>NC_141070.1:33482916-33747916 GCF_041138505.1 Cibotium barometz | reverse complement strand
TGAAGTCTTCAAAAAAACAGCCTTGAGGATTAAACCTCACTTGCAGACCTTGCGCAACCATTTGCCCAACTGAGACCAAGTTCTTCGTTATGTTTGGAACATGAAGTACATCTATAAGGTACTTCATTTTGCCATCCTGCAAAGATAATGGCACTTTCCCAACATGCGTAATAGGATGCGCACTATCATCTCCGGTTTCCACATACCCTGGTTTTTGCAATTTTCGCATATCTCGAAACCACTCACCATGACTGGTCATATGGTTAGATGCTCCGAAACCTACATACCACACATCACTAGGTTGTGATACATCCCTTGTCATGGAGCTAAGCATGTGCTATATCACAAATAGCTCCTCTATCTTCAACCTATTTGCTTGAAGATGCATAGTTGCCCTACTGCAACTATGCACTCTTTATGTCATTCTTTTTCTTATAGTAGCTCCTTGCCATATGTCCTAGTTTTCCATAATAATAGCATTCCATGTTGTTATTTATTTGTTGGTTCCTTTGCCATCCTCAACGGCCTCTCTGGCTCCCCCTGCCTCGAGACTAGACTCTTCCACCTATATTGTTGGATTGATTTTTTGTCTGTTGTTGTCGATTTCAGTTTCCAAACCAACCACCTTGTCCTCCTCTATATGACGATCTACCTCTGCCTCTACCTGTATCCGAGTAGAAGGCCTGCTCCTGCACATTATTGGAAGTCATCTTACTCCCAACATTGATCTCCTCTGTAATTAACACAGATATAATATCCTGGAAGTTTGGAAAATTTTCTCGAGTTTGGATAGATGTCCAAAACTGGTCATATTCCTTACTTAGACCATTTAATGTGACTGAGACAAAGTCATCATCCTCCACAGGTGATCCAATAGATGCTAGGGCATCTGCAATCCCTTTTACTTTTAATGAGTAATCATTGAATAGTTGCATCTTCTTTACATTGTGCAGCTCTTGTTTTAATCGCATTTTTCTTGGTGTTTGTGTTGTATAGCTAAATCAAGGTATCCTAGTCATCCTTTGGTGTCACTGCATCATGTATGTGTCCAATCATTGCATCTCTATGACACTTATTGATAGCCAATACATCACTTTACTGGCAGGTTCACACTTATTGATAGCCAATACACCCTCATATAGTCAGGTTCACACCCATGATGTAGTCCACTAGTGTATATCATAGCCATAATGTAGTCCACTAGTGTATATCATAGCCATAATGTTTACTAACCACGCCAGTCACATAAGTGCAAAACCATCACCCAGGTTGTCCATCAATGTTTGCACATGTGGAGCTCAATATCTCAACACACAAACCCATTGAAAACTACCAAAACAATGTTCTACTTCACATTCCTTATGACATCTCACATCCATATGTACATCAGTAACATAATGATGAACATATGAGCATTCAATGCTTCAACACCAAGTTACACATGAGCTTCTTATTTTCACATATGCCAACTCTTGAATCACACAATTCCCAAAACCTTTTCGAGAATCAAATAGCTAACACTCTTACGGTCATTTGTGAAGTTGATGCTTACTTTGTAACTTGCATCCTAAACATCAAGAGCACACCTATCAATTTAGAATGAAGTAGGATGTTCCTCCCACTTATCATCTTTGAGCTATTTTTCATGCATGTGGCAGAGATGGCATTAGTACTACTGAACATTTATTAAGCTCTCCAACAAGTATGGCCTGCACAACATTAGGTACCTATTTACATAGTAATATTTTGTAATCTCAAGAGTAAAACCATGATGTATAAACCACTTTCTATGATGTGCTAGACCTTGATTTGATGAAGATTTTTTTGAAATTTGAAGGCATCATAATGCATTACAACTAAAATAAACTCTTTCTCTTACCATGTGAGACTCAGATCTAAACTACCTGCACTTAGCTTTCCCTGTTGCAATTACCCTTCTAATTGTTGCAAGAAATAACAGACTTTACCTAGCACTACCATGAATTTGCAATGATCCTCAAAACTTATCGTATCTTGTTGGTTTTTGTAATTGAATCTCTTTTTATCTCTCATGTTGATCTGTGTTTCTCTACCTGTAATAACAGAAGCCAAAGGGCTCACAATATTTTTACATAATTCCATATGAGTCCCATATTCAGCTAATCAAAAATTGGTCCAAGCAAGTCATTATCAATAATTCTCTTCATAAACTCACTAATAATAGCATCTTCTTCATCATCAACATCACAATGCATGTTTAATGACTAAAGCACCCAATGTTTCAACACCCAATACATCATCTAGTGGCATCAAATATAATGAAAACTAGGCCACATCCATGTATACGAAGTACCATACATGCCCTTGTATCAACATCACCAAATCCATGCTACCAATGTGAACCACATTTATTGACTACTAGCATTAAAGACACCTGAACCAAAGCATATATACACGACACCTGAGATTTTACCAGTTCTCCCTGCTAACCACTCTCTGATGCCACACCCAAACTCAAACTATGTAAATCACCATCATCAAAAAAGCCACACAACGGCATGGTTCAACTCTGTGATTTACAACATATTTTGAGATTTTTCATTTTACGGCATCGAATGGGTTTCTAAAATTTACAGTGTACTTAGGGGCAATGCCATGTTTTGTTTTCTAGGTGGTGATTTTGATTTTGTGATTTTGTTTTTTTTAGAACATGTAGAAGTTTAGGGTCTTCATGTGAAGGTATGAATTTTAGGATCCAAGAAGTGTTAATTGTAATGTTTTCATGCATTTTAAAAAGATGTGCACAAAGCAGATCGTGTTCAAGCAAAACTAGGCATCACATAGAAATTGATTTGGACAAGATGAACATTCAGAGGGTAGTCATACTTCACTTGAAGATGAACATTAAAGAGGGTAGTTATACTTCACTTCACTCTCTTTACTTGTGTGAGTATTAAGATAGTATGGCAAACTCAAAATAACATGCTTGTCATAAAAATCCAGCCAAGTTATGACCATAATGTTTAATGAATAGTCATAAAAATAATATGCTCATCATAAAAATAATATGCTCATCATAAAAATGTGTCTCAAGGATGTGACCAACTGCTATCATAAGAGTGTCACACAAGCACAATCCAAGCTAAAGTTCATGCATATAGACATAATGTTTAATAAACAGTTATAAAAATAATATGCTCATCATAAAAATCCAGCCAAGGTATGACCATAATGTCTCCCCTGAAGCTCCTTTTGAATCGCATAGGGATCATGTATCTCAAGGATGTGACCAACTGTTATTGTCTCATAGGGATCATGTATCTCAAGGATGTGACCAATTGCTATTGTCTCATAAGAAGAGATATGATAACTTGGAGTGTCACACAAACACAATCCAAGCTAAAGTTTATGTGACCTTTGATAATGTCTTCAGCTTCAAAAAATCAGCAGGGTCAATCGTAGAGCATGTCTTGTGAAATATAATGATGCCATCACCATTTCAATGATGTTGTTTGGGACATCATAGCATAGCGGAGGCTACACTCCAACCCACACACTTGTCAATCCGTGAATGCAATCCGGTTAGCGCATAGAGGCTATCCCGAATGGGAGAAGAAGAGTTAACCACATACTAATGACTTCTAGTCCTACTCAATCCTTCTCAACACTCAAGCAATCAATCTTACATAATCAAAGCATCAAGGTTAGGCTACACTTAAGCACACAAATGCAACTTATGCAAGGAACCTAATATGCAAAGAGCCATCACACAAGCCTCAACTACACATTATTTCAAGCACAAGCTTCATTACAAGCACTCTACAACTCACAAATCAAAACATCATTAAGAAATCTAGATTAGCAAGAGTGTAGACCAAAACCTCATATCATTGAAAATGTAAAGAATAGAGAGTACAAGATTGAAGCAAGAATGGAGATGGAGAGCCTTGGGAGAGTACTTGAGAAGGAGCTATGGAGCAAGCTCTCTCTATGAGCCTCTCAACCAAATGACCAAAGAGTCCCCCTTTAGCTCTCAAATGGGCCACCTTTTATACAAAAATTCTAGAACTCCCAAAAGTTCCCATGTGGGATTATTGTCAAGCCCTCTCCCACATTCATCTACAACTTTGAACTCTTTTCAAGAGCCCTAAGTGTCTTTTTTTTGTTGCATCCTTGCATTGATCTTGATTCGTCATGCAACACTCCCCCCTTCCTATTTTGCGCACGTCCTCGAGCGCGGTAGTAGCAAGAGCTGCAACAAAAAAACAATGGATACAAGTAAAGTCTCTTATTGAAAAAAAAGAAAAGAAAAGAAAAAAACAGTAATGATAATTTCACACGTGAGCATACAAGTGCAAGGCTGATTAAAGTTTTAATGAGTACTTAAATAAATGAGTAAAGACTAGTCAAAGTGAGACTTAAGTGGTAGATAGTGCTATGCAAAGGCAAATGTGCTTTGTACACCGCCGGTTATGACCGCAGTCTCAATGTCCTACAAGTATGTAAGTTATTCCTAAGTGGCAAACCTACTCCTAAATATGAGCAAAGGTGATTGGAACTCATTTTTTTTCTTTTTTTTCTTCTCTCTTTTTTTTTTTTTTGAAGTGTGTGTACAAGGTGATAAAGATTAAGGTTCTATCCCAAAGAGACCCAAGCAATGGGCAAGAGACCTCCGCCAAGAGAATCTAAAGACCGCTAAGTATCTCATGGGCGACAGACCCTTTTTCTTTCTTTTATGACATAAGGAGTACCCCTTGAAGATGAGGGCATCGGTCCCGAGGGCCCATAGTGTACCCCAGAGTCCTACCAACATCCATCAAGGCGATAGATTCCTCAAAGGTTTTTTTTCTGAAGCTTTTAGACATCAGTGTTCACCCCATAGAAACCAAGGCATCGGCCCCAAGGTGCTAAGACAACCCCAGGTCCTACCAAGCATTTCTCATGGCTGTAGACACGTCATGTCTCAATTTACTTTGGATATATATATTTTTTTAGGGTATAATTTTTTTATAAATTATTATTACTCCTAGCATCTAGCTCATATCTAAGAGGTAGCCACCACTAGGGATAACTAATATACCTTGAAAGCATAAGAAGTTGGCATATTCCCTTGGTATATATCCTACACTGTCTTTAGATAGAAATATCTTTTACTAAGTCTTCTAAGACTCTAGAATTCACTCACCATATTTTAACAACTAATCAAAAACTTAAACCAGCCAACATTGTGTGAACATGCAAACCATATATTCGAAAGATAAGAGCACATAAAGAAATAAAGATTAAGATTTGAATACACCTGTTGTAGTGCCCTGTTGATGTTGTTCGTTTGCATTGATGCATTGCTGATTTTGTGCAGATTGCTCCTCCTTGATCTTTGTAGGCGTAGCATGTCTCCCCCCTTCCTAATTTGTTTGCACGATAGGTGGACTATTGGCGTGTGTTTGATGCTCTTGTTTTTTTTTACGGAGATCTCTGTAAAATTGTTATTAACAACAAGAAAAGAAAAGAAAAGAAAAAAAATTTGCCATTGGTGCCAAACACCGAATATAGCCGAGGGGAAAAACCCAGTGGGAGAAAAGTGCCCTGGCTTGTCGATCTTATTATGGAGTCACTGAACTTACCCTTGCCCTCGTAGTGGAGATCATCTCAAAAAGAACATAATCCTCTAAAGGCATAAGGAACCACACTATGCAAACATTAATCTACCAAAGAGCTTCAATTGTAGTGTTAATGCCTTATCTTTGGTTTTAGGTATGTCCTTCTTAAGAGGTGGGAATTTGAGCAATTGTCTCGGAATTTGAGCAAGATAAGAGGATTTAGGCATTGAAATGCCAGAATCTATGCTCAAATGAGACTCCTTTGAAGGGAGGTACACCATTTGAGGGTGGAATTGTGTAACAAGGAGAAGTTGGGACAACTGATGACTCATTACATGTTTTAGGAAGATCAACACAAGTAGTTTTGTATGTAAGATTCCTCCCCCAACCCCTTTTTGATGTCTAGTATCTTCCCCTGTAATCAATCCCTCTTCAGAAATATAAAGACCTTGTTTCTAACTGTTTTAGCCTAGAGAGAGAAAATTTCTAGAGAGAGAATATTCAGATTATGAATATTTTTGGATAGAAAATAAACTCATCTTATTAAAATAAGTTCCCCTGAAACAGAAATTCAAAAAAAAGAAATTTCCAATGTGCAATGGGAGTTAATTGGAAATAGGTATAAAGAACCTTAGTCTTAGGGTTTAGATTTTCAGAAATTTTTGGATTATGGTCCAATTAAGGTTCCTATGGGCCAATAGCATCAATCCATGTGTAGGGAGGAGATAAATCCAAATTGTAAAAGAAGATACCCAAAAATGAGTAAATGCTCACATAAGATGAAGAGTTGAAAATGTACAAGGTTTATTAGTAAATAAACACATATGTAAGGAAGGGGAGTTCTTTAAAGGAGGTGCATATTTCACATAAGATGAAGAGTAGAAAATGTACAAGGTTTATTAGTAAATAAACACATATGTAAGGAAGGGGAGTTCTTTAAAGGAGGTGCATATTTCACATAAGATGAAGAGTTGAAAATGTACAAGGTTTATTAGTAAATAAACACATATGTAAGGAAGGGGAGTTCTTTAAAGGAGGTGCATATTTCACATAAGATGAAGAGTTGAAAATGTACAAGGTTTATTAGTAAAAAACTATGAGCAATACAATTTTGACACATATGTAAGGAAGGGGAATTCTTTAAAGGAGGTGCATATTTCGCATGCTTGAATGAGTTTTAAACTCATAAAAATTGAGATATTTTATCTCTCCTCTCTCCTAATTCAAGTCTAGTTCCAAAAAGTTAGCTTAAGTGACCTAAAAATGGTCAAAAAGTGACCAAACTGACTTGGAAAATTCTAGAATCAGTTTGTTTGGTTAGGAGCTCAAATTTTCCTATAAATAGAAGCCTCCCCTTGTTGAAAAAAATATAGTCTCTTATGCTTTGTTACTCTACTCCACCTAAGCCAAATTAGATAGAGTCTTATGCTTTGTTACTCTACTCCACCTAAGCCAAATTAGATAGTGTCTTATGCCTTGTTACTCTACTCCACCTAAGCTAAAATATATAGTGTCTTATGCCTTGTTACTCTACTCTACCTAAGCCAAGAACTGTGAATTCTTTAATAATTCACTAGTTTTTGATACTTCTCTCTTTCTTCAATCCCCATTGGTGGCTCCATCAACATACTAAACCAATTGATTGGTTGGGGGCCTCTACCGTGAATAAAGAATCAAGCAAATCATAAGGTAAGTATATTGAATTTTGATCTTTTCTATGATTTCTCAATGATTCTCTCTTCTCAACCCCTCTCAAGCTTGAGAAGTTTAATTGGTATGGTTTTTTTAAATGCTATTGAAGTTAATTGGTGAATAGTAGTGAAGAGTTACATAATTTAATAAATGCTATAGAAGTTAATTTCCACTTATATTTAAATTCTAATGGTTTTTATAATTTCTCTCTCTCACTCAAGAAATGGTCATACTCATGACCCATTCTCAATCCAAATGAAGCTTTTCATAAAGCTTTTCCTTAATCCAAGATTAAGCTATGCTTGAGGCCAAATTAATGGCTTTTTGCTATGCTTTTAGTTTATGCACATTGATGATTCAATCCAATATGGATTGATGACCCAATTAGAGACCATTCTAATTGTTTTCTTAATGATCCAATTAGAGACCATTATGGATTGATGATCCAATTAGAGACCATTCTAATTGTTTTCTTAATGATCCAATTAGAGACCATTATGGATTGATGATCCAATTAGAGACCATTCTAATTGTTTTCTTAATGATCCAATTAGAGACCATTATGGATTGATGATCCAATTAGAGACCATTCTAATTATTTCTTTAATAATGAGCTTTATCCCTTAGAAAAAAAAAATTGAGATTTATCAGTCATAGTAGCGGAGCTATGGCAAAATTTTTATAGAAATTACGCATAAAATAAATTCATTCAAAGCATAAAAAGAGGACTTCCTACCATATTCTAGGAACTATCATCCTAGATTAATTAAAAGAATTTTATTATGCATGGAGATGTGGATGTTTGCATGTAGATGTAGATGTATCGATGTAGATGTGGATGTGGAGGTGGATGGATGCATGTAGATGTAGATGTATAGATGTAGATGTGAATGGAGATGTGGATGTATGCATGTAGATGTGGATGTGGATGTATACATGTAGATGTAGATGTATAGATACGGATGTGGATGTGGAGGTGGATGTATACATGTAGATGTAGATCTATAGATGTAGATGTGGATGTGGAGGTGGATGGATGCATGTAGATGTAGATGTATAGATGTAGATGTGAATGGAGATGTGGATGTATGCATGTAGATGTAGATGTATAGATGTGGATGTGGATGTATACATGTAGATGTAGATGTATAGATACGGATGTGGATGTGGAGGTGGATGTATACATGTAGATGTAGATGTATAGATGTAGATGTGGATGTGGAGGTAGATGGATGCATGTAGATGTAGATGTATAGATGTAGATGGGAATGGAGATATGGATGTATGCATGTAGATGTAGATGTATAGATGTAGATGTGGATGTGGAGGTGGATGGATGCATGTAGATGTAGATGTATAGATGTAGATGTGAATGGAGATGTGGATGTATGCATGTAGATGTAGATGTATGGAGGTGGATGTGAATGTGGATGTGGATGTATGCATAGAGATGTAGATGTATGCATATAGATGTGAATGTACGCATATAGATGTGGATGTATGGATGTGAATATACGATATGCGATGTGAGGGAATCTGAAGTGATGAGATAGAAATGATGTGATGGGATGAGTATACATATAAATGGAATATGGAATAAGTAATGTAGATTGATGAAGGATAATGTGGAAAAATGAAAGTTAAAATAGAAATTGTGTTGTAAACTGTTTGTAAATACTGTTTGTAAATGCTGTTTGTAAATGATTGTTTTATGTCAAGAATGCTGGGGGGAGCATTTTGACCGTCTTGTGATTAAAGTCGTGATGGTAAAGTTGCAATTGCTGACGGGGAGTCAATGAAGGACGTCTCGCGTAGCAAGGTCGGCCGAGGTCTTGACCAGCCTCGGTGCGATTAAAATGGTGAGCTTCCGGTACGGTGGATGAGGGGCCAAGGAAGCGGCCTATGCGTGAAGCGCTAGGTTACCTGCGAAGGATCCTAGAGGGTGCTGACCATACGGTGCTCGGGCTCTGGGTTGCCTAGGATACCCACGCGTGCGTCGAGGAAGATATTGGAACAGAGTTGGAGTTGTTTTCTGAAATCGAGCATGGATCTGGTTGATTGACCTTGCTGGTCTTCAATGGATGAGTCCATGGCTCCTTATATGGATCCGTTGGTTGATCTTGCTGATCTTCAACGAGAGTCCATCTTGATAAGTGATTATATTACCGAGTATTATGGGCTAGGAACTATCGAAACGGCTCCTGAGCATTCTAGTTGCCAATGATGTCATAGATACTCTGATGAAGGAATGATGGGAAATTAAGAATCAATTGGATAAATTGGAAGATGGTGATCAATGATACTATGGTTTTATTAAAGGATTGTTTTAAACTGGTTGAATCTGGTTGAAAAAAGGCAATTTCATATTGGGTGTGTGAGTGGTGTGACTAGTTTTATTTTGCATGAACATCCGGCTAGGGGGCCTTGGAACTCTTTTCCTTGGTACCCGGGACAAAACCTAACCAAATTCTTAATTGGATCCCATCACTACAGTGGTTGGGCGGTTGGCTAACCCATGGGATTGGATGGGGTTAGGCTGGACTGATGGATCCGTAAATCGAGACTCAAACTTTTGTTTTTACGATAGAAAAAAAAATAAAAATAAATCCCGGACAGAAACTGTTCTATGGATAGGAATCAACGGCTGTGCCTCTTGAATGAGGAAAAAAGCGTTGATCCCAATGATCCAAGTGCAAGTTTCTTCCTTGAACTGACTAAGTATCTTATAGATGTAATCGGATCATCTCGATCAGAAATGATCTTGACTACGTTAGAGCAAAAAGTTATCCTGGTGGAATCGCCCGTGCTTTCCGGTAAAGGAAGTTTTTCCGGGTTCGGTTTTGGAACAACCGACGGATTAGTCTCTTATCCGGATATCCGTGGGCGAGGCCCCGAGTGTGGGACCCCTGTCCCGCGCGAGAAGCGCTACTTCCGCTGCCAGTACCCCGAATCCGTTGCTCGGTGGGAACAGGGATCTTACAGTTGGTATCAGAGCATTTGGTTAATAAAGATCAACTCAGAAGACAAATATATCAAAAATTTATCAAGAAACACAAAAAGGTTATAATTGTGTGAGATAATTCATACAATTTGATATTCAAACTGAAACTCGTAATTTGGTAATTGGGTCTCAGATGGAAGTACCGCAATTATATAGAATCCCTGACTTGCTTGAGGCCTAGACATGATAGTATTTACCTTATAATTCCAAGGGCCGTGACTACCCGTATATACCGAGAGTATACTGCAGCTCTTTACTGACAGTATATACGAGTAAACCTAAGACTTGAAATTATAAGCGTTAATGCTATCTAGATGATGATTTTGAATGTGATTGATATGATTTTTAATTCTGTTTGAGAATTGATGAATTGATTTGGATTCTGATTGAAAATGCTGATTGAAAATGCTGATTGAACAATGTTGATTTTTAAAAAATTAGTTGAAATATAATGAAACCACAATGAGGGGGAATGGGACGAGTCCCTGTGATGATATTCATAACTAGAATGATGATAACGAATTCAGCAAATCACTATGAGATTAGTGGGTTGTGCTGTCAGATTGCTACTATTAATACTTGACCGGTAGATCAAGTTAAGGGATGTCAAATTGAGAACTTGCTTGACTAAAATTTCCGTGGAGGAATGTTCCGAAGGAAACTTTTCGGTCCAATGGACCATTATCATGTTAAAGATATGAATGATATGACCTGAATGAATTGTTATTTAATGATGAGTTCTATATAAGGGATATTTATCCCAGTGTTCTGTTGGGTTGACAAAAATATAAGGAACCCCAGAATAAAATTGGATCTTAAGAAAAAGAGCTGTCCTCTACCTTGCGAGATGAGGACATCTCGCACTTTTTAAGTGGGGTAGGATGTAAGATTCCTCCCCAGCCTTCGAGGTATATAGGAGTAAGATTCTTCCTTTCTGATCTTATAATTATTCCCTCTCTAAAATAAAAGAAAGTTTCTGTTTAATAAAAAGGAAGACCCTTTTCCTAGAATACTTCTCAGGAGTCACGCCTGTTTTAAGGATTTAGAACAATGAGTTTAGAAGTGAGAATCGGTGTTTTGGATACCAAGGTTTTGGTTTTCATTCGAGTACGGCCCAAAAGAAGTTCTTTATCTCTTGGGAAGTATAAGAAGTTATCCCCCAGATATTGTGAGCCTTATATCTGAATTCAATGAAAGTAGGTGACTTAGCCTACAAGTTCTTTTATCTCCTCATCTCAAAATTCTTAATGCCTTCTATAGAAAAATGTGTCAAACCCAAATCATGGAAAGACGGTAAAACTTCAGTGGCAAGTTACCGTTGGCTTCTAGGTTACGCTAGCTCCTTCCTTTATATAAGTCGTAACTTTTACTTGCCGCTCACAGTAATCTTACTCCCATCAATCTCCTTTCTTTCTTAATCTCCTTCATGGCGGCTTGGCAACAGGACTTAGTTTTATCCCTGATGATTTCTCACCTTCATGACGCAAGAGAGTCTGTGAAGAAAGACTTTATAGAACAGTATGAGCGCTCACTTTTTCCTCACCTAGGAACTTCTGTAGCGCAGACCAAATGGCGGACCTATCAAAACATAACTAGGGTAACACCCTGGGGTCAGCAGCACTTTCGTAACAATGTCCGCTTGGCCATGGTTATTGAAGCTTTGGGTTTGGGTCCCCGATACTACTGCGTCATGAGATCAAGGCATCTTGGGTTTTCTGAGCGGGTCTTCTTACTGGCGTGTTTTCTTCCTCATGAGAAGATATGCCTTTATCCCGTTTTTGGCTTGCCTCTCAGAGGTCCTTTTTTCAGATCACCTCGTACCACTGAGATAGGTGCAGCAATAACCAGTAGGATCATTCCCATAGATGAGTTACCCTATACTTGTGCAGCTTGTGAGGACTGCTTTTGTGACCATATGATGGACGGGCTTATGGAAGTGTAAAGAGTTTCTCTATCTTTACTGTATAAGTTCCGAGAATGAATAAAGTTTAAATCTTGTTCTTATTTTGAATCTTGCTCTCTTTAAGACTTTTCTTGGTGGTTAATCGTGATTAAAATTTTTCTCTAAGTCTCATATTCGTGCATCTTGCGAAATTATTCCAAGTTGCGAGATGAGGACATCTCGCGTTTTTAAAGTGGGGTAGAATGTAAGATTCCTCCCCCAACCCCTTTTTGATGTCTAGTATCTTCCCCTGTAATCAATCCCTCTTCAGAAATATAAAGACCTTGTTTCTAACTGTTTTAGCCTAGAGAGAGAAAATTTCTAGAGAGAGAATATTCAGATTATGAATATTTTTGGATAGAAAATAAACTCATCTTATTAAAATAAGTTCCCCTGAAACAGAAATTCAAAAAAAAGAAATTTCCAATGTGCAATGGGAGTTAATTGGAAATAGGTATAAAGAACCTTAGTCTTAGGGTTTAGATTTTCAGAAATTTTTGGATTATGGTCCAATTAAGGTTCCTATGGGCCAATAGCATCAATCCATGTGTAGGGAGGAGATAAATCCAAATTGTAAAAGAAGATACCCAAAAATGAGTAAATGCTCACATAAGATGAAGAGTTGAAAATGTACAAGGTTTATTAGTAAATAAACACATATGTAAGGAAGGGGAGTTCTTTAAAGGAGGTGCATATTTCACATAAGATGAAGAGTAGAAAATGTACAAGGTTTATTAGTAAATAAACACATATGTAAGGAAGGGGAGTTCTTTAAAGGAGGTGCATATTTCACATAAGATGAAGAGTTGAAAATGTACAAGGTTTATTAGTAAATAAACACATATGTAAGGAAGGGGAGTTCTTTAAAGGAGGTGCATATTTCACATAAGATGAAGAGTTGAAAATGTACAAGGTTTATTAGTAAAAAACTATGAGCAATACAATTTTGACACATATGTAAGGAAGGGGAATTCTTTAAAGGAGGTGCATATTTCGCATGCTTGAATGAGTTTTAAACTCATAAAAATTGAGATATTTTATCTCTCCTCTCTCCTAATTCAAGTCTAGTTCCAAAAAGTTAGCTTAAGTGACCTAAAAATGGTCAAAAAGTGACCAAACTGACTTGGAAAATTCTAGAATCAGTTTGTTTGGTTAGGAGCTCAAATTTTCCTATAAATAGAAGCCTCCCCTTGTTGAAAAAAATATAGTCTCTTATGCTTTGTTACTCTACTCCACCTAAGCCAAATTAGATAGAGTCTTATGCTTTGTTACTCTACTCCACCTAAGCCAAATTAGATAGTGTCTTATGCCTTGTTACTCTACTCCACCTAAGCTAAAATATATAGTGTCTTATGCCTTGTTACTCTACTCTACCTAAGCCAAGAACTGTGAATTCTTTAATAATTCACTAGTTTTTGATACTTCTCTCTTTCTTCAATCCCCATTGGTGGCTCCATCAACATACTAAACCAATTGATTGGTTGGGGGCCTCTACCGTGAATAAAGAATCAAGCAAATCATAAGGTAAGTATATTGAATTTTGATCTTTTCTATGATTTCTCAATGATTCTCTCTTCTCAACCCCTCTCAAGCTTGAGAAGTTTAATTGGTATGGTTTTTTTAAATGCTATTGAAGTTAATTGGTGAATAGTAGTGAAGAGTTACATAATTTAATAAATGCTATAGAAGTTAATTTCCACTTATATTTAAATTCTAATGGTTTTTATAATTTCTCTCTCTCACTCAAGAAATGGTCATACTCATGACCCATTCTCAATCCAAATGAAGCTTTTCATAAAGCTTTTCCTTAATCCAAGATTAAGCTATGCTTGAGGCCAAATTAATGGCTTTTTGCTATGCTTTTAGTTTATGCACATTGATGATTCAATCCAATATGGATTGATGACCCAATTAGAGACCATTCTAATTGTTTTCTTAATGATCCAATTAGAGACCATTATGGATTAATGATCCAATTAGAGACCATTCTAATTGTTTTCTTAATGATCCAATTAGAGACCATTATGGATTGATGATCCAATTAGAGACCATTCTAATTGTTTTCTTAATGATCCAATTAGAGACCATTATGGATTGATGATCCAATTAGAGACCATTCTAATTATTTCTTTAATAATGAGCTTTATCCCTTAGAAAAAAAAAATTGAGATTTATCAGTCATAGTAGCGGAGCTATGGCAAAATTTTTATAGAAATTACGCATAAAATAAATTCATTCAAAGCATAAAAAGAGGACTTCCTACCATATTCTAGGAACTATCATCCTAGATTAATTAAAAGAATTTTATTATGCATGGAGATGTGGATGTTTGCATGTAGATGTAGATGTATCGATGTAGATGTGGATGTGGAGGTGGATGGATGCATGTAGATGTAGATGTATAGATGTAGATGTGAATGGAGATGTGGATGTATGCATGTAGATGTGGATGTGGATGTATACATGTAGATGTAGATGTATAGATACGGATGTGGATGTGGAGGTGGATGTATACATGTAGATGTAGATCTATAGATGTAGATGTGGATGTGGAGGTGGATGGATGCATGTAGATGTAGATGTATAGATGAAGATGTGAATGGAGATGTGGATGTATGCATGTAGATGTAGATGTATAGATGTGGATGTGGATGTATACATGTAGATGTAGATGTATAGATACGGATGTGGATGTGGAGGTGGATGTATACATGTAGATGTAGATGTATAGATGTAGATGTGGATGTGGAGGTAGATGGATGCATGTAGATGTAGATGTATAGATGTAGATGGGAATGGAGATATGGATGTATGCATGTAGATGTAGATGTATAGATGTAGATGTGGATGTGGAGGTGGATGGATGCATGTAGATGTAGATGTATAGATGTAGATGTGAATGGAGATGTGGATGTATGCATGTAGATGTAGATGTATGGAGGTGGATGTGAATGTGGATGTGGATGTATGCATAGAGATGTAGATGTATGCATATAGATGTGAATGTACGCATATAGATGTGGATGTATGGATGTGAATATACGATATGCGATGTGAGGGAATCTGAAGTGATGAGATAGAAATGATGTGATGGGATGAGTATACATATAAATGGAATATGGAATAAGTAATGTAGATTGATGAAGGATAATGTGGAAAAATGAAAGTTAAAATAGAAATTGTGTTGTAAACTGTTTGTAAATACTGTTTGTAAATGCTGTTTGTAAATGATTGTTTTATGTCAAGAATGCTGGGGGGAGCATTTTGACCGTCTTGTGATTAAAGTCGTGATGGTAAAGTTGCAATTGCTGACGGGGAGTCAATGAAGGACGTCTCGCGTAGCAAGGTCGGCCGAGGTCTTGACCAGCCTCGGTGCGATTAAAATGGTGAGCTTCCGGTACGGTGGATGAGGGGCCAAGGAAGCGGCCTATGCGTGAAGCGCTAGGTTACCTGCGAAGGATCCTAGAGGGTGCTGACCATACGGTGCTCGGGCTCTGGGTTGCCTAGGATACCCACGCGTGCGTCGAGGAAGATATTGGAACAGAGTTGGAGTTGTTTTCTGAAATCGAGCATGGATCTGGTTGATTGACCTTGCTGGTCTTCAATGGATGAGTCCATGGCTCCTTATATGGATCCGTTGGTTGATCTTGCTGATCTTCAACGAGAGTCCATCTTGATAAGTGATTATATTACCGAGTATTATGGGCTAGGAACTATCGAAACGGCTCCTGAGCGTTCTAGTTGCCAATGATGTCATAGATACTCTGATGAAGGAATGATGGGAAATTAAGAATCAATTGGATAAATTGGAAGATGGTGATCAATGATACTATGGTTTTATTAAAGGATTGTTTTAAACTGGTTGAATCTGGTTGAAAAAAGGCAATTTCATATTGGGTGTGTGAGTGGTGTGACTAGTTTTATTTTGCATGAACATCCGGCTAGGGGGCCTTGGAACTCTTTTCCTTGGTACCCGGGACAAAACCTAACCAAATTCTTAATTGGATCCCATCACTACAGTGGTTGGGCGGTTGGCTAACCCATGGGATTGGATGGGGTTAGGCTGGACTGATGGATCCGTAAATCGAGACTCAAACTTTTGTTTTTACGATAGAAAAAAAAATAAAAATAAATCCCGGACAGAAACTGTTCTATGGATAGGAATCAACGGCTGTGCCTCTTGAATGAGGAAAAAAGCGTTGATCCCAATGATCCAAGTGCAAGTTTCTTCCTTGAACTGACTAAGTATCTTATAGATGTAATCGGATCATCTCGATCAGAAATGATCTTGACTACGTTAGAGCAAAAAGTTATCCTGGTGGAATCGCCCGTGCTTTCCGGTAAAGGAAGTTTTTCCGGGTTCGGTTTTGGAACAACCGACGGATTAGTCTCTTATCCGGATATCCGTGGGCGAGGCCCCGAGTGTGGGACCCCTGTCCCGCGCGAGAAGCGCTACTTCCGCTGCTAGTACCCCGAATCCGTTGCTCGGTGGGAACAGGGATCTTACATTGTAGGTGCTATCATAGCCACCTTTCCTTTCTTGAAGAGTTTGTGTTGATTTCTTTTGCACCCACTGATATGGAAAATCAAGGGTGGCTTTTGGCATCTTTCGGAAACACTCTTTTATCCCTAGCAAACCAAGGCATTTTGGAATCCAAATTGCTGTTGCACCCTCATAATAGCCTTGTGCTTTAAGAACATGTTTTGGGACCCATCGAGTAACAATCCGAGGTTTAGGCTTGAAAATGATGTGCTTCTTAAGAGGCTTGGCAACTGGACTAGATGGTACAAGTTGTACGCATCTTTGGGTAGCCACAATAATTCCTTCTTGCCTGGCCTTCTTTGAGCAGCAACTAGAGTAGTTGGAACATGCCAGCCGTGGCCCTCACTTGAGTACTCATCAATTATCCACATCATTTGTTTTGGAGCTTCAAGAGCAGATTTTGATTGTGGGTTGGGTAGGGTAGAAACATTACCCTTTTGACACGATAAAGCTCGTGGATTAGCAGAGACTTCCTCTACTTGCAGTGCTATTGTGGATGCATTCATATAGTACAAATCATCTAGAAGGTCACGTGGTTGTACCATTCGTATAGGAATAATGTCATATCCATCTGAGTCACAAAATTGAATTGGCTTCGGTAAAGCACATGTCGATAATGTTGCAAGGACATGACTCCATTCTAATGGATCAATTAAATGCTCAGGGAAGGGTTGTGGAATGTATGCCTCATCTGATACACTTCGATTACCCTTAAGTCTCTCAGTGTTGAAATCCCTACCTGAGGCTCCACACATCCACAGATCTTCTCGCCTATCTGACAATGTAACTTTTGAGACCTCAGATGAAGCAGAATCAAACTCATCTATTGGAGACCTTGTTACATCACGATATGAGTGATTTCTTAGGTTGACCCTTGTGATGACAGAATCATGTCGGAGGTACAAATAATTGTATCCCCAATCTTGAATCATTTGAAATTGTCGCATGAATGGTCTACCCAATATCACTTCGTAGTTTGGATGTTTTCCAAAATCCACTACAGCAAAGGTGTGCTCATATTCAATCCCACATGTGGTGACCAATATGTTCTCAAGCAGCCCAAGGGGATGTTCTAAGCTTCCATCTGCTAGCTGCAAGCGCATTCTGGTACTCCTAATAGCTGGTTTGCCCCATTTTTCCCAAATGGACCTTGTCACAATGCCCACTCCTGCACCACTATCAAGTATTGCAGTTGAAGATACTTTTCGCACTTCTAATGGGAGGGTAGCATTTCCCTGATCGTCCTCACAAAATTTTCCTACTTTGTTGATAGGAACTGGCATTACATGCTTTGTCTCAGGGTGTATAGTACACTCATGGTGACCCTTTTGTAGCAATACCTGCTCTGACAAACATGTGGCAATATCATTCCACAACTCAGGTCGAATTTTTATCAAATCAAGCAAAGGTAAGGTACAAGCCACTGGTGCTGACAAAATAGCTTGCACCATACTTATATCTTTCTCCTTTGTCAACCTTTTATGCATGGAGGGTATCCTCAAGGTTTGAGAACAGTTCTCATATTCTCCCAGATAGGATGGTAAGGTTTTCATTGTATGCTTACTTCTAGGAGAAACAATTGTTTGAACTTCCTCCTGGATGCTTGGGCGTCCAAAGTTGTTTTCCGTGCCCCTGGTAAAATCCACCTCAGAGAATGGAGGCGAACTAATAGAATGGAGAATGGAGAATGGATCCTTGGGGGTAACAATCAGATGCAAAATAGTTAGAGGTGGTGGAGATGGCAAGAAATAACTTGAAACAAGGAAGGGAGATGAGTTATCAAGAGTGGTCTTCTCGAATTAGAAATACAAAACCAACATGGGCTGTACAAGAGGCCTCGTTATAAACCATGAGGGCCGTAAACATTATACAATGATATGTATAGACATGTAAAAAGATTATATAGACATTGTACTAAAAACGAATATATATTGCAATTTGTTCTCAATGATATGGTGTATTTCTTTTTTCCTTGTAAAAATCTTATTGCATTATGATAATTGTGTTTCACATGAAGATTACCTTTACGGTTGTAATACTCGAATTTTCTTAACACTCAAAAATCTTTGAGCAACACTCAAATTCTCTACCAACATAGAAACATGGGGTAGAGTAGAAGCTCTAGGTACAAATCAAATAGAAATATGATACACAAGGTCGAATTATAGGCTGAAAGGCATGTTGTTATAGATATTTTCTTCAGTTTCTTCATCCAACCTATAGTGGCTTGTATGACCAGGTATAGGCTCCATATAGAACTTGATGGCCCGAACCAAGTGTGAGTACATGAGAACTTGCAAACATCATTGTGTACTTTTTCATAGTAGTGTCCAATGAATGTGCAAGCAGAACAACATTGCCCCAATTTTTTGATCATGCTCGGCTAAGTTTTTTCTTTGTAGTAGTGCATTTAATGATGTAAAACTCTGCACCATTCAGGGGTTATCCTCCACATTTACCAGCAAAGTTGTCCCCCATAGACAAGGCATCTAGATGCCCTACATACAATGGTACATCTGTGTCATCCTCATCACTTGAGCTGCCATCTTCCTATCCAGCATCTTCCAAGGGCTCAATGGTGTGGTACTCCCAATTTTGAACAAGCTACTTATTCTTGCATCTTCTCCAATGCTCATCCATACATTGATCACAAAAGCATGATAGTGCTCAACATCTTATAGCATAGGTATTAGTGGGGGGTTGAATATCCATTTATTGAATGCATAGAGCGAGACCTGGCTAAGCGCTTGTAATCCCACTCATTTTCTCTTAACACATCACCTACTTGGATCTCCCAAAAAACCATTTAAACATCATTGTGACAAAACCTTGTCCTCAAGAAAGCAACATAATCATGTGGACATTTTAGCACACATCCATTTGGTTTGAGTACTCTCATATTATGACAACACCTATTCCATCGTGTTCTCCATTTTTGTGCCCTGAACATGGATAATTCCACAACATCTCCAAAAACTAGTCATGGCAAAGTATCTCGCCACAAAATAGAATGGACGCTTTACCTTGAATTGAGCTGCACAACATAACCATTTGACCACACTTGATGATCTTTAAATGTGTCATCGATGATCCACTCAATCTCTGCCCTCTACACTTCAAGAACTCTTGTTTCCTGTAACCCTCCAAGTTCTTTATATCTCCTACATATGATAGAAGGTAGGTTCCCATGGATGCAACAAGGCCAGGCATATAGCCAAAGACCCTAATTGCCTCCTTTTTCTAAACAAAGATAATCTTCTCTTTACCCCTATGGAGGGAGTGAGATCCCACAACCCCAAAAAGAACCTCAATGCCATCATAGGCACATCAGGGGAGGTTGAGAACTTGTTGTGATAAATAATATTCAAATTTCCTATGTAGTGACCTAGGCTTTGGATCTTATGAAGCTCCCCAAAGGCCTAGACCCCTTTGCTCTTCCCAAGAAGTTGTCTATGTCTTCAATATCAATCTCTGAGAAAAAAAGAGAGAGAGAGAGAGAGAAATAAAAAATATCAATTTAGAAAAAAAATGATTCTATATGTATCCAAAATTTTGCTCTGTGTACCATTATGTACCTGTGAATTTTCATCTTCCTCAAGTCTAGATTCTTTATAAAGATCAATTAAGTTCTTTGGCTTTACTTCAATAGGCTGTATGGCATTTGCATCTTCAATTCCCATATCTTCAATACCCATTCTTTTCTGTATCTCTAAAAACTCCTCCTCTATTGGTAGCCCTTTCTTTTCATATTCTCTAAATAGAGATGTACAATAGGGTCTATGCAATAGGGTTCTGCAGCTATTCTATCAACAAAATTTTCTCCTTCTGTGTCAAGGATTGCTAAAGGACATGGTTCATTATCAATGAACCCCCTATCATTTTCACCCCATCTTGTAAGGATAGCAAGACATTGGTCTTCCCTTAAGTTGAATAAGTGTTGAATATCATTCAATAGCACATAGGCTTTATTGTTGATATTGTAGCTTAGGCTTTATTATTGATGTTGTAGCTTGGGAAAGTAGGGAGACATAACAAGGGGTCCTTCTCCTCCTCTTTTATGTCAATTGATCTATCCTCTACCTTAGTGATATTTTGTGCTTTGAACAAGGCTACATCTAGCCCCTTGCTTTTTTGTTCCTCTTCCTCCTCCTAAAACTCCTCAAGTGCTTCCTTTGCCTCTTTCAAAGGCACAACTGGAGCCTCCTCCCTTTTTTCACCCTATGGAAAGTGTGAAAATATCCATTGAAAAAAGAGGAGGAGACCAATCTCTATCTCTACAAGCTAGCAGGGACCCTTCTTATGCCATTGACAATTCTCTTGAACTTTCTTCATTTCATCACCATGCACACTCCATTTTTGACTTGCAGTTGACCTTGATATAGAGCTTGCCTCTATCATATCAAAAAAGTGAACATGATTTTCTATAGAATGAGGCTTGGTATGATTCTAATAAATTTCTATCAAGTCTCTACACTTAGAGGACAGTGATAATAAAAGCACTCTAAGATCAAAAGGTTTGTTAAAAATATCCCTTATTTAGTGGAATCTTGATGAGTTGCCTGCCTGCCATGTAAAGAAGGTCTATGATCTATTATATCTTTAATCTCCTCAACCTCAATACCTTCCAAGGAATGCTTCCTCTTGCTTATTGTCTAAATCTTATAAATTGGAATAAGAGGTAAGAGGATAGACTTGAATAGCTGTGTGAAATTGGTATGATGCTCAGCTAAAGCACTGATTAGTAATCACGTACCACTTCAACGTGTTGAAAAGCTACATGGAAATAAAAGGAAATATCTAAGGAGCTCAAAACGTGATTCACATAGCATTTTCACAAAGCTGTGCGAAATTACAAAGTAGGTGGATGAAAGACCAACACGTGATTTGTGTAGCTCTTCAATCTACAAATGGGAGCAAATGAGTTTAATATTGGGATATGGAAATAGGATCTTGGTAGGTAGGTTGGGTAGGAGATGGGAAGGCCGGTATGAGTGAAAGTATTGAATGAGCAAGGAATGCTCTATTTATAGAGACATGCAAGTGCCTCTAGGGAGTTGTGCCAACCACCCACATGGAATTGTGCCAACACGTGTGACATAACAAATTTGTTCTCGAGAGTTATGTCCACCATGTTGGAACTAGGGTTGCAGGAATGCACACACATCTTGGAGAAGAAGAAGCTCAAGAGCACACAACACAAAAGTAGTATTACTTAGTGTGCAAGAAAAAAGATAAGATAGCCCTAGTGTGTTGGACCTATATACAACGCACGGGGGAAAAAACCTCTTAGTGAGGGAAAAAGTGCCCCGACGGTCCTAAGTATGTTCACACATATCACTACCATAACAAGGTAATAAATCCCCCCTGGGAGTGATGTTGTGAGATCCCTGTCCCGACCATGCGACGGATTCGGGGTACTAGCAACGGAAGTAGCACTTCATGCGCGGGGCAGGGATCCACACTCGGGGCCTCGCCCACGGATATCCGGACAAGAGACTATCCACATTCATACATACACATCCACATCCACATTCACATCCATACATCCACATCTACATGCTTACCTCCATTTTCACATCCTCATTTATACATCCACATTCATACATCCACATCCATACATCCACATCCACATGCATACATCTACTATCACGTCCTCATTCATACATCCACATCCACATACATACATACATCCACATCCACATTCCCATTCACATCTATACATCCACATCTACATCCACATACATACATACATCCACATCCACATTCCACATTCACATCTATACAGCCACATCTACATCCACATTCACATCTATACATCCACATCTACATCCACATTCACATACATCCACATCCACCTTCCCATTCACATCTATACATCCACATCTACATCCACATACATACATACATCCACATCCACATTCCACATTCACATCTATACAGCCACATCTACATCCACATTCACATTCATACATATACATCTACATGTATACATCCACATCACATTCATACAACCATATTACATCCATTCTCGTCCTAACACATCCCATATGCATCTTAACACATCCTAACTCATCTTAACACATTCTATCACATCTCATACACATCTTATCACATCTTTTTACATCTCATACACCTCTTATCACATCCTATCACTTTTCATACTTATCTTATCAAATCTTATCACATCTCATACACATCTTATCACATCTTTTTACATCTCATACACCTCTTATCACATCCTATCACTTTCCATACGCATCTTATCAAATCTTATCACATCTCATACACCTCTTATCACATCTTATCACATTTCATATCTTTTTTTTAGAAAGAGAATTCTTATATTTGATATAAGATTTCTCTACACATTTATTTATGTATAAATTCCATTTAAGGAGACTAACACTTTCAAAATTAAAATCAATCTTTTATGCATCTTCTTATGCATAAATTCAATTTGGTAGGAAATTACACTTTTAGAATAAAAGAATTTCTCTT
The DNA here is from genome assembly GCF_041138505.1 of Cibotium barometz. NCBI lineage: Eukaryota > Viridiplantae > Streptophyta > Polypodiopsida > Cyatheales > Cibotiaceae > Cibotium > Cibotium barometz. The sequence continues at coordinate 33,724,661 of NC_141070.1, read as the reverse complement.
ATGCATCTAAGTTATGCATAAAATCCATTTATGAGGAAAATCACACTTTTAGTATAAAAAGAATATCTTTTATGCATACCTATATGCATGAAATCCAATATGATAAAAGTAACACTCTTACAATAAAATAATCAACTTTTATGTATACCTCTATGCATAAAATTCAATTATGATAAAAGTCACACTTTTATAATAAAATAATCGACTTTTATGCATACCTCTATGCATGAAATCCAATATGATAAAGGTAACACTTTTGATATAAAAAATTTTCCTTTATGCATACTTCTATGCATGAAAATTAAAAATGATAAAAGTAACACTTGATATAAAAATTTTCCTTTATGCATACTTCTATGCATGAAAATTAAAAATGATAAAAGTAACACTTTTGATATAAAAAATTTTCCTTTATACATACTTCTATGCATGAAAATTAAAAATGATAAAAGTAACACTTTTAATATAAAAAAAATTATCCTTTATGCATACTTCTATGCATGAAAATTAAAATTTGATAAAAGTAACACTTTTATGTTAAAATAATAATCTTTTATGCATACCTCTATGAATGAAATCCAAATATGATAAAAGTAACACTGTTATGTTAAAATAATAATATTTTATGCATAGCTCTATGCATGAAAATCAATAATGCATAATATAAAACAATTAATCTAGGATGATAATTCCTAGAATATGGTAGGAAGTCCTCTTTTTATGCTTTGGATGAAATTATTTTATGCATAATTTTTATAAAAATTTTGCCATAGCTCCGCTGCTATGACTGATAAATCTCAATTTTTCTAAGGGATAAAGCTTATCATTAAGAAAATAAATAAAATGATCTCTAATTGGATCATTAATCCATAATGGATTGAATCATCAATATACATAAACTAAAAGCATAGAAAAAAGCCATTAATTTGGCCTCAAGCATAGCTTAATCTTGGGTTAAGGAAAAGCTTTATGAAAAGCTTGATTTGGATTGAGAATGGGTCATGAGTATGACCATTTCTTGAGTGAGAGAGAGAAATTACATAAAAACCATTAGAATTTAAACATAAATGAAAATTAACTTCAATAGCATTTATTAAATTATGTAACTCTTCACTACTACTCACCAATTAACTTCAATAGCATTTAAAAAAACCATACCAATTAAGCTTCTCAAGCTTGAGAGAGGTTGAGAAGAGAGAAACATTGAGAAATTATAGAAAAGATCAATATTCACTAATTACCTTATAAATTGCTTGCTTCTTTGTTCACGGTAGAGGCCCCCAACCAATCAATTGGTTAAGTATGTTGATGGAGCCACTAATGGGGATTGAAGAAAGAGGGAAGCTCCAAAAACTAGTGAATTATTAAATGAATTCACAGTTCTTGGCTTAGGTGGAGTAGAGTAACGATGCATAAACACTATCTATTTTTCAACAAGGGGGAGGCTTTTATTTATAGGAAAAATTGAGCTCCTAACCAAACAAACTGATTCTAGAATTTTCTAAATCAGTTTGGTCAATATTTGACCATTTTTAGGTCAGTTAAGCTAACTTTTTGGAACTAGACTTGAATGAGGAGAGAGGAGAGATGAAATATCTCAATTTTTATGAGTTTAAAACTCATTCAAGCATGTGAAATATGCACCTCCTTTAAAGAACTCCCCTTCCTTACATATGTGTCATAATGGAATCATTTTAATATTGCTCATAGTTTTTTTACTAATAAACCTTGTACATTTTCAACTCTTCATCTTATGTGAAATATGCACCTCCTTTAAAGAACTCCCCTTCCTTACATATGTGTCATAATGGAATCATTTTAATATTGCTCATAGTTTTTTACTAATAAACCTTGTACATTTTCAACTCTTCATCTTATGTGAAATATGCACCTCCTTTAAAGAACTCCCCTTCCTTACATATGTGTCATAATGGAATCATTTTAATATTGCTCATAGTTTTTTTACTAATAAACCTTGTACATTTTCAACTCTTCATCTTATGTGAGCATTTACTCATTTTTGGATACCCAAAATATCTCATATTTTTAATATTGCTCATAGTTTTTTACTAATAAACCTTGTACATTTTCAACTCTTCATCTTATGTGAGCATTTACTCATTTTTTGGTATCTTCTTTTACAAAATGGATTTATCTCCTCCCTACACATGGATTGATGCTATTGGCCCATAGGAACCTTAGTTGGACCATAATCCAAAAATTTCTAAAAATCTAGACCCTTAGGCTAAGGTCCTTTATACCCATTTCCAATTAATTCCAATTGCACATTGGAAAGTTCTTTTTGAATTTCTATTTCAAGGGAACTTATTTTAATAAGATGAGTTATTTTTCTATCCAAAAATATTCATAATCTGAATATTCTCTCTCTAGAATATTTTCTCTCTCTAGGTTAAAACAGTTAGAAACAAGGTCTTTATATTTCTGAAGAGGGATTGATTACAGGGGAAGATACTGGACATCAAAAGAGGGTTGGGGGAGGAATCTTACATTCTATCCCACTTAAAAAATGCGAGATGTTCTCATCTCGCAAACTGGGATAATTTCGCAAGATGCACGAATATGAGACTTAGAGAAAAATTTTAATCAAGGTTAACCACCAAGAAAAGTCTTAAAGAGAGCAAGAATCAAAATAAGAACAAGATTTAAACTTTATTCATTCTTGGAACTTATACAGTAAGGATAGAAGAACTCTTTACACTTCCATAAGCCCGTCCATCATCATATGATCACAAAAGCAACACTCACAAGCTGCGCAAGTATAGGGTAACTCATCTATGGGAATGATTCTGCTGGTTATTGCCGCACCTATCTCAGTGGTATGAGGTGATCTAACAAAAGGACCTCTGAGAGGTAAGCCAAAAACGGGGTAAAGGCATATCTTCTCATGAGGAAGAAAACACGCCAGTAAGAAGACCCGCTCAGAAAACCCAAGATGTCTTGATCTCATGACGCAGTAGTATCGGGGACCCAAACCCAAAGCTTCAATAACCATGGCCAAGCGGACATTGTTACGAAAGTGCTGCTGACCCTAGGGTGTTACCCTAGTTATGTTTTGATAGGTCCGCCATTTGGTCTGAGCTACAGAAGTTCCCAAGTGAGGGAAAAGTGAGCGCTCATACTGTTCTATAAAATCCTTCTTCACAGACTCGCTTGCGTCTTGAAGGTGAGAAATCATCATGGATAAAACTAATTCTTGTTGCCAAGCCATGAAGGAGATTAAGAAAGAAGGAGATTGATGGGAGTAAGATCACTGTGAGCGATAAGTAAAGTTACGACTTATATAAAGGAAGGAGCTATCGTAACCTAGAAGTCAACGGTATCTTGCCACTGAAGTTTTACCGTCTTTCCATGATTTGGGTTTGGCACATATTTCTATGAAATACATTAAGAACTTTGAGATGAGGAGATAAAAGAAGCTCGTAAGCTAAGTCACCTACTTTCATTGAATTCAAATAAGGTTCACAATATCTGGGGGATAACTTCTTATACTCCCCAAGAGATAAAGAACTTCTTTTTGGGCCGTACTCGAATGAAAACCAAAACCGTGGTATCCAAAACACCGATTTTCACTTCTGAACTCATTGTTCTGAATCCTTAAAACAAGTAGGACTCCTGAGAAGTATTCTAGGAAAAGGATCTTTTTTTTTTCTTTTTTCTTTTTTTTTTAAATTTTTACAGAATCTTTCTTTTATTTTAGAGAGGGAATAATTATAAGATCAAAAGGGAGATTCTTACTCCTATATACCTCGAAGGTTGGGGAGGAATCTTACATTCTACCCCACTTAAAAAAGTGCGAGATGTCTTCATCTCGCAAGATAGAGGATAACTCTTTTTCTTAAGATCCAATTTTATTCTGGGGTTCCTTATATTCTGGTCAACCCAACAAAATACTGGGATAAATATCCCTTAGAACTCATCAACAATTCATTCAGATCATATCATTCATATCTTTAACATAATGGTCCATTAGACCGAAAAATTTCCTTCTGAACATTCCTCCACGGGAATTTTAGTCAAGTAAGTTCTCAATTTGTCATCTCTTAACTTGATCTAACGGTCAAGTATTAATAGTAGCAATCTGACAGCACAATCCACTAATCTCATAGTGATTTGCTGAAATCATTATCATCATTCCAGTTATGAATATCATCACAGGGACTCGTCCCATTCATCCTCATTGAGGTTTCGCTCAGCTTATTACATTTCAACCAAATTTCAAGGATCATCATTTTTCAATCAGAATCCAATTCAATTCATCAATTCTCAAACAGAATTAAAAATCATATCAACCACATTCGAAATCATCCTCTGGATAGCATTAACGCTTATAATTTCAAGTCTTAGATTTACTCGTATATACTGTCAGTAAAGAGCTGCAGTATACTCTCGGTATATACGGGTAGTCACGGCCCTTGGAATTATAAGGTAAATACCATCATGTCTAGGCCTCAAGCAAGTCAGGGATTCTATATAATTGTGGTACTTCCATCTGAAGACCCAATTACCAAATTACGAATTTTAGTTTGAATATCAAATTGTATGACTTATATCACACAATTAGAACCTTTTTGTGTTTCTTGATAAATTTTTGACATATTTGTCGTCTTAGTTGATCTTTATTAACCAAATGCTCTTATACCAACTGTGAGATCCCTGTCCCCACCATGCGACGGATTCGGGGTACTAGCAACAGAAGTAGCACTTCATGCGCGGGGCAGGGATCCACACTCGGGGCCTCGCCCACGGATATCCGAACAAGAGACTAATCCGTCGGTTTGTCCAAAACCAAAACCGGAAAAACTTCCTTTACCTGGAAAGCATGGGCGATTCCACTAGGATAACTCTTTACTCTATCGTAGTCAAGATCATTACAGATCAACTGATCTGACTACACCTTTAATGGTACTTGGTCAATTCAAGGAAGAAACTTGCACTTGGATCATTGGGATCAACGCTTTTTTCCCCATCAAGAGGCACAGCCGTTGATTCCTATCCATAGAACAATTTCTATCCGAGATTTACTTCATCTATCGTAATAATAGAAATTAAAACTCGATTTACGGATCCATCAGTCCAGCCTAACCCCATCCGATCCCACGGGTTAGCCAACCGCCCAACCACTGTAGTGATGGGATCCAATTTGGAATTTGGTTAGGTTTTGTCCCGGGTACCAAGGAAAAGAGTTCCGAGGCCCCCTAGCCGGAAGTTCATGCAAACATAAAACTAGCCACACCACTTACACATCCAATATGAAATTGCCTTTTTCTTAGCATTAGCTAACTTTAAAACAATCCTTTAATGAAACCATAGTACCACTGATCACAATCTTCCAATTTATCCGGTTGATTCATAATTTCCCATCAATCCTTCATCAGAGTATCTATGGCATCATTGGCAACTAGAACGCTCACCACCTGTCCACACAGGGGCCTTTTCAATAGTTCCTAGCCCATAATACTCAGCAAGATAATCACTTATAAAAATCAAGATGGAGTCTCGTTGAAGATCAGCAAGATCAACCAACAGATCCATATAAAGAGCCATGGACTCATCCATTGAAGACCAGCAAGGTCAGCAACCAGATGCATGCTCGGTTTCACAAAACAACTCTTACTCCTTGTTCCAATATATTCCTCGACGCACGTGTGGGTATCCTAGGCGACCCAGAGCCCGAGCACCGTATGGTCAGCACCCTCTAGGATCCTTCACAGGTGACCTAGCACTTCACTCATAGGCCGCTTCCTTGGTCCCTCATCCACCGTACCGGAAGCTCACCATTTTAATCGAACCGAGGCTGGTCAAGACCTCGGTCGACCTTGCTACGCGAGACGTCCTCCATTGACTCTCCATCAGCAGTTGCAACTTTATCAGTTAGGTCTCCACGACCTTAATCACAAGACGGTCAAAATGCTTTCCCAGCATTCTTGACATAAAACAGCCATTTACAAACAGTTTACAAATACAATTTCTATATTAACTCTCATTTTTCCACATTTCCCTCATTAATCCACATTACTTATTCCACATTCCATTTATATGTGTACTCATCCAATCACATCATTTTCCATCTCTTCACTTCAGATTCCTTCACATCACATATCATATATTCACATCCATATCCACATCCATACATCCACATCCACATCCACATTCACATCCATACATCCACATCCACATCCACATCCACATCCACATTCACATCCATACATCCATATCCACATCCATACATCCATACATCCACATCCACATCTACATTCATACATCCATACCTCCTTATCCACATCCATACATCCACATCCACATCCACATTCACATCCATACATCCACATCCACATCCACATTCACATCCATACATCCACATCTACATGCTTACCTCCATTTTCACATCCTCATTTATACATCCACATCCCATATCCACATTCATACATACACATCCACATCCACATTCACATCCATACATCCACATCTACATGCTTACCTCCATTTTCACATCCTCATTTATCCATCCGCATTCATACATCCACATACATACATCCACATCCACATGCATACATCTACTATCACGTCCTCATTCATACATCCACATCCACATACATACATACATCCACATCCACATTCCCATTCACATCTATACATCCACATCTACATCCACATACATACATACATCCACATCCACATTCCACATTCACATCTATACAGCCACATCTACATCCACATTCACATCTATACATCCACATCTACATCCACATTCACATACATCCACATCCACCTTCCCATTCACATCTATACATCCACATCTACATCCACATACATACATACATCCACATCCACATTCCACATTCACATCTATACAGCCACATCTACATCCACATTCACATTCATACATATACATCTACATGTATACATCCACATCACATTCATACAACCATATTACATCCATTCTCGTCCTAACACATCCCATATGCATCTTAACACATCCTAACTCATCTTAACACATTCTATCACATCTCATACACATCTTATCACATCTTTTTACATCTCATACACCTCTTATCACATCCTATCACTTTTCATACTTATCTTATCAAATCTTATCACATCTCATACACATCTTATCACATCTTTTTACATCTCATACACCTCTTATCACATCCTATCACTTTCCATACGCATCTTATCAAATCTCATCACATCTCATACACCTCTTATCACATCTTATCACATTTCATATCTTTTTTTTAGAAAGAGAATTCTTATACTTGATATAAGATTTCTCTACACATTTATTTATGTATAAATTCCATTTAAGGAGACTAACACTTTCGAAATTAAAATCAATCTTTTATGCATCTTCTTATGCATAAATTCAATTTGGTAGGAAATTACACTTTTAGAATAAAAGAATTTCTCTTATGCATCTAAGTTATGCATAAAATCCATTTATGAGGAAAATCACACTTTTAGTATAAAAAGAATATCTTTTATGCATACCTATATGCATGAAATCCAATATGATAAAAGTAACACTCTTACAATAAAATAATCAACTTTTATGCATACCTCTATGCATGAAATTCAATTATGATAAAAGTCACACTTTTATAATAAAATAATCGACTTTTATGCATACCTCTATGCATGAAATCCAATATGATAAAAGTAACACTTTTGATATAAAAAATTTTCCTTTATGCATACTTCTATGCATGAAAATAAAAAATGATAAAAGTAACACTTGATATAAAAATTTTCCTTTATGCATACTTCTATGCATGAAAATTAAAAATGATAAAAGTAACACTTTTGATATAAAAAATTTTCCTTTATGCATACTTCTATGCATGAAAATTAAAAATGATAAAAGTAACACTTTTAATATAAAAAAAATTATCCTTTATGCATACTTCTATGCATGAAAATTAAAATTTGATAAAAGTAACACTTTTATGTTAAAATAATAATCTTTTATGCATACCTCTATGCATGAAATCCAAATATGATAAAAGTAACACTGTTATGTTAAAATAATAATATTTTATGCATAGCTCTATGCATGAAAATCAATAATGCATAATATAAAACAATTAATCTAGGATGATAATTCCTAGAATATGGTAGGAAGTCCTCTTTTTATGCTTTGGATGAAATTATTTTATGCATAATTTTTATAAAAATTTTACCATAGCTCCGCTGCTATGACTGATAAATCTCAATTTTTCTAAGGGATAAAGCTTATCATTAAGAAAATAAATAAAATGATCTCTAATTGGATCATTAATCCATAATGGATTGAATCATCAATATACATAAACTAAAAGCATAGAAAAAAGCCATTAATTTGGCCTCAAGCATAGCTTAATCTTGGGTTAAGGAAAAGCTTTATGAAAAGCTTGATTTGGATTGAGAATGGGTCATGAGTATGACCATTTCTTGAGTGAGAGAGAGAAATTACATAAAAACCATTAGAATTTAAACATAAATGAAAATTAACTTCAATAGCATTTATTAAATTATGTAACTCTTCACTACTATTCACCAATTAACTTCAATAGCATTTAAAAAAACCATACCAATTAAGCTTCTCAAGCTTGAGAGGGGTTGAGAAGAGAGAAACATTGAGAAATTATAGAAAAGATCAATATTCACTAATTACCTTACAAATTGCTTGATTCTTTGTTCACGGTAGAGGCCCCCAACCAATCAATTGGTTAAGTATGTTGATGGAGCCACTAATGGGGATTGAAGAAAGAGGGAAGCTCCAAAAACTAGTGAATTATTAAATGAATTCACAGTTCTTGGCTTAGGTGGAGTAGAGTAACGATGCATAAACACTATCTATTTTTCAACAAGGGGGAGGCTTCTATTTATAGGAAAAATTGAGCTCCTAACCAAACAAACTGATTCTAGAATTTTCTAAATCAGTTTGGTCAATATTTGACCATTTTTAGGTCAGTTAAGCTAACTTTTTGGAACTAGACTTGAATGAGGAGAGAGGAGAGATGAAATATCTCAATTTTTATGAGTTTAAAACTCATTCAAGCATGTGAAATATGCACCTCCTTTAAAGAACTCCCCTTCCTTACATATGTGTCATAATGGAATCATTTTAATATTGCTCATAGTTTTTTTACTAATAAACCTGTACATTTTCAACTCTTCATCTTATGTGAAATATGCACCTCCTTTAAAGAACTCCCCTTCCTTACATATGTGTCATAATGGAATCATTTTAATATTGCTCATAGTTTTTTACTAATAAACCTTGTACATTTTCAACTCTTCATCTTATGTGAAATATGCACCTCCTTTAAAGAACTCCCCTTCCTTACATATGTGTCATAATGGAATCATTTTAATATTGCTCATAGTTTTTTTACTAATAAACCTTGTACATTTTCAACTCTTCATCTTATGTGAGCATTTACTCATTTTTTGATACCCAAAATATCTCATATTTTTAATATTGCTCATAGTTTTTTACTAATAAACCTTGTACATTTTCAACTCTTCATCTTATGTGAGCATCTACTCATTTTTGGGTATCTTCTTTTACAAAATGGATTTATCTCCTCCCTACACATGGATTGATGCTATTGGCCCATAGGAACCTTAGTTGGACCATAATCCAAAAATTTCTAAAAATCTAGACCCTTAGGCTAAGGTCCTTTATACCCATTTCCAATTAATTCCAATTGCACATTGGAAAGTTCTTTTTGAATTTCTATTTCAGGGGAACTTATTTTAATAAGATGAGTTATTTTTCTATCCAAAAATATTCATAATCTGAATATTCTCTCTCTAGAATATTTTCTCTCTCTAGGTTAAAACAGTTAGAAACAAGGTCTTTATATTTCTGAAGAGGGATTGATTACAGGGGAAGATACTGGACATCAAAAGAGGGTTGGGGGAGGAATCTTACAGATGTTATGAACATGAGCTGGCACTCAATGTATAGGGAAGTGCCAAGCCATATGGATGATCAATCCACGAACGGAAGTAAGCCCAAAGCTTTGTGAAAAGCTTCGAACTTCTCACGAGAGGCAACGCCTTTGTGAAAAGATCAGCCTGTGTGTTGGCACATATGCCAAACTGATCTCGCCCATAGAGAGCCTCTCCCTGTCATAATGATAGTGCACCTCAATGTGCTTAGTACGAGCATGGAACACTGGGTTCCTCGCCAGCTGCCAATGCGCTCTGACTGTCAGTGAAGATGGTGGTGGTAGATGGCTGCCCAGCACCTAAATCAGCCACAAGACATCTGAGCCAAACACACTCAATCGTAGCTATGAAAGTTGCCCTGTACTCAGCTTCACAACTAGAAGTGGCCACAGTAGGCTGCTTCTTGCTCGACCATGATATGCATGAGTTGCCAAGCATGAAGCAAAATCCACTTGTGGACATGCGAGTGTCATAGCAACCAACCCAATCAGAATCTAAAAAAGCATGTAAATCTAGAAGCAATGATCCCCCCTTGGGATAAAACAACCCAAGGTGCCTGGTACCACTCAAGTAGCAAAAGAGTTTGTTTCACTGCCTTGCCAATGCTTAGTGCCTAGGCTATGCATAAACCTGCTCACCTGTGAGACTACAAATTGAATATCAGGCCTCGAAATGCATATATAAATGAGGCAACCAACATCCTACTGATAGAGAGTGGCATCATAGTAGTCTCCGGCATCATGAATGCTAAGGTGTAAGCCCGTCTCCATAGGTGTAGCAATAGGCTTACAATCCTCAAGACAGAATCTACACAGCAATGCCTCAATATACTTTGTCTCACAAAGCAATATCTCCATCACATTACTTAAACTGAATGCCCAAGTAATGATGCAATAGGCCCAAATCTGACATCTCAAAGGCTTCTTCTCAACTCACGACGGTACTGACGAGCAGGTATACCGCGATAAGTTGCGACGTGAGCATGTAAGGAGCGAGGGATAAAATAACACAAAAGTTCACGCCTCTGAGTATACTCAAGCAACTTGAAAGAAGTCTGGTTCGCATCATACATAATGACGCGAGACACAAGGTTTAATGTCTTGGAAAGGACCCTCAGGAATTGGCAAAGGCTGTAACAACCCTATCTTCTTTGTACGAGGAGCTTTCACCTTCTGACAAATGTCACAGCGTTGTACATATGTAAACACATCACGCCTCATCTTTGGCCAATAGTATTGCCGTTCTAATTTCTCCAGAGTCGAATTCATGCCCCTATGACCACCTGTATTGGCATCATGGGCATCATGGAGAAGAGCTGCCCGGAATGATTTCATGACACATAGTCGGCCTTTGTAGAAAAGCCAACCATCGCGTATCAGAAAATGGCATGGTCCTGTGGCATCCAATGCCTGTTCCCACTGTGTACCGAAGTCCTCGGAATCTGCATACGTGTGCTTCATGTCTTCTAGTCCTGTACCAACAAGGTCAAGTCTAGTGGTCTGAATCGCAGATACTTGTCCCTTCCTGCTCAAAGCATCGGCCACTGGATTGGCCTTTCCTGGAAGGTACTCAATCATACCACCGAACTGCTGGAATATCTGACTCCAGCGGTGTTGTCGATCACTCCACTGTGCACTTGGCATCGTCTGAATCCAGCGCAATGCCTGATGGTCAGTGCGAACCTCGAAGTCACGGCCATACAGGAAATGTTTCCAATGTTTCAAGGCCTGTATAACTGCTAGGAGTTCACGATCATAGACTGAGTAGTTCTTTTCGACGGGCAGTAACTTGCGAGACATGTAAGCTACCGGATGACCATTCTGTTGCAATACCCCTCCAATTGCGATGTTACTCGCATCGGTGATCACTTGAAATGGTTCGTCCCACGAGGCAAGGGCTAAACAAGGTGCTTCAGACAAAGCCACCTTGAGGTTCTGGAATGCCTCCAACGCTCGTGGAGTCATTCGAATCTTTTGCCTCCTTGTTTTCACTCCCTTTAGCAGATCGGTGAGGTCTGCCGAGAGATCAGAAAACTTGTCAATGTGGGTGGAATATGCTTGGCATATACCCACAAATGATCTAATGTCATAAGGAGTCTGAGGTACTTCCCAGTTAACAATCTCGGCCACTTTAGCCGGATCAAGTCGAATGCCTTCGGCACTAATTATATATCCCAAGTAATGTACCTGGAACAGATAAAATTCTGACTTCTTTTCATTGACATAGAGCTCATTGCTTTCCAGCAACTTAAGGACTTTCTCCACATCAATGTCATGCTGCTCAATTGTAGCTGAAAATATGAGTATGTCGTCCAGAAATATGAGCACACACACTCCAATAAACTCCTGGAAAATACGCATCATCATGCGGTTAAATGTAGCTAGGGCGTTCGTCAATCCAAATGGCATAACCACAAATTCATAGTGGGCCCGTTCTGTACGGAAGGCTATCTTGGGGATGTCCCCCTCTACAATCCGTACCTGGTGGTACCCACTCTTTAAATCCAGTTTGGAGAACACCTTAGCTCCATTCAGCCTCTCGAGAATATAGTCAATTCGAGGCATCGGGAATCTGCTCTTGATAGTCAGCTTGTTGAGTGCACGATAATCGACACACAACCGAGAAGACCCATCTTTCTTCTTGACAAACAAGATCGGTGCTGCAAATGGTGACACGCTGGGGCGGATGAAGCCAGCTTGCAACAATTCTTGGAGTTGGCGGTCTAACTCCGATTCCATTGCCTTAGAAAGGCGATACGAAAACTTGCTCGGGGGTTCCGAGCCTGGGAGGAGGTCAATCTTGTGATCCTCCCCCGGTCTGGACGGGGGGAGCTGGGGAGGGAGACTGTCCCGAAGAAAAATCTTCTGGAACTTTTCATGGAGAAGCGAGTACTTCTCGGAAGCACTGGCCACCGTCTGGGCTGTCTGGATGTAAATCATCGCACACTGTGCGCCTTTCCTGACTGCTCGCTTAGCCTGCAAGTGGCTTATGAGCGGAAAGTTTGGAATACCTGGCTCACACTTAATGGTCACCGGGGTGTTTGACACATTCCGATCGATCTGGAACGTGTGCTTGTCCCACTTGACATCTGGGAGAAACTTGTGAAACCACTGGATACCCAAAATTATGTCTGCTCCTACAAGAGGGGCAACCATAAAGTCGCGCACAAACTCTATGCCCTGAATCACTAACTTAGCACCTAGAGCTTCATACTTGACGCTCGTTGTCATACCTGTGCTAAAACCCTCAACTTGTTTGTCCACCGGAGTTAGCTCGAAACGGGCACGCCTAGCTGCCTGTTCCGTGATCACATCCTCCGTGCTGAAGCTGTCAAACAAGACGACGACTCTCTGGCCACCTATGTAGCCAAAGGACTTGAGCAATTCGTTGCGCTCATACTCCTGGTCATGGGCGCCCTTCTGCTTATCTTCGATCTCCCGGCTAATAATTGCTCCAACTGAAGCACCGGGGGTTGAAGAACTAGGGGTAGCCGCCGCTGGGGTCTGTGTGGGAGCTGTGCTCACGGAAGCTGTGGAGGCGGCGGCGGCCTAAGAAGGCTTCTTCGGACAATCCCGAGAAGTATGTCCTTTTGTGTGACAAAAGAAACATCTACCCTCCTTCCTGTACTGAGAAAGCTCCTCAGCACTCAACTTGCCACCTGTCTTACCTGCCTCCACTTTTTGTTCTGGAGTAAGCTTAGACGCATTGTTCGAGTTCTTGGAGCCAGAGGCTCCCGGGCTCGGTCCTGGGGAAGACCCCATCTGGTTCTGGGTTTTGCCCCCCGAGGCGTTAGCCTTGGGAGAAGCCGGCTGGGAAGTCTTGGGCTTGCCACCATTGTGTTTCATTTCTGCACTCTGTGCAAGTGAGAGTGCGTCCTCAAAGGTGGCTGGCCTAAACATACGCACCTCCCATTGGATTTGCATGTCCAGGCCATACAAAAATTGCCCTTTCTTGTCCGTATCAGATAAGCCTAATTGCAGACACAAGGTCGAAATTTTATTGGCAAACTGAAGGACTGGTTGCGCGTTCTGACGCGCTCCCCTGAACTCGTCTTCGAGTCGCTCAAGGTAGTGGGGCGGTAGAAACCGCTGCTTAAGGTCGCGGACGAACTCGTCCCACACATAAGCTGCCATACCTGCTCTGGTGTGGGCATGAGCCCACTGAGTCCACCAAGGAATGGCCTCACCTTCCAAGTACCAACTAGCTAAGATCACTTTGTCAGTATCTGTTTTCCTAACTGCGGCAAAGTAAGCTTCAAATTGATGTAACCATGAATAAAGAGTAGTGGGATCGAGTTTACCATTATACTTACTGAAATTCATTTTCTTGGGAAAATGATTCGAGGGCGCCGCCGGTGTCAATCTGGCGTCCAAAGCTCTGAGGTAACGCTCGTGTTCCACTCGTCGCATGGCGTCGTCTTCTCGTTGTCGAATCTCCAATGCACGCATCTGCATCTCAAGCAAGGAGCTTGGCTGCGGTTGTGACCCCGCGAGAGGGTCCCTGTGACGAGGATCTGGTATCTGGGATACGGAAGGAGAGGGAGGAGGAGATGGAAAACGCGATGCTGGAGAGCGAGAACGCTCCTCCAGAGCCAAAATCCGCGCCTTTTGCTCATCCAACCAGTCCTTCAATTTGCCAATAAAATTTTGACCTTGTGTCTGCAATTAGGCTTATCTGATGGGGACAAGAAAGGGCAGTTTTTGTATGGCCTGGACACGCAAATCCAATGGGAGGTGCGTATGTTTAGGCCAGCCACCTTTGAGGACGCACTCTCGCTTGCGTAGAGTGCAGAAATGAAACACAATGGTGGCAAGCCCAAGACTTCCCAGCCGGCTTCTCCCAAGGCTAACGCCTCGGGGGGCAAAAGCCAGAACCAGACGGGGTCTTCCCCAGGACAGAGCCCGGGAGCCTCTGGCTCCAAGAACTCGAACAATGCGTCTAAGCTTACTCCAGACCAAAAAGCAGAGGCAGGTAAGACAGGTGGCAAGTTGAGTGCTGAGGAGCTTTCTCAGTACAGGAAGGAGGGTAGATGTTTCTTTTGTCACACAAAAGGACGTACTTCTTGGGATTGTCCGAAGAAGCCTTCTTAGGCCGCCGCCGCCTCCACAGCTTCCGTGAGCACAGCTCCCACACAGACCCCAGCGGCTACCCCTAGTTCTTCAACCCCCGGTGCTTCAGTTGGAGCAATTATTAGCCGGGAGATAGAAGATAAGCAGAAGGGCGCCCATGACCAGGAGTATGAGCGCAACGAATTGCTCAAGTCCTTTGGCTACATAGGTGGCCAGAGAGTCGTCGTCTTGTTTGACAGCTTCAGCACGGAGGATGTGATCACGGAACAGGCAGCTAGGCGTGCCCGTTTCGAGCTAACTCCGGTGGACAAACAAGTTGAGGGTTTTAGCACAGGTATGACAACGAGCGTCAAGTATGAAGCTCTAGGTGCTAAGTTAGTGATTCGGGGCATAGAGTTTGTGCGTGACTTTATGGTTGCCCCTCTTGTAGGAACATACATAATTTTGGGTATCCAGTGGTTTCACAAGTTTCTCCCAGATGTCAAGTGGGACAAGCACACGTTCTAGATCGATCCGAATGTGTCAAACACCCCGGTGACCATTAAGTGTGAGCCAGGTATTCCAAACTTTCCGCTCATAAGCCACTTGCAGGCTAAGCGAGCAGTCAGGAAAGGCGCACAGTGTGCGATGATTTACATCCAGACAGCCCAGACGGTGGCCAGTGCTTCCGAGAAGTACTCGCTTCTCCATGAAAAGTTCCAGAAGATTTTTCTTCGGGACAGTCTCCCTCCCCAGCTCCCCCCGTCCAGACCGGAGGATCACAAGATTGACCTCCTCCCAGGCTCGGAACCCCCGAGCAAGTTTCCGTATCGCCTTTCTAAGGCAATGGAATCGGAGTTGGACCGCCAACTCCAAGAATTGTTGCAAGCTGGCTTCATCCGCCCCAGCGTGTTGCCATTTGCAGCATCGATCTTGTTTGTCAAGAAGAAAGATGGGTCTTCTCGGTTGTGTGTCGATTATCGTGCACTCAACAAGCTGACTATTAAGAGCAGATTCCCGATGCCTCGAATTGACTATATTCTTGAGAGGCTGAATGAAGCTAAGGTGTTCTCCAAACTGGATTTAAAGAGTGGGTACCACCAGGTACGGATTGTAGAGGGGGACATCCCCAAGACAGCCTTCCATACAGAACGGGCCCACTATGAATTTGTGGTTATGCCATTTGGATTGACGAACGCCCCAGCTACATTTAACCGCATGATGATGCGTATTTTTCGGGAGTTGATTGGAGAGTGTGTGTTCATATTTCTGGACGACATACTCATATTTTCAGCTACAGTTGAGCAGCATGACATTGATGTGGAGAAAGTCCTAAAGTTGCTGGAAAGCAACGAGCTCTATGTCAATGAAAAGAAGTCAAAATTTTATCTGTTCCAGGTACATTACTTGGGATATATAATTAGTGCTGAAGGCATTCGACTGGATCCCGCTAAAGTGGCCGAGATTGTTAACTGGGAAGTACCTCAGACCGCTTATGACATTAGATCATTTGTGGGTATATGCTAGGCATATTCCACCCACATTGACAAGTTTTCTGATCTCTCGGCAGACCTCATCGATCTGCTGAAGGGAGTGAAAACAAGAAGGCAAAAGATTCGAATGACTCCACGAGCGTTGGAGGCATTCCAGAACCTCAAGGTGGCTTTGTCAGAAGCGCCTTGTTTAGCCTTTGCCTCATGGGACGAACCATTTCAAGTGATCACCGATGCGAGTAACATCGCAATTGGAGGTGTATTGCAACAAAATGGTCATCCGGTAGCTTACATGTCTTGTAAGTTACTTCCCGCCGAAAAGAACTACTCGGTCTATGATCGTGAACTCCTAGCACTTATACAGGCCTTGAAACATTGGAAACATTTCCTGTATGGCCGTGACTTCGAGCTTCGCACTGACCATCAGGCATTGCGCTGGATTCATACAATGCCAAGTGCACAGTGGAGTGATCGACAACACCGCTGGAGTCAGATATTCCAGTAGTTCGGTGGTATGATTGAGTACCTTCCAGGAAAGGCCAATCGAGTGGCCGATGCTTTGAGCAGGAAGGGACAAGTATCTGCGATTCAGACCACTAGACTTGACCTTGTTGGTACAGGACTAGAAGACATGAAGCACACGTATGCAGATTCCGAGGAATTCGGTACACAGTGGGAACTGGCATTAGATGCCACAAGACCATGCCATTTTCTGATACGCGATGGTTGGCTTTTCTACAAAGGCCGACTATGTGTCATGAAATCATTCCGGGCAGCTCTTCTCCATGATGCCCATGACGCCATTACAGGTGGTCATAGGGGCATGAATTCGACTCTGGAGAAATTAGAACGGCAATACTATTGGCCAAAGATGAGGTGTGATGTGTTTACATATGTACAACGCTGTGACATTTGTCAAAAGGTGAAAGTTCCTCGAGGAAAGAAGATAGGGTTATTACAGCCTTTGCCAATTCCTGAGGGTCCTTTCAAGGACATTTCGATGGACTTTGTCACAAATCTGCCTCCCAGTCCGAGTAAGCGTAATACGCAGTGCTTAACTATTGTTGATAGGTTTAGCAAATTTGTTATGCTTATTCCTTGCAGGGCCAATGTGACCGCCGAGGATGTTGCCCAGCTATTCATTCGGCATTGGTACCCGATTGGCGGGATTCCTAGAACCATAGTGTCAGACCGAGATGCCAAGTTTACCAGTCATTTTTGGAGGGCATTGTTTGATAATTTTGGTACTAAGTTGAATTTTTCCACTGCATTCCACCCACAGACAGATGGCCAGACAGAGATATACAACCAGTTGGCCTTTGATGTGCTGAAGTGTTATGTCCACGATCAGCAAGGTAAGTGGGAATCGTTTTTGCCTTTAGTTCAAGCTGTTTTGAATGACTCTTTTTCTTCAGCTATTGGCAGGACTCCATATGAGTCAGCGTTGGAAGGCCTTTCCAGTCGTTGTTAACGAGGACTTCGTCTTCAGTACTGGAGGCGAACAGAGTGATGGAGTCTTACCAGGAGATCCTAGAGTCCGTTAAAGACAGATTGGCTAAAGCGCAAGAGGCCTACACTCGACAGGCCAATAAAGACCAAAGGGACATGAAGTTTTCGGAAGGGGATTGGGTGTATCTTCAGATTATGAAGCAAAGATTGAAGCAGGTGGGCAAGCGATGCCCAAAGTTGTCTTTCAGGAGCTTCGGACCATTTCCCATCCGGAAAAAGATTAATGAGGTGTCTATGCAGTTAAAGCTACCTCCGAGTTGGACTATGCACGATGTATTTCATGTCAGTTGGTTAAAGCCATATGCAGGTCCACCCCCTTCAGAGGTCAAAGACGAAGCGGAACCAGACATTATTGATGAAGCAGAAGTAATGGTTCGAGAACAGATCCTTCTGCACCGTTTCAAGCATGGCTCAGGTCGAAGACTACGACAGTTTCTCACGAGGTTTCAGGACCGAGGAACTCATGAAATGGTATGGCTCGACATAGATTTTTTCGAAGACTATCCGGCATTATTGACGGATTATTTGGAGGCTATGCAGCTTCCGTCAAGTTAAGCAGAAGGGGATGTCACGTGCATCCCGCACTTGGATGCCACGTAGACATTTCTGTACAGAAGGTGCAGGACCTGGATGGTGAACTAGTCCCATGTGAGCCCAGTCCGAGACGAGTCAGCCAGGGATCCATCTCAGTCGTCCGAGGTCAGGTGTGCATTGTCCTGCACATGAGTCCAAGGTGTGCACTGTCCTGCACATGAAACAGTGCCAGTCCGCGCTATGAGTCTCCCTCTAGAATGATGTCAGTGGTTCTGTGTATCTAGTTTGGTACCGGATGCCAGATCATTGAGTAGATTAGGTTTAGGACAAGGGGCCAGCCCATAGGGCTACCCCGGATCTGAGTGTGGGCACGGGAATGGTGTAGAACCACCCCCATGAGGGCCAGGAAGGCCAGGATGAACCCACCAGCCATGGAGGGGCTGTAGGACAGCCCTAGGGCATAGATCAGGCAATCTCCAGGAGATTACAACCTTTATATGGCTGTAGGGCATGTATGGGGCAGCCCATACAGGCTGCCCAGCCCTGGGATTGTGGACAAAAGATGTGTCCAACCCTTCAGAAGCAGGCGCCTGATGTCCCAGCCAGGAAGAGATGCGCAGACATTATGGGATTTTTCCAGCATTTTTGGGGATTTAATTCAGCATTTATTGCTGAATTTACTCAGTTGTGGGAATATGATGCTGGCTGCCACCGACTGCTCATGATGGGAAGTATAAATAGAGGAAGCCACAATCCCATAATTCATCTCATAATTCACAAAGTGCTCAAGCAAACAAGGGCCAGGACAGCCAAGAAGTTGCTAACGCAAAGGGGTGAAGGTCTGAAGGTCAAGGGCAGGATTTTCCAGCCAAGAAAAGGTCAAGTTTTCTGTATTTGTTTTCAGATTTACATCATTCTAATAAAGCAAATACACCATCCGTGGTGGGGGCCCTACAGAGGGTAATTGGGACCCAATACTGTGTCCTCTCCATCTCCCCCTTCTCTCTCTATTTTCTACACATCTCCTTTCAGTTTGTGCGTTAATTCCGTCGCGAAAAGAGTGCTGATTTTTGAGTGTTGAAGTACCGATCCTTCTCCGAAGCTTCCGCATATTACATCAACTGCCACTTGCCTGGCCTTCCAATAGGTCTCCTTGGAAAGAGCTTCCTCAACTACAGGAGTTTCTTTGTCCCGAATGCTACGAGACATTAGAGCATAGGTTACCTGTAAAGTTTCCTCTGACTTACGAACACAAGAACTACCAACATCTGTACTGGAAAGTTCCTGCCAACTGCTGCCATCATCTGGCAAGCCATCCACCATTTGGTCCGGGAAAGCCTGCACCTGCAGTGTATCCACACTTAAGTGGCCATTACGAGACTGCCACTCTTCACAAAACTGAGGACCTGGGAGAGAGAGTGCTGAAAGTTTGGAAACTCCATTCTCCACTCCGCCTTCCCAAACTACCTGGGAGAGAGAGTGCAGCTTGTTGATGTGCTCCCGTATCGTCGACAACTTTGCAGGACTCATCACCCGCATCTGAACTTCCAAGGAGATTCTCTTCATGGGTGACACCCTGTTGTAGAGAGAAGCCAAATGCTGCCAAATACCTCTGGCCAACGTCATATGCTTTATGTAGTTGATCACTTATATGCTTCTCTCTCCACCAATCCATGATGATTCACAGTTGTATCTAGACACATGCACACTTTTTCTTTTCTTTCTTTTCCTTTTCTTTATTTTTCTTTTCTTCCGATGACCGGAAGAACACAGTTGTATTATTTTTTGTCTCATAGGCCGACTTTGGCCTCTCGTAGACGTTAATATATCTTTCTTTCTTTCTCTCTCTCTTCATTTCTACGTTTTTCTGCTGTGCAGGTGTTTTCAGATCTTGTCTTCATCTCCGCTGCATATTCTGACATTGTATCAGAGCTCTAGGCTCTTGGAAGATCTTGGGAACTTTGTGAGCAAGAGGGGGGCTGTTTGTGTTGTTGATTGGAGGACTGTTTTGGGCCGTACGTGAAGAGGAGAAGCAAGTGAAAGGCGGGCCTTGTTGCTGTACAGCCACTTGCAGGTTTAGTTCTTCATTTTTTCCCACCCACCCTCCCTTTTCAGTTACACCCCCGTAATGGCAGATTTACTTGAGATGGCTGAGAAGCACGTGAAGATCCCGACACTCCCCACGTTCCCAGTGGACTGTTACTTGGACGGGAACAACTACGGCATATGTAAGGTAATGATGGAATCTGTTTTGGAGTCTTATTACCTTGCTGATTTCATTGTTGTTGGGGTTTCACGGCCGGAGTTAGAGGAAGGGGGGAGTTACCCTCTATTCAGAAGGAACGGGAGGCACAAGCAGAGTTATGGGATCGTGTCAATGCCAGAGTCCGGCAAGGGGCCATTTTATATGGCCCCAAATGACCAGTTGGCCTACTAAAAAACAGCCGACAGCAACCAGAAGTGCTCACGACCTGCTCTCCTCCAGTCGGCCAGCATACAGGGGACAGCCTGGGGGCAGCAAAGTCCAGTCGGCCAGCATCGAACAGCCAACAGGCATAGGACAACCTCCCACACCAGGGAAAAAATACGGAAAAAAAATAGGGAGAGTGGGGAAAAATGAGAAGACACCTAAATCGGGCAGGCACACCCACAACAGAGGCTTGGTGTAAATATACAGGCAGGAGATGACTGCTAACAGAGGAGACACGGTGTTTTGAGATTGGAAGCATACACAGACACTTGACTCAATGGACAGCCAAGGCAATCCTTTAGAGGTGCCAAACTCAAGAGGTCAATCAAGTGCTTCACGTGATTCCATGCATTTCTTGGAAGGCACAAACCTCTTGAGAGAGGTTATGACAGCGCATTCATGGGACAGCCATCCCATGGAAAAGAGCCTATGTATGAGGATGAGCCCAATGCCTTGAGGGCTGAATTGGAGCACATGAAGAAGCTTTTGCAGGCAAAAAGAGAGCTGTCCCAAACCTGCAAAAAGGTGGACAGCCACCTAAAAAGAGCTTTCAGGAAGCCCAAAAGGATGGTAAAGCTGAAAGAACCCCATCCAAAGACATTGCACCAAAGAAGAACAAGTTTGGCTTGACCCCCGAGCAAAGGGAGCAATATGCCAAAGAGGGGAAATGCTTTTCTTGTTTTAGTAAAGAGCTCATGTTTAGGCAATGTCCTACCCACAAACAAAAGGATGAAGACAAGCCACCAAAGGCAAATGTGTATGCCATATCCGATGTGCAGGGTACCATCAAGCATGATAGCAAAGAGAGAGTGGTATGCAAAGCTTGGGGACAAATCAAGGATCAGCCCGCCCTATTCATGTTTGATGATTGTGCAACAGATAATTTCATCTCTACACAGATGGCAGCCGCCTTGGGCATAGAGATTGGGGACATGGGACCCCAAATTGAAGCAAAGGTAGCTTTTGTTGGCAAAGAGGTGCAAGTCACGCCTCTTATTGGAAAGTTGCGCATTCACATACAGGGTTTATTTGAATCATGAGCATTTCTTCATTGCCCTACTCAATGGATGTGATGTATTACTTGGCAAGCCTTGGCATCATCGGCTTGAGCCTTGCAAAGAATATAAAACCAAGAGGATCACATTTATGCATAGAGGCCGCATGCATGTTATTGATGCAGGCAAGGAAGAGGATTCCATCCCAGTTGTATCTCACATCCAAATTAATAAGGCAATGAAAAAGAGTCTTTCCGCGTACTTGGCTTTTGTTCATGACAAAATTGAACAAAGTAATGTGAATGTGGATGTATTGACTCAAGATAGGCTGAATTTATATAAAGATTGTTTTGCCGATGCATTGCCAAGAGAACTACCACACCTGAGAGGACTGAGAATCATCGCATAGATCTTGTGCCAAGTAGTTCCCCACCTAACAAACCCGCATATCTTGTGAGTGCTGCACAACAAGAGGAGATTATGAAGCAGGTTAATGAGCTCTTAGAAAAGGGTTTGGTTCAGCCAAGCTCCTCACCCTTTTATTCTCCCATACTTCTTGTGCAAAAGAAGGATGGATCTTTCCGCATGTGGGTGGATTATCGAGCTCTAAACAAGCTCACCATCAAGAACGGAGGCCTTATGTGGCTGCAGTTTCAGTGGCCTCCCATGGGGACTTATCTGCCATGCGTGATCTTTATCATTTGGATGCTGATTTTTCCCATATATGGACTAATTTGATGGCTGGTCACTCGCATGCCTCTTATGTGATCAAAGAGGGTTATCTTATATAGGATAATTGCTTATGTGTGGTGAAGGACATGCGTCCAAAGGTATTGGATGAATGTCATGCTCCACCTTATGCTCGTCAGAGGTATCATGCCTACTACACGCATGATTGAGAGATATTTCTTTTGGCCCAACATGCGAAGGGATATTGAAGCATATGTACGAGCATGTATCACTTGTCAAAAGGTAAAATTTGACGGGCAAAAACCTCCAGGTTTGCTTCAGCTTTTGCCCATTCCCTCGCAAGCCATGGGAGAGCATTACTATGGACTTCATTATGGACTTACCTAGGACCTCGCAAGGGAATGATGCTATATGGACTATTGTGGACAGGTGTAGCAAGCAAGCTCACTTCTTGCCTGTCGAGAAAACCATAAAAGTTGATCATATGGTGAAGCTTTTTCTTGCTCACATATTCAAGCATCATGGTATGCCGAAGTCCATCATTGGGGATAGAGATCCCACGACTACGAGCCTCTTTTGGAGAGCTCTATTTGATAATATGGGCACTAAACTTGAATTTTCATCAGCATATCACCCCCAAATGGATGGCCAAAGTGAAGCTGCAAATTCAGTCGTGTTGGATTTGTTGAAGTGTTATGTGGCGGATCAAAAGAGTGCTTGGGAGAAGTATCTTCTACTTGTAGAGTTTGCCTACAACAACACAGTACATGCCTCCACGGGAAAGACCTCGTTTGAGATTATTTATGGCACAATAGTCTTGCCACCCATCCTTCGTACAAAGGATGAAATTTTTGCAGCCGATGAGTATGTGCGTGACTTGGATGTGTCCTTTGCTCAGGTGCAGACACCCATTGCAAGGTCACAAGACAAGCATAAGAGGGCTACTGACAAGCATAGAAGGGACAAGCAAGTCAAGGAAGGTGATTTTACATTGCTGAAATTTTAGAAAGCTAGACGAGAGGGAGCATATCCAAAGCTTTCTACTCGATATTATGGACCCTTCAAAGTGGTTGACAAGATCAATGAAGTGTCCTACAGGCTTGCTTTACCCAGCCATTGGAAGATTCACAATGCTTTTCTCATGTGAGTCTTTTGCAAAAGTATGTGGGGCAAATCCAGAGGAGCCTGTCTCACAGAAGATCCGCCAAAAGTTGATGAGCTAGAGGAAATCCTCCAGCCAGAGCAGATTGTATTTCACAAGGAGAGAAAGTTACCACGAAGGCCGGTGTCCCATGTGAAATGTTACGACCTTGTGTTTTTCTCTGGACAACAAGCAGGTGGGCACAAGCACGGGATGGACAGTGTGAACGGCATCAGTTTGGATATGAAAAGGAAACCCATATGTGTGGCCAGCCCAAGTGTGAAAGGGGACAAAAAGGATTTTAAAGTTTATAAGGTTTTTAAACCTTTGATGATTAAAAAAAATATTATATTTGAAGGCATGCGTTTTTGCTACTTGCTTTTGGCTTTTTGGAGAAAGCAAATCGCATCCGAGTTTAAAAGCGAAGGGTGGTCGGGTGGTATCGCATGGCTTCTTCTCCTTGGACATGGCTTCCTCCCACGGCGTTCC
The DNA here is from genome assembly GCF_041138505.1 of Cibotium barometz. Lineage (NCBI taxonomy): Eukaryota > Viridiplantae > Streptophyta > Polypodiopsida > Cyatheales > Cibotiaceae > Cibotium > Cibotium barometz. The sequence continues at coordinate 33,700,332 of NC_141070.1, read as the reverse complement.
TTTGGCGACTCGTGGGCTACAAAGAAAAAGCACTGGGCTGAATACACTACCCTATACCTCTCCCTTGGAAGGGGACTGACGGGCTAAGGCTGGACTGTGCTCGCTTTCTCTCTCTCTCTTTCTCTTGCATACCGACATGTGGGCTATAGCCAGGGATTGCAGCCTACGTGGCACACAGAGGGGCTGGCTTTTCTCATGGCAAGCATTCTCTAGGCGACGCACATAGGCAGACAGACTGTGGGAATGTCTCCCTCTCTCTCGTGCAAACAGGCGGATTGTGGGTGAAGTAGAAGCGTTCAGGTGACGCCCAGGGATACAGGGAGTTTCGCTTTCTCTCTCTCTCTGGCGAACTGCCACAGGACTGAATAGAAGCATACATGTGGGGACAGCCGGCAGCCTCTCTCTCTCTCTCACTCTATGGGATGCACGTGGGCGGGTTGAAGGAGAATAGAGATAGGCTTTTCTCTTTCTCTCTCTCATCGTGGATTGCAGACCTTGTTTTAGAGATTGGAATACAGAGGATCAAGCTACATATACAGAGGATGATGTTCTTCGAAGAGATGTGTTGTTACTCTTCATCTTGGACCTATGTGTATTCAGGGATTGCTTGACACGTCCTCTATCTTTCTCTCTCTAGGTTTTGGCAACCGTGCTTGGATGGTATATCTGTCATGGAAACAGGACATTGGTTTTCAAGAAGAAACAGGACTTTGGTATCGAGGAAACAAGCCTATGGTTTATGGGATACAGGTCTTTGGTTTATCGGATACAGGTCTTCGGTTTCATGTGGAAAGCATGTCTTTGGATTCATGTGAACAGGTTATAGTTTTCTCGAGGTTACATGCAAGCTATGACTGTAGGAAAGTTTGGTGCAGCCCTACTGCTGTTAGGGAAAGAGTTTGAGGGATCCATGGTAGAGATGGAGAAGACCTTTTCAAGCAGGGAGGTGTTGTACAGGTGTGCCTTCTCTATGGTATGCTGTGTTGTGATAACAAGAGTTCTCTTTTGGAAGTCTTGGGTGAAACTATAAGGAATCCTATTGGTGGAGGATTCTACAAGTTGTACTTTGTACTCAAATTTGATCAAGTAAAGAAATACCGCAAGGGGCACCACTGCGTTTTGGGGCCAATCGGTGTTTGTGTATTGTTTGCAGGAGCACTCTAGCTCCCCCTGTTTGTTTCCTTTTCTAGGTCCCCATGGGTGATGAAGTGTTTTGTGTGCGAGTGTTTGTTTCACCGCCCGTCAAATTTTTGAAGGCCGGTTTCACGAAAGGGCCAGTCTTTTGGTGTCACATGGATGGGAGCCAAATTCGTGCCACCCGTGTGTGTGACCAGTACTGCGTCACATGAACGGGAACCAGTTTTGTGCCACCCGTGTGTGACCTGCTTCGTGTTGTGTGGACGGGAGCCTGTTGGTGCCACCCATGTATGGCCAGGATGGCGTCTTACCTATGGGATTGTCACTCCATAAGAAGACCAAGACATACATTCATATTTCTGTCACACCGGTTTTGTGCCCGACAGGAACTTTTTGTACAAGTTTCATGAAAGGGAGATTTCGTCCATTACATGTGCACATGCATTTATGACTGCATGCATAAACTTGTTTTCCCATGACTGCATTTATGACTGCATGCACAAACTTGTTTTCCCATGATTTGTTTGCGTGTGTTTGCCTGTTTTGCCGTGCCAGTACACTGGACGAGGACGCCCCCACCGTGGGAGTGTTGCTTGCTAACATTGGTGTGGTGTGTGAATAGGTGGTAAGTACCATTTTAGCCCTTCCAAAGTGTAAAATTCATAAACATTAGTTAACTTTAATGTTTATAAGTAAATGTGTTCACACACATTTTTTAAAAAAAGAGCTGGACATTTATGGTAAAAGAAATGCATCTCCATTGACTCCTACTACAAGCTATACCAGGTGCCTTATATTTCTTATTTGTGTAAACTAAAATTTTCTAAATTAAGTTCAAAGATTTCTTTAAGTTTTATGCAGAGCAAGAACAAAGCATGTTTATGCTAACCATACTTAGGAAACTTTCCTAGTTTAGTTTGTTTTTCCCCTGAGTGGTATTGCTAACCATGCCCTCAGAATTCTGAGAGCCAGTGGACGGTTAGAAACACTAGGGAGTCCGGGAGCAAAGCTTATCTAGGAGAACCACACAATGTTCCCTCCGTGGTGTACCCCTTTACCTATGCTAGTACGGGCGTGCCTGTTGGTGCACGGTCCCGAAAGACCAGTGAAAGGCAGGTGTGCACCTAGTGGTGGGAGTGTTCCTGTGACTTGGGACTTCTTCGACTGTCCAGAATTCATCGACAAGTACCCAATTGTTTGAGTTGTATTCACTCCATGTGAGGAGAAATCTGGCCTATCGGCCCGTGACACTTGTACATATAAATACTCCAAGAAATACAAAAGTATTGAGGGGGAGGCCAGCCCTTTCCGGCCCCAGTGTTGGTGTCAAGTGTTCTTGGTCATTTATAGTTTTATTGTTGTTAATAATGTCCATCGTTGGAATTAGTTAAGTGATCTAAAAAATGTGTATTTTGTCTTCCGATTTGTAGGCCTCCTGTAGTAGGGAGCAGTTACATCCTCCGCACTCCAATGTACCTGACACCCCGGCCCCCCGCCGACCGTCGGCCACGATCACCTCATCAGCTCCAGATCCAAGACATGCTCCACCGCCATCGAGCTACCTTTCCATATGACATAGCTGAGGGAGACCTCTCGGCCATACTCATTAGGCATTTTGGAGAGTGGTTTACCATCTACTCGGAGCTGATGCTACTCTCATGTTTCTCTGTTCTTAGTATTCCATGATGAGTTTCCATGGACAGTTTTGTATCACCCCAGGGAGAAAGCTACGTTTATGTTTTCTTTCTGTTTTATTTTCCATTCCATGATGAGATATGCCATGGACATTATTGTATCACTTTGCTCTCATAGGCCCATTGGGTATTTAGTAGATGCTTAATCTCTCTCTTTCTCTCTCTCTCTCTCTCTCTCTCTCTCTCTCTCTCTCTCTCTCTCTTTGTGTTTTGCACCAAGAGTTCCTATCTCGATGTTCAGGGCTGAAAGAAGACAAAGAGCTTCTACATTTGGTGTGCAAACAGAATCCAGAAGTGCTGCCTTCATTATGGATCACTCTGGAAATGCGAGATGACTCCAGAAGTCTTTTAGGCCAAGATTTGAATGTAACTTAGGAGAATGTTCGTTCTCTGCAAACAAGTTGCTTCAACTGAAATGCTCTTCTACGGACCGCACGCTAGAGGCGGACTGGAGGAAATTTCACAATTTGGTCTACCTTCGTGAGGCTTCGGGAGTTCTTTTCTATTGCAAGCTTTCCTGTTCATGTCTTGGGACCTCCATAACAGACTTTCATGGTAACAGATTCTCTGTGAGGACAGATTCTCGTGAAAGGGAGGAGATCAAGACAAGGAGACAAGGTTGGCAATTCAATCTCTGTCGTACTAGAAGCGAGTTGGAGACTTTTCTCAACAGACTTAGGTTAGGGATAGATTGCTTTTTGCATTGCGGGGAAAGCTCCATTAAATCAAAACAAGGGCCTTATGGTAACTATGGCCAATTCTGGTGGAAGGGAGGAATATTGGGCTCGTGAGTCATAACACCTTGCAAGGTAGAGAGGAGAGAAAGGTCACCCCAAAGTTGTCGTGAGCTGTCCAACCAATTGAATAGGCCCTCCCACCCCTACTGACCCTTGTTGGATGAGCTTCTCTTCAGCATGTGCGCAGAGATAACGGTAGCAGTAAAACCATCTCTAATAGTTGCAGCCAGCATCCTGCAATAACAGTTCCTTACAGCTCTCCAGATTCCCTTTTGGACCACAAAAACCGAGCTATCTCCACAATCCCATCCCCTTTTTTCAGAGATGGTGATATTTCTATTTTCAAGCTCAGGTCAACCCTACCTTTCAGGAACATTGCATTAGAATTGCAAGATCACAAGTCCAACCAATAAATCAATCCAAGAAGACTCTGATTCTTGATGAACAGGAACTTGCCCTTTTTATCAAGAACACCTCTGTCTTTGTAAGATGTATCTTGCCTGCTTTTTACAATTGTGCTTATTCTTTCAAAAATAAGCCCCAAAAGAGTCTGAGCATGTACTTGACAGACAATTTGTCAAAAATTGGTCAAATATCAGTAAAATTCTCTTCCAAAGTCAATCAACTCAAATCAAAGGCAGTCAACATGGGTTAGCACTGGTGAAATCCAAGTGAATTGGTCAATTTCGGTCAACAATGCTCCAATTTGGTCAAGTGATCATATCTGGTCAAAAATTGTGAAGGACAGTAAAGTCTGGTCAAAAGGAATTATACCAGTTGCAGAATGTTGTGCTGCCCCCTTGTCTACTGACATGGTTCTCCTGATCCTTTAAAAGGCAACCATGGCACGTCTCTGTGTAGTTTTTCCAATAGATAAAACATTTCTTTTTCGTGCTTTAGGATCCACTTTTTCCCCTTTGGCCTTGTTTTTTGGGTTCGCAGCCATGCACATTGAGCTACATTTCTCGCAATCAAGCGAAAATGGACTAAAATCTTCACTTTAGATGATGGTGTCTAAAATTTTCATTCTACAACGAGTCCCATATCTTGTTTAGGGTCAAAAATGCACAGCTGGCCATCTTGACAGAGTGGTGTTTTTGATGGTTCGAAAGAAAAAACAAGGCAAGATAATTTACTGAGCAAAACATATACATACATACATACATACATACATACATATATATATATATGTTTATTTTTTTCCCTGGTTAAATTTTCTCACTTTTCTAGTATGTACCTCCCCTCATAGTAATCTTTTTTTCTTGCTTTTTTATGTGCTAAATCTAGAAGTCCGGTGTTTCGTGATTTCTTTTTTTTAGAAAAAAACGTTAGGGAGAGAGAGAGAGAGAGAGAGAGAAGAGCGTACAAGGATTTGGTGAGGGAGGGGTTGCTGAGGAGGGAGTGAAGGCTATCGAGCTTGGTGCCGAGCATGGTGAGTTTACGCCGGATGAGCGAGACGAGGCGGGAGGCGTCGGCGGGCCTTAATACGCCGTTTGAGTTTTGATCCGCGACGCGCACTGCGATGTCGTCAGAGAGCCTCACTGCATCCTCAAACTCCCGCATCCACGAGTCGATCTGCGCCATCTCTCTCTCTCTCTCTCTCTCTCTCTCTCTCTCGTTCCTTCAACGACACCACCGCTGCGCTGCGTTTGCGGCGGCTGCTGCTGCTGTGAGCGAAGAGTGATCGCGCCAGGAGGTGATCCCAATAACAATTAAGCCTCAACTTGTAAACGATGATGAACAGCTCTCTCTTAATATAGGGAGACCCGCTAAATCAACAAGTTCCACTAGCAAGTTCTTTTTTTGGGAGTGGTCTAAGTCTGTACTTGATGTAATGTAATTAAGAGAAGTGTTTAATGTAATTAAGAGAAGGGATGTAGGAAGACTTTTTGTAAAGGGCTCCTTCTGTTTAATTGTAGAAACCCGAGTTCTAACCACTACTCTGAAAAAAACTGCATTCTAGTGTATTTTTATCAGCAAGAATTGAGTGAAATTGGCATATATTTTAGTTATAACACCGGCATACATTAGAGATTTCGAAAACAAAAGCCAGATAGATTTAAGCATTGTCCTTATTTTGATTGGTCGAAAAATGTATTTTTTTCAAGCACTGGAACTTCGAACCATTCCAGCACCAAACCTCTCAAAAGTAAAGGAGGCCAACGTTTGTTATCTAGAAAGAGAGTGTGTGTGTCTATGTGTGTTTGTGTGTGAGAGACAGCTAGAAAATTATGATAATAAAAAATATATTTCATAATGGAACCTTGACATCTAGCTCTTTCCCTAAATATCCTTTTTAAGAGCACCATACATCGTGCTGTAAAAAGCAAAATCCAATGCCCCTAACTTGATGGAGCATTTCCAATCATTTGCAAAGGTCTTTGTCTCTTGTAGCTCAATCTCTAATTTGTATATGTACACTGCAATGCCTAATTTTCCACCTCTAGTTATTACAAGACATTAGAGATGTAAGTTGTGTAGTTTGATGACACTAAAACCTCTTTTAAATTCGGGTCTTTAATTTGACCTTTGACATTCAAAAAAACATATCAAACTATCTTGCATATCCAACAAAAAAGTAGAGAGATATAATAAGATGATCTTTGTATCATTTATGATCAACCTACATGTTTCTCTCTATAAATCGCATATAGAAAAAAAAATGTGTGTGTGTGTGCGTGTGTGTGTGAAAGTGCACCACATCGTGTATTATTAGAAATGTAATCTCGCAATCCTTTGTGGTGGAGAGGGAGCATGTTTTCTTTTTAAATTTGTGTGTGTTTGGTTGCAACTCAAATGTTACTTTAGCCAAAGGTTATCTGATTGTTAGAGTTAATGGTAGCCTCGGTGTATCCTCAGCCGATCAAAAATCCATAGCCGAGTAAGGACATCTCTAAAAGGAAGAATTGAACCAATTAATAAAAAATCACTACTAGTGTAGAAGTACTTTTATTTTCATCCATTTTTAGCTTCATGAAAAATAGCTTCATGAAAAATGAAGAGAAAATGTGTACGCTTCCTAAAAATAAGTTTCCCAAAAATAGCTCTTCCTAAAAATAAGTTTCCCAAATGTTTTTTGCTTCATGAAAAATGAAGAGGAAATGTGTAAGTTTCCTAAAAACAAGTTTCCCAATGCTTTAAGTGTCAATGGTAGAAGTCAAAAGTCTAGGTGTGATTATGAGGCACAGGGTTAGTGTTAAGAACATGCACATGGTACCATGTTGTGTAAAAGTGTGAGGTATTAATGCTCTTGGTGTTATCAAAGACTTTACGTAGATTGTATATAGGGCTCAGTTTGGTGAGAGATTCACCTTAACCAATGTGCATTTTCACTTTTGCTTTGCTTTTGGTAATTAAGTTTTATTTTTCCTAATCTTGTAACATCAAGTTTTAGACATTACTTAAAACCTCCCTAGAACATTAATTTTCAAGTTGGTATTGAAGGCCCTTAGGGCTTTGATAGTGCAAATTAGGGCTTGTGTATTTGCCTTTTCTCTTCTTACATTGGGGTTGAGGTCAGTAGAGATACATTGTCTATGTGAGATCAATAGAGATACATTAGGGCTTGTGTATTTGCCTTTTCTGTTCTTACATTAGTGTTGAGATATGTAGAGATACATTAGGGTTTAGATTAGTAGAGATACATTGTCTATGTGAGATCTAGAGAGTGAGAGAAGGAAGAGATCTTCTCCATTGGGGCAAACAAGTATAGAGAGAAGATTATAGTGACAATAACACCACTTCATCAATTGAAAACAATAACCATCAATCTAAAGTATAACAAGTATAGAGAGAAGATTATAGTCACAATAACACCACTTCATCAACTATAAACAATAACCATCAATCTAAAGTATAACAAAGTAAACATCTAAGCTCCCCTTGGTCATTTTCCCTTTTTTAAGCAGCCCCTTCTCTAACTACGACAATGTAAGAGGGTACATCATGCAGTGTATACAAGAGAATACTCATAAGAAGTAGGATCTTTCACAACACAACTTTAAAACTCAAATTGCACCATAACAGAGATAAAGAAGAATATTGTATTAAGAAAGTGAAACAATAGATGGTAGAGCCCCACATTCGTGTGCTCTTGTGAAGGGAGCTTCAATGGAAAATCTAGAACTGATAAGACATAGGGTTTACACTAGTAGAAGCGAGGGAGTAAACTCACACTGATAAAAACTAATGAACCGTGTAGAGAAGGGGCTAGATGTGTATCTATAAAGGCCGGTATATGCGATCCATATATCTATATAGGCTTGTATATGCAGGGGTGTCCATGACATGACTATGTAGGTCCATAATCATAATCGATGCCATCATTTGCAACATAGACTTGGCCCATGAAGATGAACTAGACCATGCTAAGAAATCACCCCACCTCCCATGGCCATCCAGACTCATCTTTGGGCCTCGCAATATTAGGATAGCAACATAGACTTGGCCCATAAAGATGAACTAAACCCCATGCTAAGAAATCACCCCACCTCCCATTGCCATCCAGACTCATCTTTGGGCCCCGTAATGTTAGGATAGGGTGTCTATGAGTAAAGTCTACCTACTCCATGTGCAGATCATTTATGAGATAATAGTCCAGTATAGCATGTAGTCTATTTATCAGCGTACCAAATTTAATCCAAGTCATCTCTAAAATTAGCTAGCCTCCTAGGCCACCAACCCATATGAATAATGGGATGCCGAGTGCTTGGGTTACTAAACCATGGCTACTCCTCACATAACGGGGATTGTACAAACATGATCTAGTTGATGCCTGGGCTATATAATATAAGGGTGGAGCATTGATATTCAACACCCCCCTCAATGTCCACAAAGGTGAACTACCTCTATGATACAATGTCAAGTCAATGAAGATGCCACTCCATTCGGTTCGTGCTAAGAGCCTTTGTGAATATGTCCATATAATTCTCTGTCATCCCATCTCAACCTCCTTGAAGATGATGAGCTCGTGCACAAAGTGATAATGAATCACAATGCATTGCAAGCACGAAACATATGATTCTAAGCAATGGCCATGCTATTCACATTGTCACATTACAGTGTTATATTCTATACACTCCCATATCCTATAGAATCCTCCTCACCCTCCACAATGCCTCGCCTAATGCGACGCATGCAGCTTTGTACTTCGCCTCTATCGATGATAGTGCAACAGTGGGATTTCACAATAACAGAGATAAAGAAGGATATTGTATTACTCAAGTGACATAATAGATGGAAAAGCCTTACACCTGTGTACTACAACGAAGGGAGCTTTGATGGCTAATTTGGAACTACTGAGATGGAGGTTTTGTGCTAATAGAAGCTAGAGATAGTGATGATTGATGAACTCTGTGGAGAACGGGATGGTTATGTATCTATATAAGTCTGTATACATGGGATATGGCCATGACATGACCGTGTAAGTCCACAGTTCTAGTCAATACCACCATCGCATCGGATGATCTAGACTCAGTCCATAAAGATGAACTAGAAACAGCTATGCAGCTACACACCTCTCATGACTATCTGGGCTCATCTTGGGCCCCATAATGTCATGGTGTCTAAGAATAAAGTCTACCTACTCTATGTGCGAGACCGTAGGTCCAATGTAGCATGTAGCCTATTTAGCAGTGTATCAAAACTAATCTAAGTCATCTCAAAATCATTTAGGCACCTAAGCAACCTTCTTGTGTGAATATAGGGATGCCATTCTCGGGATCGGGTGCCCGGCTTGCTCTACCATGGCTACTCCTCATAATGGGGATGAGCTAGTTCCTAGGCAATATAATATGAAGGTGGAGCATTGATATCCAACAAATAAAAGTATCTTAGTAGTAGTGGGGTGAGCTACTAAATAGGATCATTCTCTCCATTTACCATAGTCATGACATGCGCTTCCATATCAACACTTTCCTGCTCTCCTTGACCTTCAATGACTACACTCAATGCCAAAAGCTAGAACCATCCATAGTAACTCAATGAGCCATTTTACTTGATTACAACATTGAGGATAGTGAATCTATCATCATACCCATAGCAACTCAATGCCTCCTTATAGTACTTTCACACATTTCAATAACAACCATGGCAACCTTTCGATAGTAGTATTGAAAAGAGCCTTAGAAAAAGGGTATGTTCACATGTATGTCTTTAACAACACACTTGATTCACATGGTACACCTCTTTTGTACCTTATGGCCTTTAAGGGTACAACTCTTTTGTATGTCTTTAAGGGTACCCCTCTTTTATACCTTTCTAAAGGTACACCTCTTTTGTACCTTCTTATGGACTTCCAAATATTATGGTGTTATGTGGCTCAATGAATTTTTATCACCATCATCTTCCACGCTTGGATTCTCATGGGTGATTTCAATATGGTAGAATATAGGAAGGACGGGAAAGGAGGGTTAGGTTCCTCTATGACTAGTTCTTAAAAGAAAGCATGGAAGTTGTTTGTTAGTAGGAGAGGTCTCCTAAACGACTGTAAGATTGGGGACTGGAGGGATGAGAGATGTCATACCTATTTCACCCGTCAGTACAAGGGTCCTTGGCTAGACTTGATATAGTTTACTTCGATGACCAGGTTTCCAACATCCTCCACACTGTTAAGGTTTGGGGGGATACCTTCTCCATGCTTTCTAATCACTTCCCTCATAGATGGGATTGGAAGGATATTAGCTAGGATAGAAAGGATTTCCCCAAAAGGTGATTGTCAATGTTGTTGAGCTTACTAGTGAAGCCATTCATATGCTTAAAACTAGAGATGGGCAGCACAGACAATGAGCTGCCTTTGCCTAGGACATGCTAGATGTGATAAGCAGGGGAAAAAGGGCTGATGAGAGGAGCGAGAGATAGCAGGAGGTGATAAAGAAATGCGACATGTTAATGAAGAAAAGACAGAAGGGAACCTTGAATAAGGATGATTGGCAAGACAGCTGCAGATATGGGATTTAAAGGGGCATGACTCTTTCTAGGAAGCTAGATTTCTTTGCTACTCATTGGCCTTGTAAGTTCTTTTTAAAATCTCTAAAGGATAGTAAAATGAGGGACTCTATTAGTCTTATGACAGATCAAGATGGGGTCATCCATAGCGCTACTTGGGAAATACTTTAAATATGCATGAATACATACCACATGATAGTTTTTAGGCTGAAAATATTCGAAAGGGTAAATTGTGTGCCATGATCAAGTTAGGTGTGTTGAAAGACCTATTAAACATCGAGAATGCTTTACTACCTTAAAACTTATGGGAAATGATAAAACCTTTGGGTGGGATGGGATGTCAGTAAAATTCTTCATTAAGTTTTGGGAGAAACTCAAGAACCAAATTATCAAGATTGTTGCTAAGGATTTTAGGGAAGCGGAGCTTGAAAAAGGAATCAAAGATGGAATTATTAAATCAATCCCTAATCAACTTGCTTGTGATTCCTTTGGGCATTGGAGACCCTATTGGAGTGGAGATAAAGGAAGCAACCCACACCTATTGGAGTGGAGACTCTATTGGAGTGGAGATAAAGGAAGCAACCCACACCTACATGCAGTAAGCAAGGATAGATAAAGAGAAGCACAACACTCAAAGTAGATTGATGAGAATTTGTGAAGTACAAATGAAGGGACATGATAAGGTCACACACACACTCATAAGAGTGTGTATGCTCAGGGAAAAACCCTCCTAATAAGGAGGGAAAAAGTGGCCTGGCCCATTATTAGCCTACAATCACACATTACCACCACATACATGGCCACACACCCATCACTTGCTTAATGTTATTTATAAAATTCTTGCTAAGGTGGTTACAATCAACATCTCTCCCTCTTCTCTAAGATAGTGTGAGCAAGAGACAATTTAGATTTATTAAAAGAAGGTCTTTTTTTTATGATAATATCATGAATGTCTTGGTTGGGAAGGAATGGGTTGTTATCTTTAAGTAAAAATGTATTTTGTTAGCAAGGTTTTGTTAAAAATGGGATTTTCTAGGTAGATTTCTCAATGTGATTTCACACTTGGAAGAGGTGCTTGTTCTCATCTTATGATCAATGGCTCCATGGTTGGTTGTCCCTTTGATGAGATATGTAAGATAAGGGTGCCGTCTTGGCTCCTCTGCTCTTTGATGTGGCCAATAAAGTACATAGTAAATTAAAAATTTGGGACTATGTGCTCCTCCCCTTTTATGCCATAATTATTGTGATCAACTCTATCATTCTCTTGTTGTAGAATCCAAAAATGCCACTAGCTTAATCTTTTTGAAGTCTTTTCTTTGGAGAAATAAGATTTACTAAGAAGCCCCAACATTGGATTACTTAGAACAAGGTCTGTATGCCTAACATCATGGGGGGGTTGGGTAAGATCCTTCTTACTAATAATATAATAAATTGAGTGTGTAAAATATTGTGAATGTGTAAATTCTTTGTAAAATTCTCATAAAAACGGCAAAGGACGTCGCATCTTTTTTATTATTTCCCTGATCTTTGGAAAGATATGAGTGGGACAAAGGATTTGCATTTCGGTCAAAGGGAAAAATAGTAGAATTAATTGGAAAATATAATAAAATTCTCATAAATAAATTAGAAAAAACCTTTTTGAGTAAAATTAACCATGTTCATATGCTTAAAGTAATGAGAAAAATCCGTGTACATGTGTGTGCACACTTGCATTTAATTTAGGTCAAAGGAAAAAATGGTAAATTTAATTAGAAAATAAAAATAAAAAATTAATAAAATTTGACAAATATGATTGCTTTGAGAGCTAGTGCAAGTTCAACTAAGGAGTTCTATAGAGAGATAATTAGAAGGATACATACCACACGATAGTTTTTAGGCTGAAAATATTAGAAAGGGTAAATCTGTGAGATCCCTGTCCCCACCGCGCAATGGATTCGGAGTGCTAGCAGCAGCAGCGGAAGTAGCACTTCATGCGAGAGGCAGGGTCCCACACTCGGGGCCTCGCCCACCACGGATATCTGGACAAAAAACTAATCCGTCGGTTTTTTCCAAAACCGAACTCGGAAAAACTTCCCTTATCCACAGGCGATTCCACCAGGATAACTTTTACTCTAACGTAGTCAAGACCATTTCTGATCAAACTGATCTGACTGTATCTATAAAGATACTTGGTCAGATCAAGGAAGAAACTTGCACTTGGATCATTGGGATCAATGCTTTTTTCCCCATCAAGAGGCACAATAGAACAATTACTATCCGGGATTTACTTTATCTATCGTAGTAACAGAAATTGAGTCTCGATTTACGGATCCATCAGTTCAACCTAACCCCATCCGATCCCATGGGTTAGCCAACCGCCCAACCACTGTAGTGATGGGATCCAATTTGGAATTTGGTTAGGTTTTGTCCCGGGTACCAAGGAAAAGAGTTCTAAGGCCCCCTAGCCGGAAGTTTATGCAAACATAAAACTAGCCACACCACTTACACACCCAATATGAAATTGCCTTTTTCTTAGCATCAGCTAACTTTAAAACAATCCTTTAATGAAACCATAGTACCACTGATCACAATCTTCCAATTTATCCGGTTGATTCTTAATTTCCCATCATCCCTTCATCAGAGTATCGATGGCATCATTGGCAACTAGAACGCTCACCACCTGTCCACACAGGGGCCTTTTCAATAGTTCCTAGCCCATAATACTCGGCAAAATAATCACTTATAAAAATCAAGATGGACTCTCGTTGAAGATCAGCAAGATCAACCAACAGATCCATATAAAGAGCCATGGACTCATCCATTGAAGACCAGCAAGGTCAATCAACCAGATCCATGCACGGTTTCACAAAACAACTCTTACTCCTTGTTCCAATATCTTCCTCGACGCACGTGTGGGTATCCTAGGTGACCCAGAGCCCGAGCACCATATGGTCAGCACCCTCTAGGATCCTTCGCAGGTGACCTAGCGCTTCACTCATAGGCCGCTTCCTTGGTCCCTCATCCACCGTACTGTGGAAGCTCACCATTTTAATCGAACCGAGGCTGGTCAAGACCTCGGCCGACCTTGCTACGCGAGATGTCCTCCATTGACTCTCCGTCAACAGTTGCAACTTTAACAGTTAGGTCTTCATGACCTTAATCTACAAGACGGTCAAAATGCTTCCCCAGCATTCTTGACATAAAACAGTCATTTACAAACAGTCACAAAATATAGTTTCTAAACCGAACTCTCGTCTTTCCACATTATCCCTCCTTAGTCCACATTACTTATTCCACATTCCATTCAATGTAATTCCATTCAATGTGTACTCATTCTCATCCATTTCCTCATATCGACGACACATTAATTCACACACATTCACATTCACATCCATACATCCACATCTACATGCATACATCCATTTTCACATCTTCATTTATACATCCACATCCCATATCCACATTCATACATACACATCCATATCCACATCCATACATACACATCCACATCCACATTCCCATTCACATCTATACATCCACATCTACATCCATATACATACATACATCCACATCCGTATCTACATCCATACATCCACATCCACATCCACATCCACATCCACATTCACATTCACATCCATATATCCACATCTACATGCATAACATCCATTATCACGTCCTCATTCATATATCCACATCCACATACATACATACATCCACATCCACATTCCCATTCACATCTACATCCACATACATACATACATCCACATCCGCATTCCCATTCACATCTATACATCCACACACATACATACATCCACATCTACATCCACATTCACATACATCTACATCCACATTCCCATTCTTATCTATACATCCACATCTACATCCACATTCACATCTATGCATATACATCTTCATGCATACATCCATTTTCACATTCATACATCCACACTCCCATCTCCACATCCACACATCCACATAGATACATCCATTTCCACATTTCCATTCATATAACCCCATATGCCTTCACATCTAATCTTTTACATCACATCCATTCTCGCCTTTCCTCATCCCATACACATCTTATCACATCTTAATTCATCTTATCACCTCCTAACTTATTTCATAAGCATCTTATCACCTCTTATCACATCTTATACACCTCTTATCACATCCTATCACATCTCATATCTATTTATAGAATACAAGAGAATTCTTATATTTGATATAAGATTTCTTTACATATTTATTTATGCATAAATTCTATTTAAGGAGATTAATACTTTCGAAGTAAAAATCAATCTTTTATGTATCTTCCTATGCATAAATTCATTTTAAATGAAAATGACACTTTTGAATTAAATTTCAATCTTTTATGCATTTTCCTATGCATCAATTCAATTTAGATGAGAATGACACTTTTGAATTAAAAATCAATCTTTTATGCATCTTCTTATGCATAAATCCAATTTGGTAGGAATTACACTTTTAGAATAAAAGAATTTCTCTTATGCATCTAAATTATGCATAAAATCCATTTATGATGAAAAATCACACTTTTAGTACAAAAAGAATATCTTTTATGCATACCTCTATGCATGAAATCCAATATAATAAGAGTAACACTTTTACAATAAAATAATCAACTTTTATGCATACCTCTATGCATGAAATTCAATTATGATAAAAGTAACACTTTTATATTAAAATATTAATCTTTTATGCATACCTTTACGCATGAAATCTAATTATGATAAAAGTAACACTTTTATGTTAAAATAATAATCTTTTATGCATACCTCTATGCATGAAAATCAATTATGCATAATATAAAAATCAATTTCTCTAGGATTACAATGAATATCTTTCAATTAATCTAGGATGATAATTCCTAGAATATGGTAGGAAGTCCTCTTTTTATGCTTTGAATGAAATTATTTTATGCGTAATTTTTATAAAATTTTTGCCATAGCTCCGCCTGCTATGACTGATAAATCTCAATTTTTCTAAGGGATAAAGCTTATCATTAAGAAAATAATTAGAATGATCCCTAATTGGATCATTAATCCATAATGGATTGAATCATCAATATTCATGAAATACATAAACTAAAAGCATAGAAAAAAGCCATTAATTTGGCCTCAAGCATAGATTAATCTTGGATTAAGAAAAAGCTTTATGAAAAGCTTCATTTGGATTGAGAATGGGTCATGAGTATGACCATTTCTTGAGTGAGATCTCGAGAGAAATTACATAAAAACCATTTGAATTAAGCATAAATGAAAATTTATGTAATTCTTAACTATCATTAATCAATTAACTTCAATAGCATTCATCAAATTATGTAACTCTTCACTACCATTCATCAATTAACACCCATTTCCAATAAATTCCAATTGCACATTGGAAAGTTCTTTTTGAAATTCTATTTCAAGGAAATTCATTTTAATAATATGAGAAATTTTTCTATCTGAAAATATTCAAAATCTGAATATTCTCTCTCTAGAATATTTTCTCTCTCTAGGTCAAAATAGGGAGAGACAAGATCTTTTATATTTCTGAAGAGGGGATTGATTATAGGGGAAGATGCTGGACATCTTGAGAGGATGGGGAGGAATCTTACATTCTCTCCCACTTGAAAAACGCGAGATGCCCTCATCTCGTAAACTGGGGGTAATTTCGCAAGATGCACGAATATGGGACTGAGAGAAAATTTTTAATTAAGATTAACCACCAAGAAAAGTCTCAAAGAGAGCAAGACTCAAGACAAGAACAAAGATTTCAACTTTATTCATTCTTGGAACATAAGTAGTAAAGATAGAAGAACTCTTTATACTTCCATAAGCCCGTCCATCATATGGTCACAAAAGCAGCACTCACAAGCTGCGCACGTATAAGGTAACTCATCTATGGGAATAATTCGGCTGTTTATTGTAGCACCTACCTCAGTGGTATGAGGTGATCTAAGAAAAGGACCTCTAAGAGGCAAGCCGAAAATGGGATAAAGGCATATCTTCTGGTGAGGAAGAAAGCACGCTAGTAAGAAGACCCACTCAGAAAATCCACCATGCCTTGATCTCATCACGCAGTAGTATCAGGGACCCAAACCCAAAGCTTCAATAACCATGGCCAAGCGGACATTGTTATGAAAGTGCTGCCGACCCCACGGTGTTACCCTAGTTATGTCTCGACAGGTCCGCCATTTGGTCTGAGCTACAGAAGTTCCCAAGTGAGGGAAAAGTGAGCGCTCATACAGTTCTATGAAATCCTTCTTCACAAACTCACTTGCGTCTTGAAGGTGAGAAATCATCATGGATAAAACTAATTCCGGTTGCCAAGCCATGAAGGAGATTAAGAAAGAAAGGAGATCGATGGAAGTAAGATTACTGTGAGCGACAAGTAAAAGTTACGACTTATATAAGGGAAGGAGCTAGCGTAACTTAGAAGCCAACGGTATCTTATCACTGAAGTTTTACCGTCTTTCCATGATTTGGGTTTGGCACATATTTCTATAGAAGGTTCACATGAAATACATTATAAACTTTGAGATGAGGAGATAAAAGAAGCTCGTAGGCTAAGTCACCTACTTTCTTTGAATTCAGATAAGGCCCACAATATCTGGGGGATTGTGAGATCCCTGTTCCCACCGCGCAACGGATTCGGGGTACTAGCAGCGGAAGTAGCACTTCTTGCGTGAGGCAGGGTCCCACACTCGGGGCCTCGTCCACGGATATCCGGACGAAAGACTAATCCGTCGGTTTTTCCAAAACCGAACCCGGAAAAACTTCCCTTATCCAGAAAGCACGCGCGATTCCTCCAGGATAACTTTTTACTCTAACGTAGTCAAGACCATTAGTGATTAAACTGATCCAACTGCACCTATAAAGATACTCGGTCAGATCAAGGAAGAAACTTGCACTTGGATCATTGGGATCAACGCTTTTTTCCCCATCAAGAGGCACAGCCGTTGATTCCTATCCATAGAACAATTACTATCCGGGATTTACTTTATCTATCGTAGTAACAGAAATTGAGTCTCGATTTACGGATCCATCAGTCCAGCCTAACCTCATCCGATCCCATGGGTTAGCCAACCGCCCAACCACTGTAGTGATGGGATCCAATTAAGAATTTGGTTAGGGTTTGTCCCGGGTACCAAGGAAAAGAGTTCCAAGGCCCCCTAGCCGAAAATTCATGCAAACATAAAACTAGTCACACCACTTACACACCCAATATGAAATTGCCTTTTTCTTAGCATCAGCTAACTTTAAAACAATCCTTTTTCTTAGCATCAGCTAACTTTAAAACAATCCTTTAATGAAACCATTATATCACTGATGACAATCCTCATAGTCTCTGGTTGAATCCTTATTTTCAGTCATTCATTCATCGGTATACTTATGGCATCATTGGCAACCAGAACGCTCACCACCTGTTCACTCAGGGGCCTTTTCCATAGTTCTTAGCTCATAGTAACCGGCAATATATTCATATAACAGAATGGAATCTCCATGGAAGATCAGCAAGATCAACCCACAGATCCATATAAAAGAGCCATGGACTCATCCGTTGAGGACCAGCAAGGTCAATCAACCAGATCCATGCCCGGTTTCAGAAAACAACTCTTACTCCTTGTTCCAATATCTTCCACGACGCACGTGTGGGTATCTTCGGCGACCCAGAGCCCGAGCACCGTATGGTCAGCACCCTCTAGGATCCTTCGCAGGTGACCTAGCGCTTCACTCATAGGCCGCTTCCTTGGTCCCTCATCCACCGTACCGAAAGCTCACCATTTAAATCGAACCGAGGCTGGTCAAGACCTCGGTCTTCGCAGGTGACCTAGCGCTTCACTCATAGGCCGCTTCCTTGGTCCCTCATCCACCGTACCGCGAAAGCTCACCATTTAAATCGAACCGAGGCTGGTCAAGACCTCGGTCGACCTTGCTACGCGAGACGTCCTCCATTGACTCTCCGTCAGCAGTTGTAACTTTAACAGTTAGGTCTTCATGACCTTAATCCACAAGATGGTCAAAATGCTTCCCCAGCATTCTTGACATAAAACAATCATTTACAAACAGTCACAAAATACAGTTTCTAAATCGAATTCTCATCTTTCCACATTATCCCTCCTTAGTCCACATTACTTAATCCACATTCCATTCAATGTGTACTCATTCTCATCCATTTCCTCATATCGACGACACATTAATTCACATACACATTCACATTCACATCCATACATCCACATTTACATGCATACATCCATTTTTACATCCTCATTTATACATCCACATCCCATATCCACATTCATACATACACATCCGTATCCACATCCATACATCCACATCCACATCCACATTCACATCCATACATCCACATCTACATGCTTACCTCCATTTTCACATCCTCATTTATACATCCACATCCCATATCCACATTCATACATACACATCCATATCCACATCCATACATCCACATCCACATGCATACATCCACTATCACGTCCTCATTCATTTATCCACATCCACATACATACATACATCCACATCCACATTCCCATTCACATCTATACATCCACATCTACATCCACATACATACATACATCCACATCCACATTCCACATTCACATCTATACATCCACATCTACATGCATACATCCATTTTTACATCCTCATTTATACATCCACATCCCATATCCACATTCATACATTCACATCCGTATCCACATCCATACATCCACATCCACATCCACATCCACATTCACATCCATACATCCACATCTACATGCTTACCTCCATTTTCACATCCTCATTTATACATCCACATCCCATATCCACATTCATACATACACATCCATATCCACATCCATACATCCACATCCACATGCATACATCCACTATCACGACCTCATTCATACATCCACATCCACATACATACATACATCCACATCCACATTTCCATTCACATCTATATATCCACATCTACATCCACATACATACATACATCCACATCCACATTCCACATTCACATTCCACATTCACATCTATACATCCACATCTATATCCACATTCACATACATCTACATCCACATTTCCATTCACATCTATACATCCACATCTACATCCATATACATACATACATCCACATCCACATTCCACATTCACATCTATACATCCACATCTACATCCACATTCCACATTCACATCTATACATCTACATCCACATTCACATACATCCACATCCACATTCCCATTCACATCTATACATCCACATCTACATCCACATTCACATCTATGCATATACATCTTCATGCATACATCCATTTTCACATTCATACATCCACACTCCCATCTCCACATCCACACATCCACATACATACATCCATTTCCACATTCCCATTCATATAACCCCATATGCCTTCACATCTAATCTTTTACATCACATCCATTCTCGCCCTATCATAACCCATATACATCTTATCCTATCACATACACTTCTTACGTCATCCCATACACATCTTATCACATCTTAATTCATCTTATCACCTCCTAACTTATTTCATAAGCATCTTATCACCTCTTATCACATCTTATACACCTCTTATCACATCCTATCACATCTCATATCTATTTATAGAATACAAGAGAATTCCTATATTTGATATAAGATTTCTTTACACATTTATTTATGCATAAATTCTATTCAAGGGGATTAATACTTTCGAAGTAAAAATCAATCTTTTATGCATCTTCCTATGCATAAATTCATTTTAAATGAAAATGACACTTTTGAATTAAATTTCAATGTTTTATGCATTTTTCTATGCATAAATTCAATTTAGATGAGAATGACACTTTTGAATTAAAAATCAATCTTTTATGCATCTTCTTATGCATAAATTCAATTTGGTAGGAATTACACTTTTAGAATAAAAGAATTTCTCTTATGCATCTAAGTTATGCATAAAATCCATTTATGATGAAAAAACACTCTTTTAGTATAAAAAGAATATCTTTTATGCATACCTCTATGCATGAAATCCAATATGATAAAAGTAACACTTTTACAATAAAATAATCAACTTTTATGCATACCTCTATGCATGAAATTCAAATATGATAAAAGTCACACTTTTATAATAAAATAATCATCTTTTATGCATACCTCTATGCACGAAATTCAAATATGATAAAAGTCACACTTTTATAATAAAATAATCATCTTTTATGCATACCTCTATGCACGAAATTCAAATATGATAAAAGTCACACTTTTATAATAAAATAATCATCTTTTATGCATACCTCTATGCACGAAATTCAAATATGATAAAAGTCACACTTTTATAATAAAATAATCATCTTTTATGCATACCTCTATGCACGAAATTCAAATATGATAAAAGTCACACTTTTATAATAAAATAATCATCTTTTATGCATACCTCTATGCATGAAATTCAAATATGATAAAAGTAACACTTTTACATTAAAATAATAATCTTTTATGCATACCTCTATGCATGAATTCTAATTATGATAAAAGTAACACTTTTATGTTAAAATAATAATCTTTTATGCATACCTCTATGCATGAAAATCAATTATGATAAAAGTAACACTTTTACATTAAAATAATAATCTTTTATGCATACCTCTATGCATGAATTCGAATTATGATAAAAGTAACACTTTTATATTAAAATAATAATCTTTTATGCATACCTCTATGCATGAAAATCAATTATGCATAATATAAAAATCAATTTCTCTATAATTACAATGAATATCTTCAATTAATCTAGGATGATAATTCCTAGAATATGGTAGGAAGTCCTCTTTTCATGCTTTAAATGAAATTATTTTATGCGTAATTTTAATAAAAATTTTACCATAGCTCCGCTGCTATGACTGATAAATCTCAATTTTTCTAAGGGATAAAGCTTATCATTAAGAAATAATTAGAATGATCCCTAATTGGATCAATAATCCATAATGGATTGAATCATCAATATTCATGAAATACATAAACTAAAAGCATAGAAAAAAGCCATTAAGTTGGCCTCAAGTATAGATTAATCTTGGATTAAGGAATTTAAGCTTTATGAAAAGCTTCATTTGGATTGAGAATGGGTCATGAGTATGACCATTTCTTGAGTGAGAGAGAGAAATTACATAAAAACCATTTGAATTAAGCATAAATAAAAATTTATGTAATTCTTAACTATCATTAATCAATTAACTTCAATAGCATTCATCAAATTATGTAACTCTTCACTACCATTCATCAATTAAC
Organism: Cibotium barometz; assembly: GCF_041138505.1. Lineage (NCBI taxonomy): Eukaryota > Viridiplantae > Streptophyta > Polypodiopsida > Cyatheales > Cibotiaceae > Cibotium > Cibotium barometz. Next base: position 33,678,548 of record NC_141070.1, on the reverse strand, counting down.
TTCAATAACATTCAAAAACCATTCCAATTAAGCTTCTCAAGCTTGAGAGGGGTTGAGAAGAGAGAAACATTGAGAAATTATAGAAAATGATCAAAATTCACTAATTACCTTACAAATTGCTTGATTCTTTGTTCACGGTAGAGGCCCCCAACCAATCAATTGGTTAAGTATGTTGATGGAGCCACCAATGGGGATTGAAGAAACAGGGAAGCTCCAAAAACTAGTGAATTATTAATGAATTCACAGTTCTTGGCTTAGGTGGAGTAGGTGGAGTAGAGTAACGATGCATAAACACTATATATTTTTCAACAAGTGGGAGACTTCTATTTATAGGAAAAATTGAGCTCCTAACCAAACAAACTGATTCTAGAATTTTCTAAATCAGTTTGGTCAATATTTGACCATTTTTAGGTCAGTTAAGCTAACTTTTTGGAACTAGACTTGAATGAGGAGAGAGGAGAGATGAAATATCTCAATTTTTATGAGTTTAAAACTCATTAAAGCATGTGAAATATGCACCTCCTTTAAAGAACTCCCCTTCCTTACATATGTGTCAAAATGGAATCATTATACTCAAAATATCTCATATTTTTAATATTGCTCATAGTTTTTTACTAATAAACCTTGTACATTTTCAACTCTTCATCTTATGTGAAATATGCACCTCCTTTAAAGAACTCCCCTTCCTTACATATGTGTCAAAATGGAATCATTATACCCAAAATATCTCATATTTTTAATATTGCTCATAGTTTTTTACTAATAAACCTTGTACATTTTCAACTCTTCATCTTATGTGAGCATATACTCATTTTTGGATACCCAAAATATCTCATATTTTTAATATTGCTCATAGTTTTTTTACTAATAAACCTTGTACATTTTCAACTCTTCATCTTATGTGAGCATTTACTCATTTTTGGGTATCTTCTTTTACAAATTGGATTTATCTCCTCCCTACACATGGATTGATGCTATTGGCCCATAGGAACCTTAATTGAACCATAATCCAAAAATTTCTGAAAATCTAGACCCTTAGGCTAAGGTCCTTTATACCCATTTCCAATTAATTCCAATTGCACATTGGAAAGTTCTTTTTGAATTTCTGTTTTAGGGGAACTTATTTTAATAAGATGAGATAATTTTCTATCCAAAAATATTAAAAATCTGAATGTTCTCTCTCTAGAATATTTTCTCTCTCTATGTTAAAACAGTTAGAAACAAGTCTTTTATATTTTTGAAGAGGGATTGATTACAGGGGAAGATGCTAGACATTTTGGCCGGGGAGGAATCTTACATTCTCTCCCACTTGAAAAATGCGAGATGCCCTCATCTCGCAAACTGGGGGTAATTTCGCAAGATGCACAAGTATGAGACTGAGAGAAGATTTTTAATTAAGATTAACCACCAATTAAAAAGTCTCAAAGAGAGTAAGGGTCAAGACAAGAACAAGATTTAAACTTTATTCATTCTTGGAACATATACAGTCAAGATAGAAGAACTCTTTACACTTCCATAAGCCCATCCATCATATGATCACAAAAGCAGCACTCACAAGCTGCGCACGTATAAGGTAACTCATCTATGGGAATAATTCTGTTGGTTATTGCCGCACCTATCTCAGTGGTATGAGGTGATCTAACAAAAGGACCTCTGAGAGGCAAGCCAAAAATGGGGTAAAGGCATATCTTCTGATGAGGAAGAAAATACGCCAGTAAGAAGACCCGCTCAGAAAACCCAAGATGTCTTGATCTCATGACGCAGTAGTATCGGGGACCCAAACCCAAGGCTTCAATAACTATGGCCAAGCGGACATTGTTATGAAAGTGCTGTTGACCCCAGGGTGTTACCCTAGTTATGTCTTGATAGGTTCGTCATTTGGTTTGAGCTACAAAAGTTTCCAAGTGAGGAAAAAGTGAGCGCTCATACTGTTCTATAAAATCTTTCTTCACAGACTCGCTTGCGTCTTGAAGGTGAGAAACCATCATGGATAAAACTAATTCCTGTTGCCAAGCCATGAAGGAGATTAAGAAGAAGGGAGATCGATGGAAGTAAGATTATTGTGAGCGACAGGTAAAAGTTACGACTTATATAAAGGAAGGAGCTAGCGTAACTTAGAAGCCAACGGTATCTTGTCACTGAAGTTTTACCGTCTTTCCATGATTTGGGTTTGGCACATATTTCTATGAAATACATTAAGAACTTTGAGATGAGGAGGTAAAAGAAGCTTGTAGGCTAAGTCACCTACTTTCATTGAATTCAGATATAAGGCTCACAATATCTGGGGATAACGTCTTATACTTCCCAAGAGATAAAGGAATTCTTTTGGGCCGTACTCGAATGAAAACCAAAACCTTGGTATCCAAAACACCGATTTTCACTTCTGAACTCATTGTTCTGAATCCTTAAAACAGGCGTGACTCCTGAGAAGTATTCTAGGGAAAGGGTCTTCCTTTTTTAAATAGAATCTTTCTCTTATTTTAGAGAGGGAAAAATTATAAGATCAAAAAGGGATATTCTTACTCTTGTGTATACCTTGAAGGCTGGAGGAGAAATCTTACATTCTACCCCACTTAAAAAGTGCGAGATGTCCTTATCTCGCAAAGTACAGGACAACTCTTTTTCTTAAGATCCAATTTATTTTGGGATTCCTTATATTCTGGTCAACCCAACAGAATACGGGGATAATTATCCCTTAAATAGAACTCATCATTACATAACAATTTCATTCAATTAATATCATTCATATCTTTAACACGATAATGGTCCATTAGACCAAAAAAGTTTCCTTTTGAACATTCCTCCACGGGAATTTTAGTTAAGCAAGTTCTCAATTTGTCATCCCTTAACTTGATCTACCGTCTCAAGTATTAACAGTAGCAATTTGACAGTACAATCCACTAATCTCATAGTGATTTGCTGAAATCATTATCATCATTTATCATTACAGGGACTCGTCCTCCCAATCATCCACATTGTGGTTTCGCTCAGCTTATTATATTTCAATCAATTTTCAGGGATCATCATTTTTCAATCAGAATCCAAATCAATTTATCAGTTTCCAAACAGAATTAAAAATCATATCAACCACATTCGAATTCATCATCTGGATAGCATTAATGCTTATAATTTCAAGTCTTGGATTTACTCGTATATACTGCCGGTAAAGAGCTGCAGTTATACCCTCGGTATATACGGATAGTCATGATACTCGAAACTATAAGGTAAATACCATCATGTCTAGGCCTCAAGCAAGTCAGGGTTCCATACAATTGCGGTACTTCCAATTGAAGACCCAATTTACGAATTTCAATTTGAATTAACAATTTGTATGAATTATATCACACAATTACAACCTTTTGGATTCTTGATAAATTTTTGATATATTTGGCTTCTCGGTTGATCCTCATTAACCAAAAAGCTCTGATACCAACTGTGAGATCCCTCTTCCCACCGCGCAACGGATTCGGAGTACTAGCAGCGGAAGTAGCACTTCTTGCGCGAGGCAGGGTCCCACACTCGGGGCCTTGTCCACGGATATCCAAATGAAAGACTAATCCATCGGTTTTTCCAAAACCGAACCCTGAAAAAACTTCCCTTATCCGGAAAGCACGGGCGATTCCTCCAGGATAACTTTTTACTCTAACGTAGTCAAGACCATTAGTGATCAAACTGATCCGACTGCACCTATAAAGATACTCGGTCAGATCAAGGAAGAAACTTGCACTTGGATCATTGGGATCAACGTTTCTTTCCCCATCAAGAGGCACAGCCGTTGATTCCTATCCATAGAACAATTACTATCCGGGACTTACTTCATCTATCGTAATAACAGAAATTGAGTCTCGATTTACGGATCCATCAGTCCAGCCTAACCCCATCCAGTCCCATGGGTTAGCCAACCGCCCAACCACTGTAGTGATGGGATCCAATTAAGAATTTGGTTAGGTTTTGTCCCGGGTACCAAGGAAAAGAGTTCCAAGGCCCCCTAGCCAGAAATTCATGCAAACATAAAACTAGTCACACCACTTACACACCCAATATGAAATTGCCTTTTTCTTAACATCAGCTAACTTTAAAACAATCCTTTTTCTTAGCATCAGCTAACTTTAAAACAATCCTTTAATGAAACCATTATATCACTGATGACAATCCTCATAGTCTCTGGTTGAATCCTTATTTTTAGTCATTCATTCATCGGTATACTTATGGCATCATTGGCAACCAGAACGCTCACCACCTGTTCACTCAGGGGCCTTTTCCATAGTTCTTAGCTCATAGTAGCCGGCAATATATTCATATAACAGAATGGAATCTCTCTGGAAGATCAGCAAGATCAACCCATAGATCCATATAAAAGAGCCATGGACTCATCCGTTGAGGACCAGCAAGGTCAATCAACCAGATCCATGCCCGGTTTCAGAAACAACTCTTACTCCTTGTTCCAATATCTTCCACGATGCACGTGTGGGTATCTTCGGCGACCCAGAGCCCGAGCACCGTATGGTCAGCACCCTCTAGGATCCTTTGCAGGTGACCTAGCGCTTCACTCATAGGCCGCTTCCTTGGTCCCTCATCCACCGTACCGGAAGCTCACCATTTAAATTGAACCGAGGCTGGTCAAGACCTCGGTCGACCTTGCTATGCGAGACGTCCTCCATTGACTCTCCGTCAGTTGCAACTTTAACAGTTAGGTCTTCATGACCTTAATCCACAAGACGGTCAAAATGCTTCCCCAGCATTCTTGACATAAAACAATCATTTACAAACAGTCACAAAATACAATTTCTAAATCGAATTCTCGTCTTTCCACATTATCCCTCCTTAGTCCACATTACTTAATCCACATTCCATTCAATGTGTACTCATTCTCATCCATTTCCTCATATCGACGACACATTAATTCACATACACATTCACATTCACATCCATACATCCACATCTACATGCATACATCCATTTTTACATCCTCATTTATACATCCACATCCCATATCCACATTCATACATACACATCCGTATCCACATCCATACATCCACATCCACATCCACATTCACATCCATACATCCACATCTACATGCTTACCTCCATTTTCACATCCTCATTTATACATCCACATCCCATATCCACATTCATACATACACATCCATATCCACATCCATACATCCACATCCACATGCATACATCCACTATCACGTCCTCATTCATACATCTACATCCACATACATACATACATCCACATCCACATTCCCATTCACATCTATACATCCACATCTACATCCACATACATACATACATCCACATCCACATTCCACATTCACATCTATACATCCACATCTACATGCATACATCCATTTTTACATCCTCATTTATACATCCACATCCCATATCCACATTCATACATACACATCCGTATCCACATCCACATCCACATTCACATCCATACATCCACATCTACATGCTTACCTCCATTTTCACATCCTCATTTATACATCCACATCCCATATCCACATTCATACATACACATCCATATCCACATCCATACATCCACATCCACATGCATACATCCACTATCACGTCCTCATTCATACATCCACATCCACATACATACATACATCCACATCCACATTCCCATTCACATCTATACATCCACATCTACATCCACATACATACATACATCCACATCCACATTCCACATTCACATCTATACATCCACATCTATATCCACATTCACATACATCTACATCCACATTCCCATTCACATCTATACATCCACATCTACATCCATATACATACATACATCCACATCCACATTTCACATTCACATCTATACATCCACATCTACATCCACATTCCACATTCACATCTATACATCTACATCCACATTCACATACATCCACATCCACATTCCCATTCACATCTATACATCCACATCTACATCCACATTCACATCTATGCATATACATCTTCATGCATACATCCATTTTCACATTCATACATCCACACTCCCATCTCCACATCCACACATCCACATACATACATTCATTTCCACATTCCCATTCATATAACCCCATATGCCTTCACATCTAATCTTTTACATCACATCCATTCTCGCCCTATCACAACCCATATACATCTTATCCTATCACATACACTTCTTACCTCATCCCATACACATCTTATCACATCTTAATTCATCTTATCACCTCCTAACTTATTTCATAAGCATCTTATCACCTCTTATCACATCTTTTACACCTCTTATCACATCCTATCACATCTCATATCTATTTATAGAATACAAGAGAATTCTTATATTTGATATAAGATTTCTTTACACATTTATTTATGCATAAATTCTATTTAAGGGGATTAATACTTTCGAAGTAAAAATCAATCTTTTATGCATCTTTCTATGCATAAATTCATTTTAAATAAAAATGACACTTTTGAATTAAATTTCAATGTTTTATGCATTTTCCTATGCATAAATTTAATTTAGATGAGAATGACACTTTTGAATTAAAAATCAATCTTTTATGCATCTTCTTATGCATAAATTCAATTTGGTAGGAATTACACTTTTAGAATAAAAGAATTTCTCTTATGCATCTAAGTTATGCATAAAATCCATTTATGATAAAAAAAACACTCTTTTAGTATAAAAAGAATATCTTTTATGCATACCTCTATGCATGAAATCCAATATGATAAAAGTAACACTTTTACAATAAAATAATCAACTTTTATGCATACCTCTTTGCATGAAATTCAAATATGATAACAGTCACACTTTTATAATAAAATAATCAAGTTTTATGCATACCTCTATGCATGAAATTCAAATATGATAAAAGTCACACTTTTATACTAAAATAATAATCTTTTATGCATACCTCTATGCATGAAATTCAAATATGATAAAAGTAACACTTTTATAATAAAATAATCATCTTTTATGCATACCTCTATGCATGAAATTCAATTATGATAAAAGTAACACTTTTATAATAAAATAATCATCTTTTATGCATACCTCTATGCATGAAATTCAAATATGATAAAAGTAACACTTTTATAATAAAATAATCATCTTTTATGCATACCTCTATGCATGAAATTCAAATATGATAAAAGTAACACTTTTATAATAAAATAATCATCTTTTATACATACTTGTATGCATGAAATTCAAATATAATAAAAGTCACTCTTTTATAATAAAATAATCATCTTTTATGCATACCTCTATGCATGAAATACAAATATGATAAAAGTAACACTTTTACATTAAAATAATAATCTTTTATGCATACCTCTATGCATGAATTCTAATTATGATAAAAGTAACACTTTTATGTTAAAATAATAATCTTTTATGCATACCTCTATGCATGAAAATCAATTATGATAAAAGTAACACTTTTACATTAAAATAATAATCTTTTATGCATACCTCTATGCATGAATTCTAATTATGATAAAAGTAACACTTTTATGTTAAAATAATAATCTTTTATGCATACCTCTATGCATGAAAATCAATTATGCATACTATAAAAATCAATTTCTCTATGATTACAATGAATATCTTCAATTAATCTAGGATGATAATTCCTAGAATATGGTAGAAAGTCCTCTTTTCATTCTTTGAATGAAATTATTTTATGCGTAGTTTTTATAAAAATTTTACCATAGCTCCGCTGCTATGACTGATAAATCTCAATTTTTCTAAGGGATAAAGCTTATCATTAAGAAATAATTAGAATGATCCCTAATTGGATGAATAATCCATAATGGATTGAATCATCAATATGTTGCCATATATATATAGGCAGTGATGTGTGTGAACACACTTAGGACCGCCGGGGCACTTTTTCCCTCTTTAGGAGGTTTTTTCCCCCGGCTTGTATATACGCCCATCCTTCTAGGGCTATCTTATCTTTTGTACATTGACACAATCTAATACACTTTGTGTTGTGTGCATTCTTGCTTCTTCTTCTTCAAGCTTTGTGTGCTTTCCTGCAACCCTAATTCCAACAATTGGTATCAGAGCAGGCATCGGCTCCCAGGGCTACACCGCCAGCACCCTCCGACTCATGTTCTCCGATTGAGGTGAGTTTTCACGAGCGCTTGCAGTTCTCAGAATTTGCATCTGAGGTCGTTTCGGGCTCCGTTTTTGCATTTCAAGTTCTGCACAGGTGTTTTCGTCATTTTCTGTAGAAATTTCGACAGTGCAGTTTTCTGCAAAACAGGCATACGTACTCCATTGTGGACCGTGCTACATAGCACGAGTTGTTTTCTGTTCAGTCTTTGCTTCATTACAGGTAGCTTTTGCATCAGTTTCAGTCAGTGGCCATGGCTGATAACAGCAATGATGTATTTCGCATGTTGTCTGCTGAAGACAAACTGGATGGAGACAGCAACTACCCACTTTGGGCATACATGATGCAGCATGTTTTGGTTGCAAAAGGAGTGTGGAACATTGTGCAGGGTATGGATGTATGTCCAGGTTCTGTGGATGTAGGATCTATTGAGGATGTTGCAGGTTCTAGCAGCTCTACTGTTGCTGCTGTTTTACCCACTGCTGAACAAGCTCGTTGGGATGGTAAAGATGCGCACGCTCATGCCTTGATTGCACTTTCTGTCAAACGGAACATCACCCCACATATTCGTTCAGCTAAAACAGCAAAACAGGCTTGGGATATTCTAGCTGGTTTGTATGCAGGTCGTAACGAGGCAAAAATCGCTTACCTGCGTAAAGAGCTAGAATTGAAGATTATGCAGGAAGATGATGACATGAATGTTTTTCTTGCTGAGATTAAAGATCTCAAAGAACAGTTGATTTCTGCAGGTGAGATTATTCCTGATCATTCTCTTGTGCAGACTGTTCTTGATGCTTTACCTGAGACATATCAGACTTTTGCTTCCACGTGGAGACTTCTTAATGAGGACAGACCTGATGCTGTCAAATATGATACTTTAGTCAACAAGCTCTTGCAAGAAGCGCAGTCCAGGCAAAACAGGGCCAGGCAGCGTGCAGTTGATCAAGCATTTATGGCTGCCCAGCAGCAGAGAAGAAGTGGTAAGGCAGCCCCTTCCACTGTTTCTTCTCCTATTAGTAGGTCTGCAACTTCTTCTACTTCCACAGGTACCAACAATAAGTCTGAGAAGGCTCTTGATAAAGGCAAGAAAAAGACCAGGTGCAACTATTGTAAGGCAAATGATCATGTCATTAAGAATTGCCCTAAGCTAAAGGCTAAAGAGGCAAAGAAGAAAGAGTCAAATGCAGCCACAATAGCGGATGCTTCTACAAATGCAGATTCTGCAAATGTTGTGCAGGATACAGAATGGGCGTTTAGCGTGTATTGCCAGTATGACCCATCTGTACATGATGCATGTTTGGCAGCTTCTGTTGACTCTCATGTTTGGTATTTTGACAGTGGTGCTACAAAGCACATTACCTCGCATCGTGATATGTTCACTTCTCTTGAGGCTGTCCCTAATGGGAATACTGTCACATGTGCCAATAATGCTTCTTACCCAGTGAAGGGCGTTGGTAAAATTATGCTTACTGCTGCAAATGGCAGCGCTTTCACACTTTCAGATGCTTTGTATGTGCCAGGGATAAAGAAGAATCTATTGTCTGTCTCTGCGCTTGCTAGACTTGGATTTGTAATCAAATTTGTGGATGACAGATGTACTGTTCATGATTTGACTTCTGGTGATACGATTATTGTATCTGGCACCTTGTTTCGTGGGCTGTATAGGCTCAATTCTTATGACAAGTGTGTGGAAGATTCAGCAAATGCAGTTTCTGATGAAAAGGCAGTTTCAGATGCAAAACTATGGCATGCTCGTTTTGGTCATCTGAACTTTGCTAGTTTGCTGCGTTTGCAGAAATTTGATATGGTTGCTTCATTGCCCCCTCTTGAGGCACCATTGAAACATGTTTGTGAAGGCTGTATTTTGGGCAAAATGCAGCGTTCTGCGTTTCCAAAGGATGGTTCTGTGCGGGCCACTCGCAAATTGCAGCTTGTACATAGTGATGTATGTGGGCCTATGCAAACTCCATCATTTGGTAAACACTTGTACTTCGTGACTTTCATTGATGACTACTCAAGGCATGCATGGGTATATCCACTGAAGGCAAAGTCCGAAGTGTTATTGTGCTTCAAACAGTTTTTTCTTATGGTTGAAAATGTATCCAATTGTACTGTGGGCACCCTCCGTACTGATCGAGGGGGGGAGTACATGTCTAAAGAGTTTGATGCATTTCTGGCTAGTCGTGGGATAAAACACCAATGTACAGTGCCGTATACCCCTCAGCAAAATGGTGTTGCTGAGAGGAAGAACAGGTCACTTATGGAGATGGCACGATGTATGGTCAAGAGCCAAGCTTTGCCACATGCATTTTGGCTTGAGGCTGTCATGTGTGCTGCATATGTACTCAACAGGTGTCCCACTAAGGCCTTGCAGTCTATTACTCCATACGAAGCTTGGCATGGCAGGAAGCCTTCTATTGGTCACTTGCGTGTCTTTGGTTGCTTGGCCTATGCTTTAGTGCCTGTGCAACAACGCAGAAAATTGGATGATAAGGCTGTTAAATGCATTTTTGTTGGTTACAGTGCTGAGAGCAAGGGTTATAGATTGTATCATCCGCAGTCAAAGCGTATCTTGATTAGTCGAGATGTTGTTTTTGTGGAAGATGCTGTGCAGCCCTTGTTATCATGTACCAAAGAGACAGGTGTGAGCTCACGGGATGTATTTGATACGTTGTTGCCTCTCTTTACAGGTGGGAATTCAAATGTAAGTCCTAATGAGGCAAATATTCAGCCTACGCAGATTTCAAATGACATCATAGATCAGCCTATTTCTGATGCAGATTTACAGGATGTAATTCATGAGGATAGGGCTGAAAATGAGCAGGCTAGAGGTATGCCTAAATGGCTGGTGCAAACCTTGCGTGATAGTAAGATTGATGCACCTATGACTAGTCGTACTCGTTCAGGTTTTCAGCATGCCTCTTATACATCAGATTGTTATGCTTTGGCTGTGTCTAGTATGTGTGAAGAGGAAGAACCTCTTTCATTTGATGAGGCACAAAATTCAGAAAATTGGTTGGCTGCAATGCAAAGTGAATATGATGCTATAATGAAGAATGGTACATGGTCTTTGTGTGATTTGCCTATTGGTAAAAAGGCCATTGGATGTAAGTGGGTTTTTAAGTTGAAACGAAAGCCAGATGGCAGTGTTGATCGCTATAAAGCTAGACTTGTTGCAAAGGGTTATGCTCAAGAAAAGGGCATTGATTTTGATGAAACCTTTGCTCCCACTTGTCGTATGACTACCATTCGTAGCATTTGTGCATTGGCAGCTCATAATGGTTGGAATGTACATCAGTTGGACATAAAGACTGCGTTCTTGAATGGAGATTTGCATGAGGAAGTGTATGTATCGCAGCCTCGTGGTTTTGTTCAAAGAGGGCAGGAAAACAAAGTGTGCAGGTTGAAAAAGGCTTTATATGGTTTAAAGCAAGCTCCACGAGCTTGGTATGAAAAGATACATGCATATTTGACTGCACATGGGTTTCAGAATAGTCCAACAGAAAGCACTTTGTATGTTAAACGTGTGGATGGTGTACATCTAATCATTGCTCTCTATGTCGATGACATGTTGCTCACAGGACCAAATGAGAGTCATATTGCTGATTTTAAGGCTGATTTGAATGCCTCTTTTGAGATGTCAGATTTGGGGCATTTGCATCATTATTTGGGAATACAATTTAAGCAGTGTGATGGAGGTATTGCTTTGTGTCAGACAAAGTATATTGAGACATTGTTGCGGAGATTTGGCCTTGAAGACTGCAAGCCTATTGCTACTCCAATGGAGACAGATTTGAAGTTGAGTCTTCATGATGCTGGAGATCACTTTGATGTCACACTCTATCAGACAGCTGTTGGTTGCCTCATTTATGTATGCATTACGAGGCCGGACATTCAGTTTGCAGTCTCACAGGTGAGCAGGTTTATGCATAGCCCAGGGTCTCAGCATTCGAAGGCAGTTAAACGCATCTTTCGCTACTTGAGTGGCACCATACATCTTGGGTTGTTTTATCCCAAGGGGGGATCGTTGCCGCCAGATTTACATGCTTTTTCGGACTCAGATTGGGCTGGTTGCTATGACACAAGAGTGTCCACAAGTGGTTTTTGTTTCATGCTCGGTAGCTCATGCATATCTTGGTTGAGCAAGAAGCAACCTACTGTGGCCACTTCTAGTTGTGAAGCTGAGTACAGGGCAGCTTTCACAGCTACGGTTGAGTGTGTGTGGCTCAGACGGCTTATGGCTGACTTGGGTGTTGGACGGGAGTCTGCCACCTCTATCTTCACTGACAGTCAGAGTGCATTGGCAGTTGCGAGAAACCCAGTTTTTCATGCTCGCACAAAGCACATTGAGGTGCATTATCACTATGTCAGGGAGAGACTCTCAGCAGGAGAGATCAGCTTGGCCTATGTGCTAACACAGGACAACCTCGCCGATCTTTTCACAAAGGCGCTTCCTCGTGAGAAGTTCGAAGCTTTCCGCAAAGCTTTGGGCTTGCTTCCCTTTGTGGACTGATCTACTTCGGGCATGGCACTCCCCTATACATGAGTGCCAGCTCTCGTTCACACCATCACTCCCAGGGGGGATTTGTTGCCATATATATATAGGCAGTGATGTGTGTGAACACACTTAGGACCGCCGGGGCACTTTTTCCCTCTTTAGGAGGTTTTTTCCCCCGGCTTGTATATACGCCCATCCTTCTAGGGCTATCTTATCTTTTGTACATTGACACAATCTAATACACTTTGTGTTGTGTGCATTCTTGCTTCTTCTTCTTCAAGCTTTGTGTGCTTTCCTGCAACCCTAATTCCAACACAATATTCATGAAATACATAAACTAAAAGCATAGAAAAAAGCCATTAATTTGGCCTCATCTTGGATTAAGGAAAAGCTTTATGAAAAGCTTCATTTGGATTGAGAATGGGTCATGATTATGACCATTTCTTGAGTGAGAGAGAGAAATTACATAAAAACCATTTGAATTAAGCATAAATGAAAATTTATGTAATTCTTAACTATCATTAATCAATTAACTTCAATAGCATTCATCAAATTATGTAACTCTTCACTACCATTCATCAATTAACTTCAATAGCATTCAAAAACCATTCCAATTAAGCTTCTCAAGCTTGAGAGGGGTTGAGAAGAGAGAAACATTGAGAAATTATAGAAAATGATCAAAATTCACTAATTACCTTACAAATTGCTTGATTCTTTGTTCACGCGGTAGAGGCCCCCAACCAATCAATTGTTAAGTATGTTGATGGAGCCACCAATGGGGATTGAAGAAAGAGGGAAGCTTAAAAAACTAGTGAATTATTAATGAATTCACAGTTCTTGGCTTAGGTGGAGTAGAGTAACGATGCATAAACACTATATATTTTTCAACAAGGGGGAGGCTTCTATTTATAGGAAAAATTGAGCTCCTAACCAAACAAACTGATTCTAGAATTTTCTAAATCAGTTTGGTCAATATTTGACCATTTTTAGGTCAGTTAAGCTAACTTTTTGGAACTAGACTTGAATGAGGAGAGAGGAGAGATGAAATATCTCAATTTTTATGAGTTTAAAACTCATTCAAGCATGTGAAATATGCACCTCCTTTAAAGAACTCCCCTTCCTTACATATGTGTCAAAATGGAATCATTATACTCAAAATATCTCATATTTTTAATGTTGCTCATAGTTTTTTACTAATAAACCTTGTACATTTTCAACTCTTCATCTTATGTGAAATATGCACCTCCTTTAAAGAACTCCCCTTCCTTACATATGTGTCAAAATGAAATCATTATACCCAAAATATCTCATATTTTTAATATTGCTCATAGTTTTTTACTAATAAACCTTGTACATTTTCAACTCTTCATCTTATGTGAGCATTTACTCATTTTTGGATACCCAAAATATCTCATATTTTTAATATTGCTCATAGTTTTTTTACTAATAAACCTTGTACATTTTCAACTCTTCATCTTATGTGAGCATTTACTCATTTTTGGGTATCAAATTGGATTTATCTCCTCCCTACACATGGATTGATGCTATTGGCCCATAGGAACCTTAATTGAACCATAATCCAAAAATTTTTGAAAATCTAGACCCTTAGGCTAAGGTCCTTTATACCCATTTCCGGGTGGTTGCAGGATCAGGGTGCCCAGGTTTTTCCACTCAGGCACCCTGTAAATAGTAAAAAAACAGGCATTTATTTACATTTAGTGGCCAATCTCTCCTAGCTAACGAAGGAATTTCCTTTCAAGTTCTTTTGTTGGAACGTCACATGTAAAGTTGGGAATATAGTTGCATAATCTAATTAGGCACTAGATAGTTAAAAGTCCTCATTTCCTTAGGTACAAGCTCAATCTATACACCATGTCCCAAATTTGGGCTGGTTCCATAAAATGCTAATATCTTTCACATATAAATTCATATGAGATTTCCACTTTGCATCTTAGATCTTCATATAATATAGAGCTTAACTTGATTTTTTGAGAAATTTTTAAGCTATTTGTCTATTTTCTTTAAATATTTCAAGGTCTTTAAAGTGTTATAATATATGCCACTTTTTGCACCCACAATAACTACCACTTAAAAATGCATAATCTTGTAGATCAAAAGAGTGGTAGATAGTGAGACATTGGTAGAATGTGGTGGCTACTCAAAATTGCAAATCCAATGGTTCGATTTTTAATGATCTCTTTTCTAAAATTCTTCCAGGCTATCAGAAGGCCTGCAAGTACTAATAATATAATTAGTAAAATTACATTTTTGATGTAAATCATCTAAAACCTATAGGGACTAGTGTACTTGTATTGGTGCATCTATGGGAAAAAAATTAGATCACTCTAAGTATGGAAAGATCAATTTTTTATTGTTTTATCATATTTTTGGTTAATTTTGATAAATTAGACTAATTTATATTATTTTAAGTTATATTGGGGGTAAATTTGAGTATATGTGTATTTTCTATTAGTTTCTTGATCTCGTTTGAAGTACCTTTTTTCCCCAAATTTGTTGTCCAAGAATTGTCCCAGTCCAGCATAAACTGGACAAAACTGGACACCCTGATCTTGCAACAACCCTTCCAATTAATTCCAATTGCACATTGGAAAGTTCTTTTTAAATTTCTGTTTCAGGGGAACTTATTTTAATAAGATGAGATAATTTTCTATCCAAAAATATTAAAAATCTGAATATTCTCTCTCTAGAATATTTTCTCTCTCTAGAATATTTTCTCTCTCTATGTTAAAACAGTTAGAAACAAGTCTTTTATATTTCTGAAGAGGGATTGATTACAAGGGAAGATGCTGGACATTTTGGCCGGGGAGGAATCTTACAGGGATAATTTCTTATACTTCCTAAGAGATAAAGAACTTCTTTTGGGCCATACTCGAATGAAGACCAAAACCTTGATATCCAAAACACCGATTTTCACTTTTGAACTCATTGTTGTGAATCCCTAAAATAGGTGGGCTCCTGAGAAAGTATTCTGGGGAAAGGTCTTCCTTTTTTAAACAGAATCTTTCTTTTATTTTAGAGAGGGAATAATTATAAGATCAGAAAGGGAGGTTCTTACTCCTCGAAGGCTGGGGGAGGAATCTTACATTCTACCCCACTTAAAAAGTGCGAGATGTCCTCATCTCGTAAAGTAGAGGACAACTCTTTTTCTTAAGATCCAATTTATTATATTCTAGTCAACCCAACAGAATACAGGAATAAATATCCCTTATATAGAACTCATCATTAAATAACAATTCATTTCAGATCATATCATTCATATCTTTAACACGATAATGGTCCATTAGATCGAAAAATTTTCTTTTTGTACATTCCTCCACGGAAATTTCAGTCAAGCAAGTTCTCAATTTGTCATCCCTTAACTTGATATACCGAGTCAAGTGTTAACAGTAGCAATTTGACAGCACAATCCACTAATCTCATAGTGATTTGCTGAAATCATTATCATCATTCCAGTTATGAATATCATCACAGGGACTCGTCCCATTCATCCTCATTGAGGTTTCGCTCAGCTTATTACATTTCAACCAAATTTCAAGGATCATCATTTTTCAATCAGAATCCAAATCAATTCATCAGTTCTCAAACAGAATTAAAAAGCATATCAACCACATTCGAAATCATCATCTGGATAGCATTAATGCTTATAATTTCAAGTCTTAGATTTACTCATATATATTGCCGGGGTAAAGAGCTGCAGTTATACCCTCGGTATATACGGGTAGTCATGATACTTGGAACTATAAGGTAAATACCATCATGTCTAGGTCTCAAGCAAGTCAGGGTTCCATACAATTGCGGTACTTCCATTTGAAGACCCAATTACTAATTTACGAATTTTTAGTTTGAATATCAATTTGTATGAATTATATCACACAATTACAACCTTTTTGTGATTCTAGATAAATTTTTGATATATTTGGCTTCTCGGTTGATCCTCATTAACCAAATGCTCTGATACCAACTATGAGATCCCTCTCCCCACCGCGCAATGGATTCGGAGTGCTAGCAGCGGAAGTAGCACTTCATGCGAGAGGCAGGGTCCCACACTCAGGGCCTCGCCCCACGGATATCCAGACAAAAGACTAATCCGTCGGTTTTTTCCAAAACCGAACCCGAAAAAACTTCCCTTATCCAAAAATCACAGGCGATTCCACCAGGATAACTTTTACTCTAACGTAGTCAAGACCATTTCTGATCAAACTGATCCGACTGTATCTATAAAGATACTTGGTCAGATCAAGGAAGAAACTTGCACTTGGATAATTGGGATCAACGCTTTTTTCCCCATCAAGAGGCACAGCCGTTGATTCCTATCCATAGAACAATTACTATCCGGGATTTACTTTATCTATTGTAGTAACAGAAATTGAGTCTCGATTTACGGATCCATCAGTCCAGCCTAACCTCATCCGATCCCATGGGTTAGCCAACCGCCCAACCACTGTAGTGATGGGATCCAATTTGGAATTTGGTTAGGTTTTGTCCCGGGTATACCAAGGAAAAGAGTTCCAAGGCCCCCTAGCCGAAAGTTCATGCAAACATAAAACTAGCCATACCACTTACACACCCAATATGAAATTGCCTTTTTCTTAGCATCAGCTAAGAAAAAGTTAGCATCAGCTAACTTTAAAACAATCCTTTAATGAAACCATAGTACCACTGATCACAATCTTCCAATTTATCCGGTTGATTCTTAATTTTCCATCATCCCTTCATCAGAGTATCTATGGCATCATTGGAAACTAGAACGCTCACCACCTGTCCACTCAGGGACCTTTTCAATAGTTCCTAGCCCATAATACTCGGTAATATAATCACTTATAAAAATCAAGATGGACTCTCGTTGAAGATCAGCAAGATCAACCAACAGATCCATATAAAGAGCCATGGACTCATCCATTGAAGACCAGCAAGGTCAATCAACCAGATCCATGCCCGGTTTCACAAAACAACTCTTCCGACCCCCTTAATTAAATAATTAAGACCCATTCGGGTATCAGTTGGAAGATACTAACAAGAGAAGAGGCTAGGTTACGAATGAACATTTTGAAACACCACTTCCGTTTTGACTCAAGTAGTGCCACAGACCGTTTTCCTAGCTCTGTCGGTAAGATAAAAAGAGTGAGAAATAATGGAATGAACAATATCTTCCTCGACGCACGTGTGGGTATCCTAGGTGACCCAGAGCCCGAGCACCGTATGGTCAGCACCCTCTAGGATCCTTCGCAGGTGACCTAGCGCTTCACTCATAGGCCGCTTCCTTGGTCCCTCATCCACCGTACCGGAAGCTCACCATTTTAATCGAACCGAGGCTAGTCAAGACCTGGGCCGACCTTGCTACACGAGACGTCCTCCATTGACTCTCCGTCAGCAGTTGCAACTTTAACAGTTAGGTCTTCATGACCTTAATCCACAAGACGGTCAAAATGCTTCCCCAGCATTCTTGACATAAAACAGTCATTTACAAAGAGTCACAAAATACAGTTTCTAAACCGAACTCTCGTCTTTCCACATTATCCCTCCTTAGTCCACATTACTTATTCCACATTCCATTCAATGTGTACTCATTCTCATCCATTTCCTCATATCGACGACACATTAATTCACATACACATTCACATTCACATCCATACATCTGCATCTACATGCATACATTCATTTTCACATCTTCATTTATACATCCACATCCCATATCCACATTCATACATACACATCCATATCCACATCCATACATCCACATCCACATTCATACATCCACATCCACATTCCCATTCACATCTATACATCCACATCTACATCCATATACATACCTACATCCACATCCGTATCTACATCCATACATCCACATCCACATCCACATCCACATCCACATCCACATTCACATTCACATCCATATATCCACATCTACATGCATACATCCATTATCACGTCCTCATTCATATATCCACATCCACATACATACATACATCCACATCCACATTCCCATTCACATCTACATCCACATACATACATACATCCACATCCGCATTCCCATTCACATCTATACATCCACACACATACATACATCCACATCTACATCCACATTCACATCTACACATCCACATCTACATCCACATTCACATACATCTACATCCACATTCCCATTCTTATCTATACATCCACATCTACATCCACATTCACATCTATGCATATACATCTTCATGCATACATCCATTTTCACATTCATACATCCACACTCCCATCTCCACATCCACACATCCACATACATACATCCATTTCCACATTCCCATTCATATAACCCCATATGCCTTCACATCTAATCTTTTACATCACATCCATTCTCGCCTTTCCTCATCCCATACACATCTTTTCACATCTTAATTCATCTTATCACCTCATAACTTATTTCATAAGCATCTTATCACCTCTTATCACATCTTATACACCTCTTATCACATCCTATCACATCTTATATCTATTTATAGAATACAAGAGAATTCTTATATTTGATATAAGATTTCTTTACACATTTATTTATGCATAAATTCTATTTAAGTAGATTAATACTTTCGAAGTAAAAATCAATCTTTTATGCATCTTCCTATGCATAAATTCATTTTAAATGAAAATGACACTTTTGAATTAAACTTCAATCTTTTATGCATTTTCCTATGCATAAATTCAATTTAGATGAGAATGACACTTTTGAATTAAAAATCAATCTTTTATGCATCTTCTTATGCATAAATCCAATTTGGTAGGAATTACACTTTTAGAATAAAAGAATTTCTCTTATGCATCTAAATTATGCATAAAATCCATTTATGATGAAAAATCACACTTTTAGTACAAAAAGAATATCTTTTATGCATACCTCTATGCATGAAATCCAATATGATAAGAGTAACACTTTTACAATAAAATAATCAACTTTTATGCATACCTCTATGCATGAAATTCAATTATGATAAAAGTAACACTTTTATATTAAAATAATAATCTTTTATGCATACCTTTATGCATGAAATCTAATTATGATAAAAGTAACACTTTTATGTTAAAATAATAATCTTTTATGCATACCTCTATGCATGAAAATCAATTATGCATAATATAAAAATCAATTTCTCTAGGATTATAATGAATATCTTTCAATTAATCTAGGATGATAATTCCTAGAATATGGTAGGAAGTCCTCTTTTATGCTTTGAATGAAATTATTTTATGCGTAATTTTTATAAAAATTTTGCCATAGCTCCGCTGCTATGAATAAATCTCAATTTTTCTAAGGGATAAAGCTTATCATTAAGAAAATAATTAGAATGATCTCTAATTGGATCATTAATCCATAATGGATTGAATCATCAATATTCATGAAATACATAAACTAAAAGCATAGAAAAAAGCCATTCATTTGGTCTCAAGCATAGATTAATCTTGGATTAAGGAAAAGCTTTATGAAAAGCTTCATTTGGATTGAGAATGGGTCATGAGTATGACCTTTTCTTGAGTGAGAGAGAGAAATTACATAAAAACCATTTGAATTAAGCATAAATGGAAATTTATGTAATTCTTAACTATCATTAATCAATTAACTTCAATAGCATTCATCAAATTATGTAACTCTTCACTACCATTCATCAATTAACTTCAATAGCATTCAAAAACCATTCCAATTAAGCTTCTCAAGCTTGAGAGGGGTTGAGAAGAGAGAAGCATTGAGAAATTATATCAAAGATCAAAATTCACCATTTACCTTACAAATTGCTTGATTCTTTGTTCACGGTAGAGGCCCCCAACCAATGAATTGGTTAAGTATGTTGATGGAGCCACCAATGGGGATTGAAGAAAGAGGGAAGCTCCAATTTCTTCAATTTGGAGAGAATTTTAGAGAATAGTAGAAATTAGCATTATTTCAGCATAACTCTAGTATAGTAAAATTCTTCTCCTTTTTTTCAAAGGACTCATGTTCTATTTATAGGAGAGGGAAGCTCTAACCAAAGCTAACTAAATTCTAGAATTTTCCAAATTCAATTTGGTTGAATTTGGACTAGATTTGGACCTAGTTTGGTTACTTTTTGATTCGGTTTGGTTCCATTTTGATTTGGTTTGGTTCAAGAGAGAGGAGAGATAAAAATATCACATTATTTTTTAGTTTAAAACTCATTCAAGCATGTGAAATATGCACCTCCTTTAAAGAACTCCCCTTCCTTACATATGTGTCAAAATGGAATCATTATACCCAAAATATCTCATATTGTTTATAGTTTTTTACTAATAAACCTTGTACATTTTCAACTCTTCATCTTGTGTGAGCATTTACTCATTTTTGGATACCCAAAATATCTCATATTTTTAATATTGCTCATAGTTTTTTACTAATAAACCTTGTACATTTTCAACTCTTCATCTTATGTGAGCATTTACTCCTTTTTGGATACCCAAAATATCTCATATTTTTAATATTGCTCATAGTTTCTTACTAATAAACCTTGTACATTTTCAACTCTTCATCTTATGTGAGCATTTACTCATTTTTGGGTATCTTCTTTTACAAATTGGATTTATCTCCTCCCTACACATGGATTAATGCTATTGGCCCATAGGAACCTTAATTGGACCATAATCCAAGAAATTTTGAAAATCTAGACCCTTAGGCTAAGGTCCTTTATACCCATTTCCAATAAATTCCAATTGCACATTGGAAAGTTCTTTTTGAATTTCTGCTTCAGAGGAATTCATTTTAATAATATGAGAAATTTTTCTATCTGAAAATATTCAAAATCTGAATATTCTCTCTCTAGAATATTTTCTCTCTCTAGGTCAAAATAGGCAGAGACAAGATCTTTTATATTTCTGAAGAGGGGATTGATTATAAGGGAAGATGCTGGACATCTTGAGAGGTTGGGGAGGAATCTTACAAAATCAAATTGTTTGCCATGATCAAGTTAGGTGTGTTGAAAGACCTATTGAACATCGAGAATACTTTACTACCTTAAAACTTATGGGAAATGATAAAACCTTTGGGTGGGATGGGATGTCAGTAAAATTCTTCATTAAGTTTTGGGAGAAACTCAAGAACCAAGTTACCAAGATTGTTGCTAAGGATTTTAGGGAAGCGGAGCTTGAAAAAGGAATCAAAGATGGAATTATTATATGGATCCCTAATCAACTTGCTTGTGATTCCTTTGGGCATTGGAGACCCTATTGGAGTGGAGATAACGGAAGCAACCCACACCTACATGCAGTAAGCAAGGATAGATAAAGAGAAGCACAACACTCAAAGTAGATTGATGAGAATGAGTGAAGTACAAATGAAGGGACATGATCTCGAGGACATGACAAGGTCACACACACACTCATAAGAGTGTGTATGCTCAGGGAAAAACCCTCCTAATAAGGAGGGAAAAAGTGGCCTAGCCCATTATTTGCCTACAGCCACACATTACCACCACATAAATGGACACACACCCATCACTTGCTTAATGTTATTTATAAAATTCTTGCTAAGGTGGTTACAATCAACATCTCTCCCTCTTGTCCAAGACAGTGTGAGCAAGAGACAATTTGGATTTATTAAGTGAAGGTCTATTTTTTTATGACAATATCATGAATGTCTTGGTTGGGAAGGAATGGGTTGTTATCTTTAAGTAAAAATGTATTTTGTTAGCAAGGTTTTGTTAAAAATGGGATTTTCTGGGTAGATTTCTCAATGTGTTTTCACACTTGGAAGAGGTGCTTGTTCTCATCTTATGATCAATGGCTCCATGGTTGGTTGTCCCTTTGATGAGATATGTAAGATAAGGGTGCCGTCTTGGCTCCTCTGCTCTTTGATGTGGCCACTAAAGTACATAGTAAATTAAAAATTTGGGACTATGTGCTTCTCCCCTTTTATGCCATAATTATTGTGATCAACTCTATCATTCTCTTGTTGTAGAATCCAAAAATGCCACTAGCTTAAGCTTTTTGAAGTCTTTTCTTTGGAGAAATAAGATTTACTAAGAAACCCCAACATTGGATTACTTAGAACAAGGTCTCTATGCCTAACATCATGGGGGGGTTGGGTAAGATCCTTCTTACCAATAATATAATAAATTGAGTGTGTAAAATATTGTAAATGTGTAAATTCTTTGTAAAATTCTCATAAAAACGACAAAGGACGTCGCATCTTTTTTAATCTTTCCCTGATCTTTGGAAAGATATGAGTGGGACAAAGGATTTGCATTTAGGTCAAAGAGAAAAATAGTAGAATTAATTGGAAAAGATAATAAAACTCTCATAAATAAATTAGAAAAAGCCTTTTTGAGTAAAATTAACCAGGTTCATATGCTTAAAGTAATGAGAAAAATCCGTGTGTACATGTGTGTGCACACTTGCATTTAATTTAGGTCAAAGGAGAAAGATGGTAAAATTAATTTAAAAATAAAAAAAAAATTAATAAAATTTGACAAATACGACTGCTTTGAGAGCTAGTGCAAGTTCAACTAAGGAGTTCTATAGAGAGAGAATTAGAAGGATACATACCACACGATAGTTTTTGGGCTGAAAATATTAGAAAGGGTAAATCAAATTGTGTGCCATAATCAAGTTAGGTGTGTTGAAAGACCTATTGAACATCGAGAATACTTTACTACCTTAAAACTTATGGGAAATGATAAAACCTTTGGGTGGGATGGGATGTCAGTAAAATTCTTCATTAAGTTTTGGGAGAAACTCAAGAACCAAGTTACCAAGATTGTTGCTAAGGATTTTAGGGAAGCGGAGCTTGAAAAAGGAATCAAAGATGGAATTATTATATGGATCCCTAATCAACTTGCTTGTGATTCCTTTGGGCATTGGAGACCCTATTGGAGTGGAGATAACGGAAGCAACCCACACCTACATGCAGTAAGCAAGGATAGATAAAGAGAAGCACAACACTCAAAGTAGATTGATGAGAATGAGTGAAGTACAAATGAAGAGACATGATAAGGTCACACACACACTCATAAGAGTGTGTATGCTCAGGGAAAAACCCTCCTAATAAGGAGGGAAAAAGTGGCTTGGCCCATTATTTGCCTACAGCCACACATTACCACCACATAAATGGACACACACCCATCACTTGCTTAATGTTATTTATAAAATTCTTGCTAAGGTGGTTACAATCAACATCTCTCCCTCTTCTCCAAGATAGTGTGAGCAAGAGACAATTTGGATTTATTAAGTGAAGGTCTATTTTTTAATGACAATATCATGAATGTCTTGGTTGGGAAGGAATGGGTTGTTATCTTTAAGTAAAAATATATTTTGTTAGCAAGGTTTTGTTAAAAATGGGATTTTCTGGGTAGATTTCTCAATGTGTTTTCACACTTGGAAGAGGTGCTTGTTCTCATCTTATGATCAATGGCTCCATGGTTGGTTGTCCCTTTGATGAGATATGTAAGATAAGGGTGCCGTCTTCGCTCCTCTGCTCTTTGATGTGGCCACTAAAGTACATAGTAAATTAAAAATTTGGGACTATGTGCTTCTCCCCTTTTATGCCATAATTATTGTGATCAACTCTATCATTCTCTTGTTGTAGAATCCAAAAATGCCACTAGCTTAAGCTTTTTGAAGTCTTTTCTTTGGAGAAATAAGATTTACTAAGAAACCCCAACATTGGATTACTTAGAACAAGGTCTCTATGCCTAACATCATGGGGGGGTTGGGTAAGATCCTTCTTACCAATAATATAATAAATTGAGTGTGTAAAATATTATAAATGTGTAAATTCTTTGTAAAATTCTCATAAAAACGGCAAAGGACGTCGCATCTTTTTTAATCTTTCCCTGATCTTTGGAAAGATATGAGTGGGACAAAGGATTTGCATTTAGGTCAAAGAGAAAAATAGTAGAATTAATTGGAAAAGATAATAAAACTCTCATAAATAAATTAGAAAAAGCCTTTTTGAGTAAAATTAACCAGGTTCATATGCTTAAAGTAATGAGAAAAATCCGTGTGTACATGTGTGTGCATACTTGCATTTAATTTAGGTCAAAGGAAAAAGATGGTAAAATTAATTTGAAAATAAAAAATAAAAAATTAATA
Source organism: Cibotium barometz (assembly GCF_041138505.1). Lineage (NCBI taxonomy): Eukaryota > Viridiplantae > Streptophyta > Polypodiopsida > Cyatheales > Cibotiaceae > Cibotium > Cibotium barometz. Next base: position 33,653,855 of record NC_141070.1, on the reverse strand, counting down.
AAATTTGACAAATACGACTGCTTTGAGAGCTAGTGCAAGTTCAACTAAGGAGTTCTATAGAGAGAGAATTAGAAGGATACATACCACACGATAGTTTTTGGGCTGAAAATATTAGAAAGGGTAAATCAAATTGTGTGCCATGATCAAGTTAGGTGTGTTGAAAGACCTATTGAACATCGAGAATACTTTACTACCTTAAAACTTATGGGAAATGATAAAACCTTTGGGTGGGATGGGATGTCAGTAAAATTCTTCATTAAGTTTTGGGAGAAACTCAAGAACCAAGTTACCAAGATTGTTGCTAAGGATTTTAGGGAAGTGGAGCTTGAAAAAGGAATCAAAGATGGAATTATTATATCGATCCCTAATCAACTTACTTGTGATTCCTTTGGGCATTGGAGACCCTATTGGAGTGGAGATAACGGAAGCAACCCACACCTACATGCAGTAAGCAAGGATAGATAAAGAGAAGCACAACACTCAAAGCAGATTGATGAGAATGAGTGAAGTACAAATGAAGGGACATGATAAGGTCACACACACACTCATAAGAGTGTGTATGCTCAGGGAAAAACCCTCCTAATAAGGAGGGAAAAAGTGGCTTGGCCCATTATTTGCCTACAGCCACACATTACCACCACATAAATGGACACACACCCATCACTTGCTTAATGTTATTTATAAAATTCTTGCTAAGGTGGTTACAATCAACATCTCTCCCTCTTCTCCAAGATAGTGTGAGCAAGAGACAATTTGGATTTATTAAGTGAAGGTCTATTTTTTAATGACAATATCATGAATGTCTTGGTTGGGAAGGAATGGGTTGTTATCTTTAAGTAAAAATATATTTTGTTAGCAAGGTTTTGTTAAAAATGGGATTTTCTGGGTAGATTTCTCAATGTGTTTTCACACTTGGAAGAGGTGCTTGTTCTCATCTTATGATCAATGGCTCCATGGTTGGTTGTCCCTTTGATGAGATATGTAAGATAAGGGTGCCGTCTTCGCTCCTCTGCTCTTTGATGTGGCCACTAAAGTACATAGTAAATTAAAAATTTGGGACTATGTGCTTCTCCCCTTTTATGCCATAATTATTGTGATCAACTCTATCATTCTCTTGTTGTAGAATCCAAAAATGCCACTAGCTTAAGCTTTTTGAAGTCTTTTCTTTGGAGAAATAAGATTTACTAAGAAACCCCAACATTGGATTACTTAGAACAAGGTCTCTATGCCTAACATCATGGGGGGGTTGGGTAAGATCCTTCTTACCAATAATATAATAAATTGAGTGTGTAAAATATTGAAAATGTGTAAATTCTTTGTAAAATTCTCATAAAAACGGCAAAGGACGTCGCATCTTTTTTATTCTTTCCCTGATCTTTGGAAAGATATGAGTGGGACAAAGGATTTGGATTTAGGTCAAAGAGAAAAATAGTAGAATTAATTGGAAAAGATAATAAAACTCTCATAAATAAATTAGAAAAAGCCTTTTTGAGTAAAATTAACCAGGTTCATATGCTTAAAGTAATGAGAAAACTCCGTGTGTACATGTGTGTGCACACTTGCATTTAATTTAGGTCAAAGGAGAAAGATGGTAAAATTAATTTAAAAATAAAAAATAAAAAATTAATCAAATTTGACAAATACGACTGCTTTGAGAGCTAGTGCAAGTTCAACTAAGGAGTTCTATAGAGAGAGAATTAGAAGGATACATACCACACGATAGTTTTTGGGCTGAAAATATTAGAAAGGGTAAATCAAATTGTGTGCCATGATCAAGTTAGGTGTGTTGAAAGACCTATTGAACATCGAGAATACTTTACTACCTTAAAACTTATGGGAAATGATAAAACCTTTGGGTGGGATGGGATGTTAGTAAAATTCTTCATTAAGTTTTGGGAGAAACTCAAGAACCAAGTTACCAAGATTGTTGCTAAGGATTTTAGGGAAGCGGAGCTTGAAAAAGGAATCAAAGATGGAATTATTATATCGATCCCTAATCAACTTGCTTGTGATTCCTTTGGGCATTGGAGACCCTATTGGAGTGGAGATAACGGAAGCAACCCACACCTACATGCAGTAAGCAAAGATAGATAAAGAGAAGCACAACACTCAAAGTAGATTGATGAGAATGAGTGAAGTACAAATGAAGAGACATGATAAGGTCACACACACACTCATAAGAGTGTGTATGCTCAGGGAAAAACCCTCCTAATAAGGAGGGAAAAAGTGGCTTGGCCCATTATTTGCCTACAGCCACACACTACCACCACATAAATGGACACACACCCATCACTTGCTTAATGTTATTTATAAAATTCTTGCTAAGGTGGTTACAATCAACATCTCTCCCTCTTCTCCAAGATAGTGTGAGCAAGAGACAATTTGGATTTATTAAGTGAAGGTCTATTTTTTAATGACAATATCATGAATGTCTTGGTTGGGAAGGAATGGGTTGTTATCTTTAAGTAAAAATATATTTTGTTAGCAAGGTTTTGTTAAAAATGGGATTTTCTGGGTAGATTTCTCAATGTGTTTTCACACTTGGAAGAGGTGCTTGTTCTCATCTTATGATCAATGGCTCCATGGTTGGTTGTCCCTTTGATGAGATATGTAAGATAAGGGTGCCGTCTTCGCTCCTCTGCTCTTTGATGTGGCCACTAAAGTACATAGTAAATTAAAAATTTGGGACTATGTGCTTCTCCCCTTTTATGCCATAATTATTGTGATCAACTCTATCATTCTCTTGTTGTAGAATCCAAAAATGCCACTAGCTTAAGCTTTTTGAAGTCTTTTCTTTGGAGAAATAAGATTTACTAAGAAACCCCAACATTGGATTACTTAGAACAAGGTCTCTATGCCTAACATCATGGGGGGGTTGGGTAAGATCCTTCTTACCAATAATATAATAAATTGAGTGTGTAAAATATTGTAAATGTGTAAATTCTTTGTAAAATTCTCATAAAAACGGCAAAGGACGTCGCATCTTTTTTAATCTTTCCCTGATCTTTGGAAAGATATGAGTGGGACAAAGGATTTGCATTTAGGTCAAAGAGAAAAATAGTAGAATTAATTGGAAAAGATAATAAAACTCTCATAAATAAATTAGAAAAAGCCTTTTTGAGTAAAATTAACCAGGTTCATATGCTTAAAGTAATGAGAAAAATCCGTGTGTACATGTGTGTGCACACTTGCATTTAATTTAGGTCAAAGGAAAAAGATGGTAAAATTAATTTGAAAATAAAAAATAAAAAATTAATAAAATTTGACAAATACGACTGCTTTGAGAGCTAGTGCAAGTTCAACTAAGGAGTTCTATAGAGAGAGAATTAGAAGGATACATACCACACGATAGTTTTTGGGCTGAAAATATTAGAAAGGGTAAATCAAATTGTGTGCCATGATCAAGTTAGGTGTGTTGAAAGACCTATTGAACATCGAGAATACTTTACTACCTTAAAACTTATGGGAAATGATAAAACCTTTGGGTGGGATGGGATGTCAGTAAAATTCTTCATTAAGTTTTGGGAGAAACTCAAGAACCAAGTTACCAAGATTGTTGCTAAGGATTTTAGGGAAGCGGAGCTTGAAAAAGGAATCAAAGATGGAATTATTATATCGATCCCTAATCAACTTGCTTGTGATTCCTTTGGGCATTGGAGACCCTATTGGAGTGGAGATAACGGAAGCAACCCACACCTACATGCAGTAAGCAAGGATAGATAAAGAGAAGCACAACACTCAAAGCAGATTGATGAGAATGAGTGAAGTACAAATGAAGGGACATGATAAGGTCACACACACACTCATAAGAGTGTGTATGCTCAGGGAAAAACCCTCCTAATAAGGAGGGAAAAAGTGGCTTGGCCCATTATTTGCCTACAGCCACACATTACCACCACATAAATGGACACACACCCATCACTTGCTTAATGTTATTTATAAAATTCTTGCTAAGGTGGTTACAATCAACATCTCTCCCTCTTCTCCAAGATAGTGTGAGCAAGAGACAATTTGGATTTATCAAGTGAAGGTCTATTTTTTAATGACAATATCATGAATGTCTTGGTTGGGAAGGAATGGGTTGTTATCTTTAAGTAAAAATATATTTTGTTAGCAAGGTTTTGTTAAAAATGGGATTTTCTGGGTAGATTTCTCAATGTGTTTTCACACTTGGAAGAGGTGCTTGTTCTCATCTTATGATCAATGGCTCCATGGTTGGTTGTCCCTTTGATGAGATATGTAAGATAAGGGTGCCATCTTCGCTCCTCTGCTCTTTGATGTGGCCACTAAAGTACATAGTAAATTAAAAATTTGGGACTATGTGCTTCTCCCCTTTTATGCCATAATTATTGTGATCAACTCTATCATTCTCTTGTTGTAGAATCCAAAAATGCCACTAGCTTAAGCTTTTTGAAGTCTTTTCTTTGGAGAAATAAGATTTACTAAGAAACCCCAACATTGGATTACTTAGAACAAGGTCTCTATGCCTAACATCATGGGGGGGTTGGGTAAGATCCTTCTTACCAATAATATAATAAATTGAGTGTGTAAAATATTGTAAATGTGTAAATTCTTTGTAAAATTCTCATAAAAACGGCAAAGGACGTCGCATCTTTTTTATTCTTTCCCTGATCTTTGGAAAGATATGAGTGGGACAAAGGATTTGGATTTAGGTCAAAGAGAAAAATAGTAGAATTAATTGGAAAAGATAATAAAACTCTCATAAATAAATTAGAAAAAGCCTTTTTGAGTAAAATTAACCAGGTTCATATGCTTAAAGTAATGAGAAAACTCCGTGTGTACATGTGTGTGCACACTTGCATTTAATTTAGGTCAAAGGAGAAAGATGGTAAAATTAATTTAAAAATAAAAAATAAAAAATTAATCAAATTTGACAAATACGACTGCTTTGAGAGCTAGTGCAAGTTCAACTAAGGAGTTCTATAGAGAGAGAATTAGAAGGATACATACCACACGATAGTTTTTGGGCTGAAAATATTAGAAAGGGTAAATCAAATTGTGTGCCATGATCAAGTTAGGTGTGTTGAAAGACCTATTGAACATCGAGAATACTTTACTACCTTAAAACTTATGGGAAATGATAAAACCTTTGGGTGGGATGGGATGTCAGTAAAATTCTTCATTAAGTTTTGGGAGAAACTCAAGAACCAAGTTACCAAGATTGTTGCTAAGGATTTTAGGGAAGCGGAGCTTGAAAAAGGAATCAAAGATGGAATTATTATATCGATCCCTAATCAACTTGCTTGTGATTCCTTTGGGCATTGGAGACCCTATTGGAGTGGAGATAACGGAAGCAACCCACACCTACATGCAGTAAGCAAGGATAGATAAAGAGAAGCACAACACTCAAAGTAGATTGATGAGAATGAGTGAAGTACAAATGAAGAGACATGATAAGGTCACACACACACTCATAAGAGTGTGTATGCTCAGGGAAAAACCCTCCTAATAAGGAGGGAAAAAGTGGCTTGGCCCATTATTTGCCTACAGCCACACACTACCACCACATAAATGGACACACACCCATCACTTGCTTAATGTTATTTATAAAATTCTTGCTAAGGTGGTTACAATCAACATCTCTCCCTCTTCTCCAAGATAGTGTGAGCAAGAGACAATTTGGATTTATTAAGTGAAGGTCTATTTTTTAATGACAATATCATGAATGTCTTGGTTGGGAAGGAATGGGTTGTTATCTTTAAGTAAAAATATATTTTGTTAGCAAGGTTTTGTTAAAAATGGGATTTTCTGGGTAGATTTCTCAATGTGTTTTCACACTTGGAAGAGGTGCTTGTTCTCATCTTATGATCAATGGCTCCATGGTTGGTTGTCCCTTTGATGAGATATGTAAGATAAGGGTGCCGTCTTCGCTCCTCTGCTCTTTGATGTGGCCACTAAAGTACATAGTAAATTAAAAATTTGGGACTATGTGCTTCTCCCCTTTTATGCCATAATTATTGTGATCAACTCTATCATTCTCTTGTTGTAGAATCCAAAAATGCCACTAGCTTAAGCTTTTTGAAGTCTTTTCTTTGGAGAAATAAGATTTACTAAGAAACCCCAACATTGGATTACTTAGAACAAGGTCTCTATGCCTAACATCATGGGGGGGTTGGGTAAGATCCTTCTTACCAATAATATAATAAATTGAGTGTGTAAAATATTATAAATGTGTAAATTCTTTGTAAAATTCTCATAAAAACGGCAAAGGACGTCGCATCTTTTTTAATCTTTCCCTGATCTTTGGAAAGATATGAGTGGGACAAAGGATTTGCATTTAGGTCAAAGAGAAAAATAGTAGAATTAATTGGAAAAGATAATAAAACTCTCATAAATAAATTAGAAAAAGCCTTTTTGAGTAAAATTAACCAGGTTCATATGCTTAAAGTAATGAGAAAAATCCGTGTGTACATGTGTGTGCATACTTGCATTTAATTTAGGTCAAAGGAAAAAGATGGTAAAATTAATTTGAAAATAAAAAATAAAAAATTAATAAAATTTGACAAATACGACTGCTTTGAGAGCTAGTGCAAGTTCAACTAAGGAGTTCTATAGAGAGAGAATTAGAAGGATACATACCACACGATAGTTTTTGGGCTGAAAATATTAGAAAGGGTAAATCAAATTGTGTGCCATGATCAAGTTAGGTGTGTTGAAAGACCTATTGAACATCAAGAATACTTTACTACCTTAAAACTTATGGGAAATGATAAAACCTTTGGGTGGGATGGGATGTCAGTAAAATTCTTCATTAAGTTTTGGGAGAAACTCAAGAACCAAGTTACCAAGATTGTTGCTAAGGATTTTAGGGAAGCGGAGCTTGAAAAAGGAATCAAAGATGGAATTATTATATCGATCCCTAATCAACTTACTTGTGATTCCTTTGGGCATTGGAGACCCTATTGGAGTGGAGATAACGGAAGCAACCCACACCTACATGCAGTAAGCAAGGATAGATAAAGAGAAGCACAACACTCAAAGCAGATTGATGAGAATGAGTGAAGTACAAATGAAGGGACATGATAAGGTCACACACACACTCATAAGAGTGTGTATGCTCAGGGAAAAACCCTCCTAATAAGGAGGGAAAAAGTGGCTTGGCCCATTATTTGCCTACAGCCACACATTACCACCACATAAATGGACACACACCCATCACTTGCTTAATGTTATTTATAAAATTCTTGCTAAGGTGGTTACAATCAACATCTCTCCCTCTTCTCCAAGATAGTGTGAGCAAGAGACAATTTGGATTTATTAAGTGAAGGTCTATTTTTTAATGACAATATCATGAATGTCTTGGTTGGGAAGGAATGGGTTGTTATCTTTAAGTAAAAATATATTTTGTTAGCAAGGTTTTGTTAAAAATGGGATTTTCTGGGTAGATTTCTCAATGTGTTTTCACACTTGGAAGAGGTGCTTGTTCTCATCTTATGATCAATGGCTCCATGGTTGGTTGTCCCTTTGATGAGATATGTAAGATAAGGGTGCCGTCTTCGCTCCTCTGCTCTTTGATGTGGCCACTAAAGTACATAGTAAATTAAAAATTTGGGACTATGTGCTTCTCCCCTTTTATGCCATAATTATTGTGATCAACTCTATCATTCTCTTGTTGTAGAATCCAAAAATGCCACTAGCTTAAGCTTTTTGAAGTCTTTTCTTTGGAGAAATAAGATTTACTAAGAAACCCCAACATTGGATTACTTAGAACAAGGTCTCTATGCCTAACATCATGGGGGGGTTGGGTAAGATCCTTCTTACCAATAATATAATAAATTGAGTGTGTAAAATATTGTAAATGTGTAAATTCTTTGTAAAATTCTCATAAAAACGGCAAAGGACGTCGCATCTTTTTTAATCTTTCCCTGATCTTTGGAAAGATATGAGTGGGACAAAGGATTTGCATTTAGGTCAAAGAGAAAAATAGTAGAATTTATTGGAAAAGATAATAAAACTCTCATAAATAAATTAGAAAAAGCCTTTTTGAGTAAAATTAACCAGGTTCATATGCTTAAAGTAATGAGAAAAATCCGTGTGTACATGTGTGTGCACACTTGCATTTAATTTAGGTCAAAGGAAAAAGATGGTAAAATTAATTTGAAAATAAAAAATAAAAAATTAATAAAATTTGACAAATACGACTGCTTTGAGAGCTAGTGCAAGTTCAACTAAGGAGTTCTATAGAGAGAGAATTAGAAGGATACATACCACACGATAGTTTTTGGGCTGAAAATATTAGAAAGGGTAAATCAAATTGTGTGCCATGATCAAGTTAGGTGTGTTGAAAGACCTATTGAACATCGAGAATACTTTACTACCTTAAAACTTATGGGAAATGATAAAACCTTTGGGTGGGATGGGATGTCAGTAAAATTCTTCATTAAGTTTTGGGAGAAACTCAAGAACCAAGTTACCAAGATTGTTGCTAAGGATTTTAGGGAAGCGGAGCTTGAAAAAGAAATCAAAGATGGAATTATTATATCGATCCCTAATCAACTTGCTTGTGATTCCTTTGGGCATTGGAGACCCTATTGGAGTGGAGATAACGGAAGCAACCCACACCTACATGCAGTAAGCAAGGATAGATAAAGAGAAGCACAACACTCAAAGCAGATTGATGAGAATGAGTGAAGTACAAATGAAGGGACATGATAAGGTCACACACACACTCATAAGAGTGTGTATGCTCAGGGAAAAACCCTCCTAATAAGGAGGGAAAAAGTGGCTTGGCCCATTATTTGCCTACAGCCACACATTACCACCACATAAATGGACACACACCCATCACTTGCTTAATGTTATTTATAAAATTCTTGCTAAGGTGGTTACAATCAACATCTCTCCCTCTTCTCCAAGATAGTGTGAGCAAGAGACAATTTGGATTTATTAAGTGAAGGTCTATTTTTTAATGACAATATCATGAATGTCTTGGTTGGGAAGGAATGGGTTGTTATCTTTAAGTAAAAATATATTTTGTTAGCAAGGTTTTGTTAAAAATGGGATTTTCTGGGTAGATTTCTCAATGTGTTTTCACACTTGGAAGAGGTGCTTGTTCTCATCTTATGATCAATGGCTCCATGGTTGGTTGTCCCTTTGATGAGATATGTAAGATAAGGGTGCCGTCTTCGCTCCTCTGCTCTTTGATGTGGCCACTAAAGTACATAGTAAATTAAAAATTTGGGACTATGTGCTTCTCCCCTTTTATGCCATAATTATTGTGATCAACTCTATCATTCTCTTGTTGTAGAATCCAAAAATGCCACTAGCTTAAGCTTTTTGAAGTCTTTTCTTTGGAGAAATAAGATTTACTAAGAAACCCCAACATTGGATTACTTAGAACAAGGTCTCTATGCCTAACATCATGGGGGGGTTGGGTAAGATCCTTCTTACCAATAATATAATAAATTGAGTGTGTAAAATATTGAAAATGTGTAAATTCTTTGTAAAATTCTCATAAAAACGGCAAAGGACGTCGCATCTTTTTTATTCTTTCCCTGATCTTTGGAAAGATATGAGTGGGACAAAGGATTTGGATTTAGGTCAAAGAGAAAAATAGTAGAATTAATTGGAAAAGATAATAAAACTCTCATAAATAAATTAGAAAAAGCCTTTTTGAGTAAAATTAACCAGGTTCATATGCTTAAAGTAATGAGAAAACTCCGTGTGTACATGTGTGTGCACACTTGCATTTAATTTAGGTCAAAGGAGAAAGATGGTAAAATTAATTTAAAAATAAAAAATAAAAAATTAATCAAATTTGACAAATACGACTGCTTTGAGAGCTAGTGCAAGTTCAACTAAGGAGTTCTATAGAGAGAGAATTAGAAGGATACATACCACACGATAGTTTTTGGGCTGAAAATATTAGAAAGGGTAAATCAAATTGTGTGCCATGATCAAGTTAGGTGTGTTGAAAGACCTATTGAACATCGAGAATACTTTACTACCTTAAAACTTATGGGAAATGATAAAACCTTTGGGTGGGATGGGATGTCAGTAAAATTCTTCATTAAGTTTTGGGAGAAACTCAAGAACCAAGTTACCAAGATTGTTGCTAAGGATTTTAGGGAAGCGGAGCTTGAAAAAGGAATCAAAGATGGAATTATTATATCGATCCCTAATCAACTTGCTTGTGATTCCTTTGGGCATTGGAGACCCTATTGGAGTGGAGATAACGGAAGCAACCCACACCTACATGCAGTAAGCAAGGATAGATAAAGAGAAGCACAACACTCAAAGCAGATTGATGAGAATGAGTGAAGTACAAATGAAGGGACATGATAAGGTCACACACACACTCATAAGAGTGTGTATGCTCAGGGAAAAACCCTCCTAATAAGGAGGGAAAAAGTGGCTTGGCCCATTATTTGCCTACAGCCACACATTACCACCACATAAATGGACACACACCCATCACTTGCTTAATGTTATTTATAAAATTCTTGCTAAGGTGGTTACAATCAACATCTCTCCCTCTTCTCCAAGATAGTGTGAGCAAGAGACAATTTGGATTTATTAAGTGAAGGTCTATTTTTTAATGACAATATCATGAATGTCTTGGTTGGGAAGGAATGGGTTGTTATCTTTAAGTAAAAATATATTTTGTTAGCAAGGTTTTGTTAAAAATGGGATTTTCTGGGTAGATTTCTCAATGTGTTTTCACACTTGGAAGAGGTGCTTGTTCTCATCTTATGATCAATGGCTCCATGGTTGGTTGTCCCTTTGATGAGATATGTAAGATAAGGGTGCCGTCTTCGCTCCTCTGCTCTTTGATGTGGCCACTAAAGTACATAGTAAATTAAAAATTTGGGACTATGTGCTTCTCCCCTTTTATGCCATAATTATTGTGATCAACTCTATCATTCTCTTGTTGTAGAATCCAAAAATGCCACTAGCTTAAGCTTTTTGAAGTCTTTTCTTTGGAGAAATAAGATTTACTAAGAAACCCCAACATTGGATTACTTAGAACAAGGTCTCTATGCCTAACATCATGGGGGGGTTGGGTAAGATCCTTCTTACCAATAATATAATAAATTGAGTGTGTAAAATATTGTAAATGTGTAAATTCTTTGTAAAATTCTCATAAAAACGGCAAAGGACGTCGCATCTTTTTTATTCTTTCCCTGATCTTTGGAAAGATATGAGTGGGACAAAGGATTTGCATTTAGGTCAAAGAGAAAAATAGTAGAATTTATTGGAAAAGATAATAAAACTCTCATAAATAAATTAGAAAAAGCCTTTTTGAGTAAAATTAACCAGGTTCATATGCTTAAAGTAATGAGAAAAATCCGTGTGTACATGTGTGTGCACACTTGCATTTAATTTAGGTCAAAGGAAAAAGATGGTAAAATTAATTTGAAAATAAAAAATAAAAAATTAATAAAATTTGACAAATACGACTGCTTTGAGAGCTAGTGCAAGTTCAACTAAGGAGTTCTACAGAGAGAGAATTAGAAGGATACATACCACACGATAGTTTTTGGGCTGAAAATATTAGAAAGGGTAAATCAAATTGTGTGCCATGATCAAGTTAGGTGTGTTGAAAGACCTATTGAACATCGAGAATACTTTACTACCTTAAAACTTATGGGAAATGATAAAACCTTTGGGTGGGATGGGATGTCAGTAAAATTCTTCATTAAGTTTTGGGAGAAACTCAAGAACCAAGTTACCAAGATTGTTGCTAAGGATTTTAGGGAAGCGGAGCTTGAAAAAGGAATCAAAGATGGAATTATTATATCGATCCCTAATCAACTTGCTTGTGATTCCTTTGGGCATTGGAGACCCTATTGGAGTGGAGATAACGGAAGCAACCCACACCTACATGCAGTAAGCAAGGATAGATAAAGAGAAGCACAACACTCAAAGCAGATTGATGAGAATGAGTGAAGTACAAATGAAGGGACATGATAAGGTCACACACACACTCATAAGAGTGTGTATGCTCAGGGAAAAACCCTCCTAATAAGGAGGGAAAAAGTGGCTTGGCCCATTATTTGCCTACAGCCACACATTACCACCACATAAATGGACACACACCCATCACTTGCTTAATGTTATTTATAAAATTCTTGCTAAGGTGGTTACAATCAACATCTCTCCCTCTTGTCCAAGACAGTGTGAGCAAGAGACAATTTGGATTTATTAAGTGAAGGTCTATTTTTTTATGACAATATCATGAATGTCTTGGTTGGGAAGGAATGGGTTGTTATCTTTAAGTAAAAATGTATTTTGTTAGCAAGGTTTTGTTAAAAATGGGATTTTCTGGGTAGATTTCTCAATGTGTTTTCACACTTGGAAGAGGTGCTTGTTCTCATCTTATGATCAATGGCTCCATGGTTGGTTGTCCCTTTGATGAGATATGTAAGATAAGGGTGCCGTCTTGGCTCCTCTGCTCTTTGATGTGGCCACTAAAGTACATAGTAAATTAAAAATTTGGGACTATGTGCTTCTCCCCTTTTATGCCATAATTATTGTGATCAACTCTATCATTCTCTTGTTGTAGAATCCAAAAATGCCACTAGCTTAAGCTTTTTGAAGTCTTTTCTTTGGAGAAATAAGATTTACTAAGAAACCCCAACATTGGATTACTTAGAACAAGGTCTCTATGCCTAACATCATGGGGGGGTTGGGTAAGATCCTTCTTACCAATAATATAATAAATTGAGTGTGTAAAATATTGTAAATGTGTAAATTCTTTGTAAAATTCTCATAAAAACGGCAAAGGACGTCGCATCTTTTTTATTCTTTCCCTGATCTTTGGAAAGATATGAGTGGGACAAAGGATTTGCATTTAGGTCAAAGAGAAAAATAGTAGAATTTATTGGAAAAGATAATAAAACTCTCATAAATAAATTAGAAAAAGCCTTTTTGAGTAAAATTAACCAGGTTCATATGCTTAAAGTAATGAGAAAACTCCGTGTGTACATGTGTGTGCACACTTGCATTTAATTTAGGTCAAAGGAGAAAGATGGTAAAATTAATTTAAAAATAAAAAATAAAAAATTAATCAAATTTGACAAATACGACTGCTTTGAGAGCTAGTGCAAGTTCAACTAAGGAGTTCTATAGAGAGAGAATTAGAAGGATACATACCACACGATAGTTTTTGGGCTGAAAATATTAGAAAGGGTAAATCAAATTGTGTGCCATGATCAAGTTAGGTGTGTTGAAAGACCTATTGAACATCGAGAATACTTTACTACCTTAAAACTTATGGGAAATGATAAAACCTTTGGGTGGGATGGGATGTCAGTAAAATTCTTCATTAAGTTTTGGGAGAAACTCAAGAACCAAGTTACCAAGATTGTTGCTAAGGATTTTAGGGAAGCGGAGCTTGAAAAAGGAATCAAAGATGGAATTATTATATCGATCCCTAATCAACTTGCTTGTGATTCCTTTGGGCATTGGAGACCCTATTGGAGTGGAGATAACGGAAGCAACCCACACCTACATGCAGTAAGCAAGGATAGATAAAGAGAAGCACAACACTCAAAGCAGATTGATGAGAATGAGTGAAGTACAAATGAAGGGACATGATAAGGTCACACACACACTCATAAGAGTGTGTATGCTCAGGGAAAAACCCTCCTAATAAGGAGGGAAAAAGTGGCTTGGCCCATTATTTGCCTACAGCCACACATTACCACCACATAAATGGACACACACCCATCACTTGCTTAATGTTATTTATAAAATTCTTGCTAAGGTGGTTACAATCAACATCTCTCCCTCTTCTCCAAGATAGTGTGAGCAAGAGACAATTTGGATTTATTAAGTGAAGGTCTATTTTTTAATGACAATATCATGAATGTCTTGGTTGGGAAGGAATGGGTTGTTATCTTTAAGTAAAAATATATTTTGTTAGCAAGGTTTTGTTAAAAATGGGATTTTCTGGGTAGATTTCTCAATGTGTTTTCACACTTGGAAGAGGTGCTTGTTCTCATCTTATGATCAATGGCTCCATGGTTGGTTGTCCCTTTGATGAGATATGTAAGATAAGGGTGCCGTCTTCGCTCCTCTGCTCTTTGATGTGGCCACTAAAGTACATAGTAAATTAAAAATTTGGGACTATGTGCTTCTCCCCTTTTATGCCATAATTATTGTGATCAACTCTATCATTCTCTTGTTGTAGAATCCAAAAATGCCACTAGCTTAAGCTTTTTGAAGTCTTTTCTTTGGAGAAATAAGATTTACTAAGAAACCCCAACATTGGATTACTTAGAACAAGGTCTCTATGCCTAACATCATGGGGGGGTTGGGTAAGATCCTTCTTACCAATAATATAATAAATTGAGTGTGTAAAATATTGTAAATGTGTAAATTCTTTGTAAAATTCTCATAAAAACGGCAAAGGACGTCGCATCTTTTTTATTCTTTCCCTGATCTTTGGAAAGATATGAGTGGGACAAAGGATTTGCATTTAGGTCAAAGAGAAAAATAGTAGAATTTATTGGAAAAGATAATAAAACTCTCATAAATAAATTAGAAAAAGCCTTTTTGAGTAAAATTAACCAGGTTCATATGCTTAAAGTAATGAGAAAAATCCGTGTGTACATGTGTGTGCACACTTGCATTTAATTTAGGTCAAAGGAAAAAGATGGTAAAATTAATTTGAAAATAAAAAATAAAAAATTAATAAAATTTGACAAATACGACTGCTTTGAGAGCTAGTGCAAGTTCAACTAAGGAGTTCTACAGAGAGAGAATTAGAAGGATACATACCACACGATAGTTTTTGGGCTGAAAATATTAGAAAGGGTAAATCAAATTGTGTGCCATGATCAAGTTAGGTGTGTTGAAAGACCTATTGAACATCGAGAATACTTTACTACCTTAAAACTTATGGGAAATGATAAAACCTTTGGGTGGGATGGGATGTCAGTAAAATTCTTCATTAAGTTTTGGGAGAAACTCAAGAACCAAGTTACCAAGATTGTTGCTAAGGATTTTAGGGAAGCGGAGCTTGAAAAAGGAATCAAAGATGGAATTATTATATCGATCCCTAATCAACTTGCTTGTGATTCCTTTGGGCATTGGAGACCCTATTGGAGTGGAGATAACGGAAGCAACCCACACCTACATGCAGTAAGCAAGGATAGATAAAGAGAAGCACAACACTCAAAGCAGATTGATGAGAATGAGTGAAGTACAAATGAAGGGACATGATAAGGTCACACACACACTCATAAGAGTGTGTATGCTCAGGGAAAAACCCTCCTAATAAGGAGGGAAAAAGTGGCTTGGCCCATTATTTGCCTACAGCCACACATTACCACCACATAAATGGACACACACCCATCACTTGCTTAATGTTATTTATAAAATTCTTGCTAAGGTGGTTACAATCAACATCTCTCCCTCTTGTCCAAGACAGTGTGAGCAAGAGACAATTTGGATTTATTAAGTGAAGGTCTATTTTTTTATGACAATATCATGAATGTCTTGGTTGGGAAGGAATGGGTTGTTATCTTTAAGTAAAAATGTATTTTGTTAGCAAGGTTTTGTTAAAAATGGGATTTTCTGGGTAGATTTCTCAATGTGTTTTCACACTTGGAAGAGGTGCTTGTTCTCATCTTATGATCAATGGCTCCATGGTTGGTTGTCCCTTTGATGAGATATGTAAGATAAGGGTGCCGTCTTCGCTCCTCTGCTCTTTGATGTGGCCACTAAAGTACATAGTAAATTAAAAATTTGGGACTATGTGCTTCTCCCCTTTTATGCCATAATTATTGTGATCAACTCTATCATTCTCTTGTTGTAGAATCCAAAAATGCCACTAGCTTAAGCTTTTTGAAGTCTTTTCTTTGGAGAAATAAGATTTACTAAGAAACCCCAACATTGGATTACTTAGAACAAGGTCTCTATGCCTAACATCATGGGGGGGTTGGGTAAGATCCTTCTTACCAATAATATAATAAATTGAGTGTGTAAAATATTGTAAATGTGTAAATTCTTTGTAAAATTCTCATAAAAACGGCAAAGGACGTCGCATCTTTTTTATTCTTTCCCTGATCTTTGGAAAGATATGAGTGGGACAAAGGATTTGCATTTAGGTCAAAGAGAAAAATAGTAGAATTTATTGGAAAAGATAATAAAACTCTCATAAATAAATTAGAAAAAGCCTTTTTGAGTAAAATTAACCAGGTTCATATGCTTAAAGTAATGAGAAAACTCCGTGTGTACATGTGTGTGCACACTTGCATTTAATTTAGGTCAAAGGAGAAAGATGGTAAAATTAATTTAAAAATAAAAAATAAAAAATTAATCAAATTTGACAAATACGACTGCTTTGAGAGCTAGTGCAAGTTCAACTAAGGAGTTCTATAGAGAGAGAATTAGAAGGATACATACCACACGATAGTTTTTGGGCTGAAAATATTAGAAAGGGTAAATCAAATTGTGTGCCATGATCAAGTTAGGTGTGTTGAAAGACCTATTGAACATCGAGAATACTTTACTACCTTAAAACTTATGGGAAATGATAAAACCTTTGGGTGGGATGGGATGTCAGTAAAATTCTTCATTAAGTTTTGGGAGAAACTCAAGAACCAAGTTACCAAGATTGTTGCTAAGGATTTTAGGGAAGCGGAGCTTGAAAAAGGAATCAAAGATGGAATTATTATATCGATCCCTAATCAACTTGCTTGTGATTCCTTTGGGCATTGGAGACCCTATTGGAGTGGAGATAACGGAAGCAACCCACACCTACATGCAGTAAGCAAGGATAGATAAAGAGAAGCACAACACTCAAAGCAGATTGATGAGAATGAGTGAAGTACAAATGAAGAGACATGATAAGGTCACACACACACTCATAAGAGTGTGTATGCTCAGGGAAAAACCCTCCTAATAAGGAGGGAAAAAGTGGCTTGGCCCATTATTTGCCTACAGCCACACACTACCACCACATAAATGGACACACACCCATCACTTGCTTAATGTTATTTATAAAATTCTTGCTAAGGTGGTTACAATCAACATCTCTCCCTCTTCTCCAAGATAGTGTGAGCAAGAGACAATTTGGATTTATTAAGTGAAGGTCTATTTTTTAATGACAATATCATGAATGTCTTGGTTGGGAAGGAATGGGTTGTTATCTTTAAGTAAAAATATATTTTGTTAGCAAGGTTTTGTTAAAAATGGGATTTTCTGGGTAGATTTCTCAATGTGTTTTCACACTTGGAAGAGGTGCTTGTTCTCATCTTATGATCAATGGCTCCATGGTTGGTTGTCCCTTTGATGAGATATGTAAGATAAGGGTGCCGTCTTCGCTCCTCTGCTCTTTGATGTGGCCACTAAAGTACATAGTAAATTAAAAATTTGGGACTATGTGCTTCTCCCCTTTTATGCCATAATTATTGTGATCAACTCTATCATTCTCTTGTTGTAGAATCCAAAAATGCCACTAGCTTAAGCTTTTTGAAGTCTTTTCTTTGGAGAAATAAGATTTACTAAGAAACCCCAACATTGGATTACTTAGAACAAGGTCTCTATGCCTAACATCATGGGGGGGTTGGGTAAGATCCTTCTTACCAATAATATAATAAATTGAGTGTGTAAAATATTGTAAATGTGTAAATTCTTTGTAAAATTCTCATAAAAACGGCAAAGGACGTCGCATCTTTTTTAATCTTTCCCTGATCTTTGGAAAGATATGAGTGGGACAAAGGATTTGCATTTAGGTCAAAGAGAAAAATAGTAGAATTTATTGGAAAAGATAATAAAACTCTCATAAATAAATTAGAAAAAGCCTTTTTGAGTAAAATTAACCAGGTTCATATGCTTAAAGTAATGAGAAAAATCCGTGTGTACATGTGTGTGCACACTTGCATTTAATTTAGGTCAAAGGAAAAAGATGGTAAAATTAATTTGAAAATAAAAAATAAAAAATTAATAAAATTTGACAAATACGACTGCTTTGAGAGCTAGTGCAAGTTCAACTAAGGAGTTCTATAGAGAGAGAATTAGAAGGATACATACCACACGATAGTTTTTGGGCTGAAAATATTAGAAAGGGTAAATCAAATTGTGTGCCATGATCAAGTTAGGTGTGTTGAAAGACCTATTGAACATCGAGAATACTTTACTACCTTAAAACTTATGGGAAATGATAAAACCTTTGGGTGGGATGGGATGTCAGTAAAATTCTTCATTAAGTTTTGGGAGAAACTCAAGAACCAAGTTACCAAGATTGTTGCTAAGGATTTTAGGGAAGCGGAGCTTGAAAAAGGAATCAAAGATGGAATTATTATATCGATCCCTAATCAACTTGCTTGTGATTCCTTTGGGCATTGGAGACCCTATTGGAGTGGAGATAACGGAAGCAACCCACACCTACATGCAGTAAGCAAGGATAGATAAAGAGAAGCACAACACTCAAAGCAGATTGATGAGAATGAGTGAAGTACAAATGAAGGGACATGATAAGGTCACACACACACTCATAAGAGTGTGTATGCTCAGGGAAAAACCCTCCTAATAAGGAGGGAAAAAGTGGCTTGGCCCATTATTTGCCTACAGCCACACATTACCACCACATAAATGGACACACACCCATCACTTGCTTAATGTTATTTATAAAATTCTTGCTAAGGTGGTTACAATCAACATCTCTCCCTCTTCTCCAAGATAGTGTGAGCAAGAGACAATTTGGATTTATTAAGTGAAGGTCTATTTTTTAATGACAATATCATGAATGTCTTGGTTGGGAAGGAATGGGTTGTTATCTTTAAGTAAAAATATATTTTGTTAGCAAGGTTTTGTTAAAAATGGGATTTTCTGGGTAGATTTCTCAATGTGTTTTCACACTTGGAAGAGGTGCTTGTTCTCATCTTATGATCAATGGCTCCATGGTTGGTTGTCCCTTTGATGAGATATGTAAGATAAGGGTGCCGTCTTCGCTCCTCTGCTCTTTGATGTGGCCACTAAAGTACATAGTAAATTAAAAATTTGGGACTATGTGCTTCTCCCCTTTTATGCCATAATTATTGTGATCAACTCTATCATTCTCTTGTTGTAGAATCCAAAAATGCCACTAGCTTAAGCTTTTTGAAGTCTTTTCTTTGGAGAAATAAGATTTACTAAGAAACCCCAACATTGGATTACTTAGAACAAGGTCTCTATGCCTAACATCATGGGGGGGTTGGGTAAGATCCTTCTTACCAATAATATAATAAATTGAGTGTGTAAAATATTGTAAATGTGTAAATTCTTTGTAAAATTCTCATAAAAACGGCAAAGGACGTCGCATCTTTTTTATTCTTTCCCTGATCTTTGGAAAGATATGAGTGGGACAAAGGATTTGGATTTAGGTCAAAGAGAAAAATAGTAGAATTAATTGGAAAAGATAATAAAACTCTCATAAATAAATTAGAAAAAGCCTTTTTGAGTAAAATTAACCAGGTTCATATGCTTAAAGTAATGAGAAAACTCCGTGTGTACATGTGTGTGCACACTTGCATTTAATTTAGGTCAAAGGAGAAAGATGGTAAAATTAATTTAAAAATAAAAAATAAAAAATTAATAAGATTTGATAAATACGACTGCTTTGAGAGCTAGTGCAAGTTCAACTAAGGAGTTCTATAGAGAGAGAATTAGAAGGATACATACCACACGATAGTTTTTGGGCTGAAAATATTAGAAAGGGTAAATCAAATTGTGTGCCATGATCAAGTTAGGTGTGTTGAAAGACCTATTGAACATCGAGAAGACTTTACTACCTTAAAACTTATGGGAAATGATAAAACCTTTGGGTGGGATGGGATGTCAGTAAAATTCTTCATTAAGTTTTGGGAGAAACTCAAGAACCAAGTTACCAAGATTGTTGCTAAGGATTTTAGGGAAGCGGAGCTTGAAAAAGGAATCAAAGATGGGATTATTATATGGATCCCTAATCAACTTGCTTGTGATTCCTTTGGGCATTGGAGACCCTATTGGAGTGGAGATAACGGAAGCAACCCACACCTACATGCAGTAAGCAAGGATAGATAAAGAGAAGCACAACACTCAAGTAGATTGATGAGAATTAGTGAAGTACAAATGAAGGGACATGATAAGGTCACACACACACTCATAAGAGTGTGTATGCTCAGGGAAAAACCCTCCTAATAAGGAGGGAAAAAGTGGCTTGGCCCATTATTTGCCTACAGCCACACATTACCACCACATAAATGGACACACACCCATCACTTGCTTAATGTTATTTATAAAATTCTTGCTAAGGTGGTTACAATCAACATCTCTCCCTCTTCTCCAAGATAGTGTGAGCAAGAGACAATTTGGATTTATTAAGTGAAGGTCTATTTTTTAATGACAATATCATGAATGTCTTGGTTGGGAAGGAATGGGTTGTTATCTTTAAGTAAAAATATATTTTGTTAGCAAGGTTTTGTTAAAAATGGGATTTTCTGGGTAGATTTCTCAATGTGTTTTCACACTTGGAAGAGGTGCTTGTTCTCATCTTATGATCAATGGCTCCATGGTTGGTTGTCCCTTTGATGAGATATGTAAGATAAGGGTGCCGTCTTCGCTCCTCTGCTCTTTGATGTGGCCACTAAAGTACATAGTAAATTAAAAATTTGGGACTATGTGCTTCTCCCCTTTTATGCCATAATTATTGTGATCAACTCTATCATTCTCTTGTTGTAGAATCCAAAAATGCCACTAGCTTAAGCTTTTTGAAGTCTTTTCTTTGGAGAAATAAGATTTACTAAGAAACCCCAACATTGGATTACTTAGAACAAGGTCTCTATGCCTAACATCATGGGGGGGTTGGGTAAGATCCTTCTTACCAATAATATAATAAATTGAGTGTGTAAAATATTGTAAATGTGTAAATTCTTTGTAAAATTCTCATAAAAACGGCAAAGGACGTCGCATCTTTTTTATTCTTTCCCTGATCTTTGGAAAGATATGAGTGGGACAAAGGATTTGCATTTAGGTCAAAGAGAAAAATAGTAGAATTTATTGGAAAAGATAATAAAACTCTCATAAATAAATTAGAAAAAGCCTTTTTGAGTAAAATTAACCAGGTTCATATGCTTAAAGTAATGAGAAAAATCCGTGTGTACATGTGTGTGCACACTTGCATTTAATTTAGGTCAAAGGAAAAAGATGGTAAAATTAATTTGAAAATAAAAAATAAAAAATTAATAAAATTTGACAAATACGACTGCTTTGAGAGCTAGTGCAAGTTCAACTAAGGAGTTCTATAGAGAGAGAATTAGAAGGATACATACCACACGATAGTTTTTGGGCTGAAAATATTAGAAAGGGTAAATCAAATTGTGTGCCATGATCAAGTTAGGTGTGTTGAAAGACCTATTGAACATCGAGAATACTTTACTACCTTAAAACTTATGGGAAATGATAAAACCTTTGGGTGGGATGGGATGTCAGTAAAATTCTTCATTAAGTTTTGGGAGAAACTCAAGAACCAAGTTACCAAGATTGTTGCTAAGGATTTTAGGGAAGCGGAGCTTGAAAAAGGAATCAAAGATGGAATTATTATATGGATCCCTAATCAACTTGCTTGTGATTCCTTTGGGCATTGGAGACCCTATTGGAGTGGAGATAACGGAAGCAACCCACACCTACATGCAGTAAGCAAGGATAGATAAAGAGAAGCACAACACTCAAAGCAGATTGATGAGAATGAGTGAAGTACAAATGAAGGGACATGATAAGGTCACACACACACTCATAAGAGTGTGTATGCTCAGGGAAAAACCCTCCTAATAAGGAGGGAAAAAGTGGCTTGGCCCATTATTTGCCTACGGCCACACATTACCACCACATAAATGGACACACACCCATCACTTGCTTAATGTTATTTATAAAATTCTTGCTAAGGTGGTTACAATCAACATCTCTCCCTCTTCTCCAAGATAGTGTGAGCAAGAGACAATTTGGATTTATTAAGTGAAGGTCTATTTTTTATGACAATATCATGAATGTCTTGGTTGGGAAGGAATGGGTTGTTATCTTTAAGTAAAAATATATTTTGTTAGCAAGGTTTTGTTAAAAATGGGATTTTCTGGGTAGATTTCTCAATGTGTTTTCACACTTGGAAGAGGTGCTTGTTCTCATCTTATGATCAATGGCTCCATGGTTGGTTGTCCCTTTGATGAGATATGTAAGATAAGGGTGCCGTCTTCGCTCCTCTGCTCTTTGATGTGGCCACTAAAGTACATAGTAAATTAAAAATTTGGGACTATGTGCTTCTCCCCTTTTATGCCATAATTATTGTGATCAACTCTATCATTCTCTTGTTGTAGAATCCAAAAATGCCACTAGCTTAAGCTTTTTGAAGTCTTTTCTTTGGAGAAATAAGATTTACTAAGAAACCCCAACATTGGATTACTTAGAACAAGGTCTCTATGCCTAACATCATGGGGGGGTTGGGTAAGATCCTTCTTACCAATAATATAATAAATTGAGTGTGTAAAATATTGAAAATGTGTAAATTCTTTGTAAAATTCTCATAAAAACGGCAAAGGACGTCGCATCTTTTTTATTCTTTCCCTGATCTTTGGAAAGATATGAGTGGGACAAAGGATTTGGATTTAGGTCAAAGAGAAAAATAGTAGAATTAATTGGAAAAGATAATAAAACTCTCATAAATAAATTAGAAAAAGCCTTTTTGAGTAAAATTAACCAGGTTCATATGCTTAAAGTAATGAGAAAAATCCGGGTGTACATGTGTGTGCACACTTGCATTTAATTTAGGTCAAAGGAGAAAGATGGTAAAATTAATTTAAAAATAAAAAATAAAAAATTAATCAAATTTGACAAATACGACTGCTTTGAGAGCTAGTGCAAGTTCAACTAAGGAGTTCTATAGAGAGAGAATTAGAAGGATACATACCACACGATAGTTTTTGGGCTGAAAATATTAGAAAGGGTAAATCAAATTGTGTGCCATGATCAAGTTAGGTGTGTTGAAAGACCTATTGAACATCGAGAATACTTTACTACCTTAAAACTTATGGGAAATGATAAAACCTTTGGGTGGGATGGGATGTCAGTAAAATTCTTCATTAAGTTTTGGGAGAAACTCAAGAACCAAGTTACCAAGATTGTTGCTAAGGATTTTAGGGAAGCGGAGCTTGAAAAAGGAATCAAAGATGGAATTATTATATCGATCCCTAATCAACTTGCTTGTGATTCCTTTGGGCATTGGAGACCCTATTGGAGTGGAGATAACGGAAGCAACCCACACCTACATGCAGTAAGCAAGGATAGATAAAGAGAAGCACAACACTCAAAGTAGATTGATGAGAATGAGTGAAGTACAAATGAAGAGACATGATAAGGTCACACACACACTCATAAGAGTGTGTATGCTTAGGGAAAAACCCTCCTAATAAGGAGGGAAAAAGTGGCTTGGCCCATTATTTGCCTACAGCCACACATTACCACCACATAAATGGACACACACCCATCACTTGCTTAATGTTATTTATAAAATTCTTGCTAAGGTGGTTACAATCAACATCTCTCCCTCTTCTCCAAGATAGTGTGAGCAAGAGACAATTTGGATTTATTAAGTGAAGGTCTATTTTTTAATGACAATATCATGAATGTCTTGGTTGGGAAGGAATGGGTTGTTATCTTTAAGTAAAAATATATTTTGTTAGCAAGGTTTTGTTAAAAATGGGATTTTCTGGGTAGATTTCTCAATGTGTTTTCACACTTGGAAGAGGTGCTTGTTCTCATCTTATGATCAATGGCTCCATGGTTGGTTGTCCCTTTGATGAGATATGTAAGATAAGGGTGCCGTCTTCGCTCCTCTGCTCTTTGATGTGGCCACTAAAGTACATAGTAAATTAAAAATTTGGGACTATGTGCTTCTCCCCTTTTATGCCATAATTATTGTGATCAACTCTATCATTCTCTTGTTGTAGAATCCAAAAATGCCACTAGCTTAAGCTTTTTGAAGTCTTTTCTTTGGAGAAATAAGATTTACTAAGAAACCCCAACATTGGATTACTTAGAACAAGGTCTCTATGCCTAACATCATGGGGGGGTTGGGTAAGATCCTTCTTACCAATAATATAATAAATTGAGTGTGTAAAATATTGTAAATGTGTAAATTCTTTGTAAAATTCTCATAAAAACGGCAAAGGACGTCGCATCTTTTTTAATCTTTCCCTGATCTTTGGAAAGATATGAGTGGGACAAAGGATTTGCATTTAGGTCAAAGAGAAAAATAGTAGAATTTATTGGAAAAGATAATAAAACTCTCATAAATAAATTAGAAAAAGCCTTTTTGAGTAAAATTAACCAGGTTCATATGCTTAAAGTAATGAGAAAAATCGGTGTGTACATGTGTGTGCACACTTGCATTTAATTTAGGTCAAAGGAAAAAGATGGTAAAATTAATTTGAAAATAAAAAATAAAAAATTAATAAAATTTGACAAATACGACTGCTTTGAGAGCTAGTGCAAGTTCAACTAAGGAGTTCTATAGAGAGAGAATTAGAAGGATACATACCACACGATAGTTTTTGGGCTGAAAATATTAGAAAGGGTAAATCAAATTGTGTGCCATGATCAAGTTAGGTGTGTTGAAAGACCTATTGAACATCGAGAATACTTTACTACCTTAAAACTTATGGGAAATGATAAAACCTTTGGGTGGGATGGGATGTCAGTAAAATTCTTCATTAAGTTTTGGGAGAAACTCAAGAACCAAGTTACCAAGATTGTTGCTAAGGATTTTAGGGAAGCGGAGCTTGAAAAAGGAATCAAAGATGGAATTATTATATGGATCCCTAATCAACTTGCTTGTGATTCCCTTGGGCATTGGAGACCCTATTGGAGTGGAGATAACGGAAGCAACCCACACCTACATGCAGTAAGCAAGGATAGATAAAGAGAAGCACAACACTCAAAGCAGATTGATGAGAATGAGTGAAGTACAAATGAAGAGACATGATAAGGTCACACACACACTCATAAGAGTGTGTATGCTCAGGGAAAAACCCTCCTAATAAGGAGGGAAAAAGTGGCTTGGCCCATTATTTGCCTACAGCCACACATTACCACCACATAAATGGACACACACCCATCACTTGCTTAATGTTATTTATAAAATTCTTGCTAAGGTGGTTACAATCAACATCTCTCCCTCTTCTCCAAGATAGTGTGAGCAAGAGACAATTTGGATTTATTAAGTGAAGGTCTATTTTTTATGACAATATCATGAATGTCTTGGTTGGGAAGGAATGGGTTGTTATCTTTAAGTAAAAATATATTTTGTTAGCAAGGTTTTGTTAAAAATGGGATTTTCTGGGTAGATTTCTCAATGTGTTTTCACACTTGGAAGAGGTGCTTGTTCTCATCTTATGATCAATGGCTCCATGGTTGGTTGTCCCTTTGATGAGATATGTAAGATAAGGGTGCCGTCTTCGCTCCTCTGCTCTTTGATGTGGCCACTAAAGTACATAGTAAATTAAAAATTTGGGACTATGTGCTTCTCCTCTTTTATGCCATAATTATTGTGATCAACTCTATCATTCTCTTGTTGTAGAATCCAAAAATGCCACTAGCTTAAGCTTTTTGAAGTCTTTTCTTTGGAGAAATAAGATTTACTAAGAAACCCCAACATTGGATTACTTAGAACAAGGTCTCTATGCCTAACATCATGGGGGGGTTGGGTAAGATCCTTCTTACCAATAATATAATAAATTGAGTGTGTAAAATATTGAAAATGTGTAAATTCTTTGTAAAATTCTCATAAAAACGGCAAAGGACGTCGCATCTTTTTTATTCTTTCCCTGATCTTTGGAAAGATATGAGTGGGACAAAGGATTTGGATTTAGGTAAAAGAGAAAAATAGTAGAATTAATTGGAAAAGATAATAAAACTCTCATAAATAAATTAGAAAAAGCCTTTTTGAGTAAAATTAACCAGGTTCATATGCTTAAAGTAATGAGAAAAATCCGTGTGTACATGTGTGTGCACACTTGCATTTAATTTAGGTCAAAGGAGAAAGATGGTAAAATTAATTTAAAAATAAAAAATAAAAAATTAATCAAATTTGACAAATACGACTGCTTTGAGAGCTAGTGCAAGTTCAACTAAGGAGTTCTATAGAGAGAGAATTAGAAGGATACATACCACACGATAGTTTTTGGGCTGAAAATATTAGAAAGGGTAAATCAAATTGTGTGCCATGATCAAGTTAGGTGTGTTGAAAGACCTATTGAACATCGAGAATACTTTACTACCTTAAAACTTATGGGAAATGATAAAACCTTTGGGTGGGATGGGATGTCAGTAAAATTCTTCATTAAGTTTTGGGAGAAACTCAAGAACCAAGTTACCAAGATTGTTGCTAAGGATTTTAGGGAAGCGGAGCTTGAAAAAGGAATCAAAGATGGAATTATTATATCGATCCCTAATCAACTTGCTTGTGATTCCTTTGGGCATTGGAGACCCTATTGGAGTGGAGATAACGGAAGCAACCCACACCTACATGCAGTAAGCAAGGATAGATAAAGAGAAGCACAACACTCAAAGTAGATTGATGAGAATGAGTGAAGTACAAATGAAGAGACATGATAAGGTCACACACACACTCATAAGAGTGTGTATGCTCAGGGAAAAACCCTCCTAATAAGGAGGGAAAAAGTGGCTTGGCCCATTATTTGCCTACAGCCACACATTACCACCACATAAATGGACACACACCCATCACTTGCTTAATGTTATTTATAAAATTCTTGCTAAGGTGGTTACAATCAACATCTCTCCCTCTTCTCCAAGATAGTGTGAGCAAGAGACAATTTGGATTTATTAAGTGAAGGTCTATTTTTTAATGACAATATCATGAATGTCTTGGTTGGGAAGGAATGGGTTGTTATCTTTAAGTAAAAATATATTTTGTTAGCAAGGTTTTGTTAAAAATGGGATTTTCTGGGTAGATTTCTCAATGTGTTTTCACACTTGGAAGAGGTGCTTGTTCTCATCTTATGATCAATGGCTCCATGGTTGGTTGTCCCTTTGATGAGATATGTAAGATAAGGGTGCCGTCTTCGCTCCTCTGCTCTTTGATGTGGCCACTAAAGTACATAGTAAATTAAAAATTTGGGACTATGTGCTTCTCCCCTTTTATGCCATAATTATTGTGATCAACTCTATCATTCTCTTGTTGTAGAATCCAAAAATGCCACTAGCTTAAGCTTTTTGAAGTCTTTTCTTTGGAGAAATAAGATTTACTAAGAAACCCCAACATTGGATTACTTAGAACAAGGTCTCTATGCCTAACATCATGGGGGGGTTGGGTAAGATCCTTCTTACCAATAATATAATAAATTGAGTGTGTAAAATATTGTAAATGTGTAAATTCTTTGTAAAATTCTCATAAAAACGGCAAAGGACGTCGCATCTTTTTTAATCTTTCCCTGATCTTTAGAAAGATATGAGTGGGACAAAGGATTTGCATTTAGGTCAAAGAGAAAAATAGTAGAATTTATTGGAAAAGATAATAAAACTCTCATAAATAAATTAGAAAAAGCCTTTTTGAGTAAAATTAACCAGGTTCATATGCTTAAAGTAATGAGAAAAATCGGTGTGTACATGTGTGTGCACACTTGCATTTAATTTAGGTCAAAGGAAAAAGATGGTAAAATTAATTTGAAAATAAAAAATAAAAAATTAATAAAATTTGACAAATACGACTGCTTTGAGAGCTAGTGCAAGTTCAACTAAGGAGTTCTATAGAGAGAGAATTAGAAGGATACATACCACACGATAGTTTTTGGGCTGAAAATATTAGAAAGGGTAAATCAAATTGTGTGCCATGATCAAGTTAGGTGTGTTGAAAGACCTATTGAACATCGAGAATACTTTACTACCTTAAAACTTATGGGAAATGATAAAACCTTTGGGTGGGATGGGATGTCAGTAAAATTCTTCATTAAGTTTTGGGAGAAACTCAAGAACCAAGTTACCAAGATTGTTGCTAAGGATTTTAGGGAAGCGGAGCTTGAAAAAGGAATCAAAGATGGAATTATTATATGGATCCCTAATCAACTTGCTTGTGATTCCCTTGGGCATTGGAGACCCTATTGGAGTGGAGATAACGGAAGCAACCCACACCTACATGCAGTAAGCAAGGATAGATAAAGAGAAGCACAACACTCAAAGCAGATTGATGAGAATGAGTGAAGTACAAATGAAGGGACATGATAAGGTCACACACACACTCATAAGAGTGTGTATGCTCAGGGAAAAACCCTCCTAATAAGGAGGGAAAAAGTGGCTTGGCCCATTATTTGCCTACAGCCACACATTACCACCACATAAATGGACACACACCCATCACTTGCTTAATGTTATTTATAAAATTCTTGCTAAGGTGGTTACAATCAACATCTCTCCCTCTTCTCCAAGATAGTGTGAGCAAGAGACAATTTGGATTTATTAAGTGAAGGTCTATTTTTTAATGACAATATCATGAATGTCTTGGTTGGGAAGGAATGGGTTGTTATCTTTAAGTAAAAATATATTTTGTTAGCAAGGTTTTGTTAAAAATGGGATTTTCTGGGTAGATTTCTCAATGTGTTTTCACACTTGGAAGAGGTGCTTGTTCTCATCTTATGATCAATGGCTCCATGGTTGGTTGTCCCTTTGATGAGATATGTAAGATAAGGGTGCCGTCTTCGCTCCTCTGCTCTTTGATGTGGCCACTAAAGTACATAGTAAATTAAAAATTTGGGACTATGTGCTTCTCCCCTTTTATGCCATAATTATTGTGATCAACTCTATCATTCTCTTGTTGTAGAATCCAAAAATGCCACTAGCTTAAGCTTTTTGAAGTCTTTTCTTTGGAGAAATAAGATTTACTAAGAAACCCCAACATTGGATTACTTAGAACAAGGTCTCTATGCCTAACATCATGGGGGGGTTGGGTAAGATCCTTCTTACCAATAATATAATAAATTGAGTGTGTAAAATATTGAAAATGTGTAAATTCTTTGTAAAATTCTCATAAAAACGGCAAAGGACGTCGCATCTTTTTTATTCTTTCCCTGATCTTTGGAAAGATATGAGTGGGACAAAGGATTTGGATTTAGGTCAAAGAGAAAAATAGTAGAATTAATTGGAAAAGATAATAAAACTCTCATAAATAAATTAGAAAAAGCCTTTTTGAGTAAAATTAACCAGGTTCATATGCTTAAAGTAATGAGAAAAATCGGTGTGTACATGTGTGTGCACACTTGCATTTAATTTAGGTCAAAGGAAAAAGATGGTAAAATTAATTTGAAAATAAAAAATAAAAAATTAATAAAATTTGACAAATACGACTGCTTTGAGAGCTAGTGCAAGTTCAACTAAGGAGTTCTATAGAGAGAGAATTAGAAGGATACATACCACACGATAGTTTTTGGGCTGAAAATATTAGAAAGGGTAAATCAAATTGTGTGCCATGATCAAGTTAGGTGTGTTGAAAGACCTATTGAACATCGAGAATACTTTACTACCTTAAAACTTATGGGAAATGATAAAACCTTTGGGTGGGATGGGATGTCAGTAAAATTCTTCATTAAGTTTTGGGAGAAACTCAAGAACCAAGTTACCAAGATTGTTGCTAAGGATTTTAGGGAAGCGGAGCTTGAAAAAGGAATCAAAGATGGAATTATTATATGGATCCCTAATCAACTTGCTTGTGATTCCTTTGGGCATTGGAGACCCTATTGGAGTGGAGATAACGGAAGCAACCCACACCTACATGCAGTAAGCAAGGATAGATAAAGAGAAGCACAACACTCAAAGCAGATTGATGAGAATGAGTGAAGTACAAATGAAGGGACATGATAAGGTCACACACACACTCATAAGAGTGTGTATGCTCAGGGAAAAACCCTCCTAATAAGGAGGGAAAAAGTGGCTTGGCCCATTATTTGCCTACAGCCACACATTACCACCACATAAATGGACACACACCCATCACTTGCTTAATGTTATTTATAAAATTCTTGCTAAGGTGGTTACAATCAACATCTCTCCCTCTTCTCCAAGATAGTGTGAGCAAGAGACAATTTGGATTTATTAAGTGAAGGTCTATTTTTTAATGACAATATCATGAATGTCTTGGTTGGGAAGGAATGGGTTGTTATCTTTAAGTAAAAATATATTTTGTTAGCAAGGTTTTGTTAAAAATGGGATTTTCTGGGTAGATTTCTCAATGTGTTTTCACACTTGGAAGAGGTGCTTGTTCTCATCTTATGATCAATGGCTCCATGGTTGGTTGTCCCTTTGATGAGATATGTAAGATAAGGGTGCCGTCTTCGCTCCTCTGCTCTTTGATGTGGCCACTAAAGTACATAGTAAATTAAAAATTTGGGACTATGTGCTTCTCCCCTTTTATGCCATAATTATTGTGATCAACTCTATCATTCTCTTGTTGTAGAATCCAAAAATGCCACTAGCTTAAGCTTTTTGAAGTCTTTTCTTTGGAGAAATAAGATTTACTAAGAAACCCCAACATTGGATTACTTAGAACAAGGTCTCTATGCCTAACATCATGGGGGGGTTGGGTAAGATCCTTCTTACCAATAATATAATAAATTGAGTGTGTAAAATATTGTAAATGTGTTAATTCTTTGTAAAATTCTCATAAAAACGGCAAAGGACGTCGCATCTTTTTTAATCTTTCCCTGATCTTTGGAAAGATATGAGTGGGACAAAGGATTTGCATTTAGGTCAAAGAGAAAAATAGTAGAATTTATTGGAAAAGATAATAAAACTCTCATAAATAAATTAGAAAAAGCCTTTTTGAGTAAAATTAACCAGGTTCATATGCTTAAAGTAATGAGAAAAATCGGTGTGTACATGTGTGTGCACACTTGCATTTAATTTAGGTCAAAGGAAAAAGATGGTAAAATTAATTTGAAAATAAAAAATAAAAAATTAATAAAATTTGACAAATACGACTGCTTTGAGAGCTAGTGCAAGTTCAACTAAGGAGTTCTATAGAGAGAGAACTAGAAGGATACATACCACACGATAGTTTTTGGGCTGAAAATATTAGAAAGGGTAAATCAAATTGTGTGCCATGATCAAGTTAGGTGTGTTGAAAGACCTATTGAACATCGAGAATACTTTACTACCTTAAAACTTATGGGAAATGATAAAACCTTTGGGTGGGATGGGATGTCAGTAAAATTCTTCATTAAGTTTTGGGAGAAACTCAAGAACCAAGTTACCAAGATTGTTGCTAAGGATTTTAGGGAAGCGGAGCTTGAAAAAGGAATCAAAGATGGAATTATTATATGGATCCCTAATCAACTTGCTTGTGATTCCTTTGGGCATTGGAGACCCTATTGGAGTGGAGATAACGGAAGCAACCCACACCTACATGCAGTAAGCAAGGATAGATAAAGAGAAGCACAACACTCAAAGCAGATTGATGAGAATGAGTGAAGTACAAATGAAGGGACATGATAAGGTCACACACACACTCATAAGAGTGTGTATGCTCAGGGAAAAACCCTCCTAATAAGGAGGGAAAAAGTGGCTTGGCCCATTATTTGCCTACAGCCACACATTACCACCACATAAATGGACACACACCCATCACTTGCTTAATGTTATTTATAAAATTCTTGCTAAGGTGGTTACAATCAACATCTCTCCCTCTTCTCCAAGATAGTGTGAGCAAGAGACAATTTGGATTTATTAAGTGAAGGTCTATTTTTTAATGACAATATCATGAATGTCTTGGTTGGGAAGGAATGGGTTGTTATCTTTAAGTAAAAATATATTTTGTTAGCAAGGTTTTGTTAAAAATGGGATTTTCTGGGTAGATTTCTCAATGTGTTTTCACACTTGGAAGAGGTGCTTGTTCTCATCTTATGATCAATGGCTCCATGGTTGGTTGT
Organism: Cibotium barometz; assembly: GCF_041138505.1. NCBI lineage: Eukaryota > Viridiplantae > Streptophyta > Polypodiopsida > Cyatheales > Cibotiaceae > Cibotium > Cibotium barometz. The sequence goes on along the minus strand of NC_141070.1, from coordinate 33,621,942 downwards.
CCCTTTGATGAGATATGTAAGATAAGGGTGCCGTCTTCGCTCCTCTGCTCTTTGATGTGGCCACTAAAGTACATAGTAAATTAAAAATTTGGGACTATGTGCTTCTCCCCTTTTATGCCATAATTATTGTGATCAACTCTATCATTCTCTTGTTGTAGAATCCAAAAATGCCACTAGCTTAAGCTTTTTGAAGTCTTTTCTTTGGAGAAATAAGATTTACTAAGAAACCCCAACATTGGATTACTTAGAACAAGGTCTCTATGCCTAACATCATGGGGGGGTTGGGTAAGATCCTTCTTACCAATAATATAATAAATTGAGTGTGTAAAATATTGTAAATGTGTTAATTCTTTGTAAAATTCTCATAAAAACGGCAAAGGACGTCGCATCTTTTTTAATCTTTCCCTGATCTTTGGAAAGATATGAGTGGGACAAAGGATTTGCATTTAGGTCAAAGAGAAAAATAGTAGAATTAATTGGAAAAGATAATAAAACTCTCATAAATAAATTAGAAAAAGCCTTTTTGAGTAAAATTAACCAGGTTCATATGCTTAAAGTAATGAGAAAAATCGGTGTGTACATGTGTGTGCACACTTGCATTTAATTTAGGTCAAAGGAAAAAGATGGTAAAATTAATTTGAAAATGAAAAATAAAAAATTAATAAAATTTGACAAATACGACTGCTTTGAGAGCTAGTGCAAGTTCAACTAAGGAGTTCTATAGAGAGAGAATTAGAAGGATACATACCACACGATAGTTTTTGGGCTGAAAATATTAGAAAGGGTAAATCAAATTGTGTGCCATGATCAAGTTAGGTGTGTTGAAAGACCTATTGAACATCGAGAATACTTTACTACCTTAAAACTTATGGGAAATGATAAAACCTTTGGGTGGGATGGGATGTCAGTAAAATTCTTCATTAAGTTTTGGGAGAAACTCAAGAACCAAGTTACCAAGATTGTTGCTAAGGATTTTAGGGAAGCGGAGCTTGAAAAAGGAATCAAAGATGGAATTATTATATGGATCCCTAATCAACTTGCTTGTGATTCCTTTGGGCATTGGAGACCCTATTGGAGTGGAGATAACGGAAGCAACCCACACCTACATGCAGTAAGCAAGGATAGATAAAGAGAAGCACAACACTCAAAGCAGATTGATGAGAATGAGTGAAGTACAAATGAAGGGACATGATAAGGTCACACACACACTCATAAGAGTGTGTATGCTCAGGGAAAAACCCTCCTAATAAGGAGGGAAAAAGTGGCTTGGCCCATTATTTGCCTACAGCCACACATTACCACCACATAAATGGACACACACCCATCACTTGCTTAATGTTATTTATAAAATTCTTGCTAAGGTGGTTACAATCAACATCTCTCCCTCTTCTCCAAGATAGTGTGAGCAAGAGACAATTTGGATTTATTAAGTGAAGGTCTATTTTTAATGACAATATCATGAATGTCTTGGTTGGGAAGGAATGGGTTGTTATCTTTAAGTAAAAATATATTTTGTTAGCAAGGTTTTGTTAAAAATGGGATTTTCTGGGTAGATTTCTCAATGTGTTTTCACACTTGGAAGAGGTGCTTGTTCTCATCTTATGATCAATGGCTCCATGGTTGGTTGTCCCTTTGATGAGATATGTAAGATAAGGGTGCCGTCTTCGCTCCTCTGCTCTTTGATGTGGCCACTAAAGTACATAGTAAATTAAAAATTTGGGACTATGTGCTTCTCCCCTTTTATGCCATAATTATTGTGATCAACTCTATCATTCTCTTGTTGTAGAATCCAAAAATGCCACTAGCTTAAGCTTTTTGAAGTCTTTTCTTTGGAGAAATAAGATTTACTAAGAAACCCCAACATTGGATTACTTAGAACAAGGTCTCTATGCCTAACATCATGGGGGGGTTGGGTAAGATCCTTCTTACCAATAATATAATAAATTGAGTGTGTAAAATATTGTAAATGTGTAAATTCTTTGTAAAATTCTCATAAAAACGGCAAAGGACGTCGCATCTTTTTTATTCTTTCCCTGATCTTTGGAAAGATATGAGTGGGACAAAGGATTTGCATTTAGGTCAAAGAGAAAAATAGTAGAATTAATTGGAAAAGATAATAAAACTCTCATAAATAAATTAGAAAAAGCCTTTTTGAGTAAAATTAACCAGGTTCATATGCTTAAAGTAATGAGAAAAATCCGTGTGTACATGTGTGTGCACACTTGCATTTAATTTAGGTCAAAGGAGAAAGAATGTAAAATTAATTTAAAAATAAAAAATAAAAAATTAATCAAATTTGACAAATACGACTGCTTTGAGAGCTAGTGCAAGTTCAACTAAGGAGTTCTATAGAGAGAGAATTAGAAGGATACATACCACACGATAGTTTTTGGGCTGAAAATATTAGAAAGGGTAAATCAAATTGTGTGCCATGATCAAGTTAGGTGTGTTGAAAGACCTATTGAACATCGAGAATACTTTACTACCTTAAAACTTATAGGAAATGATAAAACCTTTGGGTGGGATGGGATGTCAGTAAAATTCTTCATTAAGTTTTGGGAGAAACTCAAGAACCAAGTTACCAAGATTGTTGCTAAGGATTTTAGGGAAGCGGAGCTTGAAAAAGGAATCAAAGATGGAATTATTATATGGATCCCTAATCAACTTGCTTGTGATTCCTTTGGGCATTGGAGACCCTATTGGAGTGGAGATAACGGAAGCAACCCACACCTACATGCAGTAAGCAAGGATAGATAAAGAGAAGCACAACACTCAAAGTAGATTGATGAGAATGAGTGAAGTACAAATGAAGGGACATGATAAGGTCACACACACACTCATAAGAGTGTGTATGCTCAGGGAAAAACCCTCCTAATAAGGAGGGAAAAAGTGGCTTGGCCCATTATTTGCCTATAGCCACACATTACCACCACATAAATGGACACACACCCATCACTTGCTTAATGTTATTTATAAAATTCTTGCTAAGGTGGTTACAATCAACATCTCTCCCTCTTCTCCAAGATAGTGTGAGCAAGAGACAATTTGGATTTATTAAGTGAAGGTCTATTTTTTAATGACAATATCATGAATGTCTTGGTTGGGAAGGAATGGGTTGTTATCTTTAAGTAAAAATATATTTTGTTAGCAAGGTTTTGTTAAAAATGGGATTTTCTGGGTAGATTTCTCAATGTGTTTTCACACTTGGAAGAGGTGCTTGTTCTCATCTTATGATCAATGGCTCCATGGTTGGTTGTCCCTTTGATGAGATATGTAAGATAAGGGTGCCGTCTTCGCTCCTCTGCTCTTTGATGTGGCCACTAAAGTACATAGTAAATTAAAAATTTGGGACTATGTGCTTCTCCCCTTTTATGCCATAATTATTGTGATCAACTCTATCATTCTCTTGTTGTAGAATCCAAAAATGCCACTAGCTTAAGCTTTTTGAAGTCTTTTCTTTGGAGAAATAAGATTTACTAAGAAACCCCAACATTGGATTACTTAGAACAAGGTCTCTATGCCTAACATCATGGGGGGGTTGGGTAAGATCCTTCTTACCAATAATATAATAAATTGAGTGTGTAAAATATTGTAAATGTGTAAATTCTTTGTAAAATTCTCATAAAAACGGCAAAGGACGTCGCATCTTTTTTATTCTTTCCCTGATCTTTGGAAAGATATGAGTGGGACAAAGGATTTGCATTTAGGTCAAAGAGAAAAATAGTAGAATTAATTGGAAAAGATAATAAAACTCTCATAAATAAATTAGAAAAAGCCTTTTTGAGTAAAATTAACCAGGTTCATATGCTTAAAGTAATGAGAAAAATCGGTGTGTACATGTGTGTGCACACTTGCATTTAATTTAGGTCAAAGGAAAAAGATGGTAAAATTAATTTGAAAATAAAAAATAAAAAATTAATAAAATTTGACAAATACGACTGCTTTGAGAGCTAGTGCAAGTTCAACTAAGGAGTTCTATAGAGAGAGAATTAGAAGGATACATACCACACGATAGTTTTTGGGCTGAAAATATTAGAAAGGGTAAATCAAATTGTGTGCCATGATCAAGTTAGGTGTGTTGAAAGACCTATTGAACATCGAGAATACTTTACTACCTTAAAACTTATGGGAAATGATAAAACCTTTGGGTGGGATGGGATGTCAGTAAAATTCTTCATTAAGTTTTGGGAGAAACTCAAGAACCAAGTTACCAAGATTGTTGCTAAGGATTTTAGGGAAGCGGAGCTTGAAAAAGGAATCAAAGATGGAATTATTATATCGATCCCTAATCAACTTGCTTGTGATTCCTTTGGGCATTGGAGACCCTATTGGAGTGGAGATAACGGAAGCAACCCACACCTACATGCAGTAAGCAAGGATAGATAAAGAGAAGCACAACACTCAAAGCAGATTGATGAGAATGAGTGAAGTACAAATGAAGGGACATGATAAGGTCACACACACACTCATAAGAGTGTGTATGCTCAGGGAAAAACCCTCCTAATAAGGAGGGAAAAAGTGGCTTGGCCCATTATTTGCCTACAGCCACACATTACCACCACATAAATGGACACACACCCATCACTTGCTTAATGTTATTTATAAAATTCTTGCTAAGGTGGTTACAATCAACATCTCTCCCTCTTCTCCAAGATAGTGTGAGCAAGAGACAATTTGGATTTATTAAGTGAAGGTCTATTTTTAATGACAATATCATGAATGTCTTGGTTGGGAAGGAATGGGTTGTTATCTTTAAGTAAAAATATATTTTGTTAGCAAGGTTTTGTTAAAAATGGGATTTTCTGGGTAGATTTCTCAATGTGTTTTCACACTTGGAAGAGGTGCTTGTTCTCATCTTATGATCAATGGCTCCATGGTTGGTTGTCCCTTTGATGAGATATGTAAGATAAGGGTGCCGTCTTCGCTCCTCTGCTCTTTGATGTGGCCACTAAAGTACATAGTAAATTAAAAATTTGGGACTATGTGCTTCTCCCCTTTTATGCCATAATTATTGTGATCAACTCTATCATTCTCTTGTTGTAGAATCCAAAAATGCCACTAGCTTAAGCTTTTTGAAGTCTTTTCTTTGGAGAAATAAGATTTACTAAGAAACCCCAACATTGGATTACTTAGAACAAGGTCTCTATGCCTAACATCATGGGGGGGTTGGGTAAGATCCTTCTTACCAATAATATAATAAATTGAGTGTGTAAAATATTGTAAATGTGTAAATTCTTTGTAAAATTCTCATAAAAACGGCAAAGGACGTCGCATCTTTTTTAATCTTTCCCTGATCTTTGGAAAGATATGAGTGGGACAAAGGATTTGCATTTAGGTCAAAGAGAAAAATAGTAGAATTTATTGGAAAAGATAATAAAACTCTCATAAATAAATTAGAAAAAGCCTTTTTGAGTAAAATTAACCAGGTTCATATGCTTAAAGTAATGAGAAAAATCCGTGTGTACATGTGTGTGCACACTTGCATTTAATTTAGGTCAAAGGAGAAAGATGGTAAAATTAATTTAAAAATAAAAAATAAAAAATTAATCAAATTTGACAAATACGACTGCTTTGAGAGCTAGTGCAAGTTCAACTAAGGAGTTCTATAGAGAGAGAATTAGAAGGATACATACCACACGATAGTTTTTGGGCTGAAAATATTAGAAAGGGTAAATCAAATTGTGTGCCATGATCAAGTTAGGTGTGTTGAAAGACCTATTGAACATCGAGAATACTTTACTACCTTAAAACTTATGGGAAATGATAAAACCTTTGGGTGGGATGGGATGTCAGTAAAATTCTTCATTAAGTTTTGGGAGAAACTCAAGAACCAAGTTACCAAGATTGTTGCTAAGGATTTTAGGGAAGCGGAGCTTGAAAAAGGAATCAAAGATGGAATTATTATATGGATCCCTAATCAACTTGCTTGTGATTCCTTTGGGCATTGGAGACCCTATTGGAGTGGAGATAACGGAAGCAACCCACACCTACATGCAGTAAGCAAGGATAGATAAAGAGAAGCACAACACTCAAAGTAGATTGATGAGAATGAGTGAAGTACAAATGAAGAGACATGATAAGGTCACACACACACTCATAAGAGTGTGTATGCTCAGGGAAAAACCCTCCTAATAAGGAGGGAAAAAGTGGCTTGGCCCATTATTTGCCTACAGCCACACATTACCACCACATAAATGGACACACACCCATCACTTGCTTAATGTTATTTATAAAATTCTTGCTAAGGTGGTTACAATCAACATCTCTCCCTCTTCTCCAAGATAGTGTGAGCAAGAGACAATTTGGATTTATTAAGTGAAGGTCTATTTTTTAATGACAATATCATGAATGTCTTGGTTGGGAAGGAATGGGTTGTTATCTTTAAGTAAAAATATATTTTGTTAGCAAGGTTTTGTTAAAAATAGGATTTTCTGGGTAGATTTCTCAATGTGTTTTCACACTTGGAAGAGGTGCTTGTTCTCATCTTATGATCAATGGCTCCATGGTTGGTTGTCCCTTTGATGAGATATGTAAGATAAGGGTGCCGTCTTCGCTCCTCTGCTCTTTGATGTGGCCACTAAAGTACATAGTAAATTAAAAATTTGGGACTATGTGCTTCTCCCCTTTTATGCCATAATTATTGTGATCAACTCTATCATTCTCTTGTTGTAGAATCCAAAAATGCCACTAGCTTAAGCTTTTTGAAGTCTTTTCTTTGGAGAAATAAGATTTACTAAGAAACCCCAACATTGGATTACTTAGAACAAGGTCTCTATGCCTAACATCATGGGGGGGTTGGGTAAGATCCTTCTTACCAATAATATAATAAATTGAGTGTGTAAAATATTGTAAATGTGTTAATTCTTTGTAAAATTCTCATAAAAACGGCAAAGGACGTCGCATCTTTTTTAATCTTTCCCTGATCTTTGGAAAGATATGAGTGGGACAAAGGATTTGCATTTAGGTCAAAGAGAAAAATAGTGGAATTTATTGGAAAAGATAATAAAACTCTCATAAATAAATTAGAAAAAGCCTTTTTGAGTAAAATTAACCAGGTTCATATGCTTAAAGTAATGAGAAAAATCCGTGTGTACATGTGTGTGCACACTTGCATTTAATTTAGGTCAAAGGAAAAAGATGGTAAAATTAATTTAAAAATAAAAAATAAAAAATTAATAAAATTTGACAAATACGACTGCTTTGAGAGCTAGTGCAAGTTCAACTAAGGAGTTCTATAGAGAGAGAATTAGAAGGATACATACCACACGATAGTTTTTGGGCTGAAAATATTAGAAAGGGTAAATCAAATTGTGTGCCATGATCAAGTTAGGTGTGTTGAAAGACCTATTGAACATCGAGAATACTTTACTATCTTAAAACTTATGGGAAATGATAAAACCTTTGGGTGGGATGGGATGTCAGTAAAATTCTTCATTAAGTTTTGGGAGAAACTCAAGAACCAAGTTACCAAGATTGTTGCTAAGGATTTTAGGGAAGCGGAGCTTGAAAAAGGAATCAAAGATGGAATTATTATATCGATCCCTAATCAACTTGCTTGTGATTCCTTTGGGCATTGGAGACCCTATTGGAGTGGAGATAACGGAAGCAACCCACACCTACATGCAGTAAGCAAGGATAGATAAAGAGAAGCACAACACTCAAAGTAGATTGATGAGAATGAGTGAAGTACAAATGAAGGGACATGATAAGGTCACACACACACTCATAAGAGTGTGTATGCTCAGGGAAAAACCCTCCTAATAAGGAGGGAAAAAGTGGCTTGGCCCATTATTTGCCTACAGCCACACATTACCACCACATAAATGGACACACACCCATCACTTGCTTAATGTTATTTATAAAATTCTTGCTAAGGTGGTTACAATCAACATCTCTCCCTCTTCTCCAAGATAGTGTGAGCAAGAGACAATTTGGATTTATTAAGTGAAGGTCTATTTTTTAATGACAATATCATGAATGTCTTGGTTGGGAAGGAATGGGTTGTTATCTTTAAGTAAAAATATATTTTGTTAGCAAGGTTTTGTTAAAAATGGGATTTTCTGGGTAGATTTCTCAATGTGTTTTCACACTTGGAAGAGGTGCTTGTTCTCATCTTATGATCAATGGCTCCATGGTTGGTTGTCCCTTTGATGAGATATGTAAGATAAGGGTGCCGTCTTCGCTCCTCTTCTCTTTGATGTGGCCACTAAAGTACATATTAAATTAAAAATTTGGGACTATGTGCTTCTCCCCTTTTATGCCATAATTATTGTGATCAACTCTATCATTCTCTTGTTGTAGAATCCAAAAATGCCACTAGCTTAAGCTTTTTGAAGTCTTTTCTTTGGAGAAATAAGATTTACTAAGAAACCCCAACATTGGATTACTTAGAACAAGGTCTCTATGCCTAACATCATGGGGGGGTTGGGTAAGATCCTTCTTACCAATAATATAATAAATTGAGTGTGTAAAATATTGTAAATGTGTAAATTCTTTGTAAAATTCTCATAAAAACGGCAAAGGACGTCGCATCTTTTTTATTCTTTCCCTGATCTTTGGAAAGATATGCGTGGGACAAAGGATTTGCATTTAGGTCAAAGAGAAAAATAGTAGAATTAATTGGAAAAGATAATAAAACTCTCATAAATAAATTAGAAAAAGCCTTTTTGAGTAAAATTAACCAGGTTCATATGCTTAAAGTAATGAGAAAAATCCGTGTGTACATGTGTGTGCACACTTGCATTTAATTTAGGTCAAAGGAGAAAGAATGTAAAATTAATTTAAAAATAAAAAATAAAAAATTAATCAAATTTGACAAATACGACTGCTTTGAGAGCTAGTGCAAGTTCAACTAAGGAGTTCTATAGAGAGAGAATTAGAAGGATACATACCACACGATAGTTTTTGGGCTGAAAATATTAGAAAGGGTAAATCAAATTGTGTGCCATGATCAAGTTAGGTGTGTTGAAAGACCTATTGAACATCGAGAATACTTTACTACCTTAAAACTTATGGGAAATGATAAAACCTTTGGGCGGGATGGGATGTCAGTAAAATTCTTCATTAAGTTTTGGGAGAAACTCAAGAACCAAGTTACCAAGATTGTTGCTAAGGATTTTAGGGAAGCGGAGCTTGAAAAAGGAATCAAAGATGGGATTATTATATCGATCCCTAATCAACTTGCTTGTGATTCCTTTGGGAATTGGAGACCCTATTGGAGTGGAGATAACGGAAGAAACCCACACCTACATGCAGTAAGCAAGGATAGATAAAGAGAAGCACAACACTCAAGTAGATTGATGAGAATTAGTGAAGTACAAATGAAGGGACATGATAAGGTCACACACACGCTCATAAGAGTGGGACAGCTTCAACAGGTGCACGTGGCAGAAACTAAGAAGCAACTGGTAAAAAGCTTTGGAGAGATGTGTGATGAGCCATCAATGAATGAGAGCGCACGTTGTCGTGCTGTGGCACGTCTATGCAGTGAAAGCATGTTCATGGAACAACTTATGTGGAATCTGGGCCCTGAGCAGCAAGGACAGATATGGAAGGTATCCACTCAGATACAGTGACATGTGTTGGAACAGTTAATATGTGTAGTCACCAAGGTCTACTAGCAAAAGACCAAGCACTCCCTATGAATATGAGCTCAATTATGGATGTGGATCCAAGACAAATATTACACTGGCATGGTTGACCTTAGGGGCATGAAGACAAGAATTGGCGTACCTCTTGGGTGCCAAGCGAAAAATGGGCAGAAGATGATGCTAGGAGATGTACTTTTAAACGAGCAATAAAGCTAGATAAACTTGATGGGCCAGCTAGATGCTCTGTTGGCCTCACTTGGGACTTATACCCGGAGCAAGGGTCTTGTGTAAAAAGGGTTTGCTAGAAAAGTGTTCACATGCTGTACTGGTCATGAATGAGAAGTATGTCGGCCACTAGCATGGGAACCACCTCATGAATGCTTTGAGGTAAGCATGATATAATGAGACACGCAAAATGAAGGCCGTGTCGAATGCCTATATTAGCATGCACGTGAAGGTGAGCTGCTGGTGAACGTGGCACTGCTGGTCGACAGACTGGTGGCTGGAGTGGGGGGGTGATTGTGAAAGGACTGGGGGGGGCGACTCTGGTGGGCAGTAAGAGCTGACTGAGGACGGGAGCCTGAGCAGACGCCGTTCGTGGGGAGCCGCTTGGGATTCTGCAGGGTGCGCCGAATACGAAGGGAGGAAGGCGGTTCTCAGACGGTGTGCAGCAGCAGATAAACACAGAAGGGATTCTCTTCTTCTGGGGAACCCAGGCGAGGTGCAGCAAAAAGGGGAAGCCGACGAGCAGGGGAGCTGCGTGTGTTCTGGTGTGAGGGCAGCAGAGACAAGCTGCTGGGAGAGGCTTCTTCAGAAGACGGACCAGAGCTGCAGAGGCACGGGTGAAGGTGCCGTGGTGACGGGAAGATAGATATAAAAAAAAAAGGCTGTCGCCTTGCTGAGGCGCTGCAGAGCCTGGCTGGTGGGTTTGCAGAGTACAGGCGACAGACAGAGGGTGTGGGTGCAGAACTACTGACAGAGGAGAGAGCTGCAGAGAACAGGTTCTTCTTCCTGCCTGCGAGCATGGTTGGTAATCACTGCAACGAAGGTGTGGGCTACTGGCGCACTAGCGGCTAGCGTAGGAGCAGGCCTAGCTGGTGGGTCTGAAGAGAGAAAGTTGGGTGGCCGCTTGGAGCCGGAAGTGCTGGAGGAGTGGGAATTGAGGAGAAGGCACTGCAACAAGTGATGTGAGGAGGCCGCCTCTGACAAGGGCAAGTGGGTGATGAAGGAAGTGGTGCGTTTTGCTTGGGCTGAGAATAACTGGTGACTGGCGACAGGCTGGGAACTGCTCCCTTGGTGCTGTTGCTGATGTACACGTGGTTGGTCACTGAAGAGAGCGACTCACAAGGATAGAGGTGATGTTGGCCCTGTAGCAACTGCGTATGCATGGGATTGTGTGAGTGTGGGAGCTGCTGGTATGTCTGAGGTATTATCATTATATGATCGTGTTGTTGTTGAGATTTTGGTGTCTTATTGCTCTTGAAGCTATGTGTAATGGGTGCTGACGGTGTTTAGGCCATGTTCTTGCTTTAATTGAAGACTTGATGATCATGATGGTTTGGTGTTTAGCCAAGAGAGATACCTTTTCCCCTTTGTACATGCGTCTCTGAGAGAGGAGGGAGGAGGTTTGGCGGGATTTATTTTCTCTGAATAATCAAATCAAGTGAATGCAAATCGACGTAACTCTCACAGCCAGACACCCAGTGTGTTCCCGGCTAGACCGCACACGTCACGACAGCTTTGGTGAACCCGACGTGAAACCGCTGGGGTGAGAGTACGTAGAGATGGCTAGTAAAATGGAGCATTTATATGCAGAGATGAAAGAGCTTGAAGAGCGGTTCAGGAAGATTGAAGAAGAAAAGCGAATTCAGGAAGCAGTGGAAATTGCAGTGCAATTGGTACATGACAGGGTCAATATATTTGATGGTTACGATCCAGAAAGCTATCTAAGGTGTTACGAGACAGAGATGAAGAATCAAGGGGTTCCAGAAGACATGATGATTGCATCTTTTGCATACCTTGTAAGTCCTGATTTAAAAGATGAAGTGCTGGAACTAGCAGAGTATCACTCCAAACGATGGAGTGATTTTGCAGATGCACTTATTTATGCGAGTTCCAGGTATAATGTGAGCTGTGATAGTGTTCCAGCAACAATCCGAGCAAATTTAGAAGCAGTTGTTGATGCATGTCTTATGGAGGACAATCAATTGCTATTCAAAGCTGATACAGAGATTGTGGAGGCTGTTTATGCTAAATTGGGACTGCAAAAAGCCATTAGTGAGCAACAAGGTCTTCACAGTGCAAAAAGGGATGCTTTGCTACAGCCTCATAAAGATGCAATGGGTGAACTCTGCAAGTATAATCTGTCTTCCTTGTTTGAGGGTGCAGACATACAGGGTCCTATGATCATACCACATGATGTATGTATGCCTATGCTTGAGGAGACACTTGATTCAGAGAGCTTCAGGACAGGTGTTTCGAAGGGTATTCCTCAGGTGTCGTATCATATGTGTGAAGAAGAGCAGGAACCAATGCTTCTTGCTGAAAGCATGATTGCAGAGTTTGAAGATCTAAGACAAGAAGAAGATGCTATCATTACTGCATTCTTATCTGGTTATGATGCTTATAAGCAGGATGATGTACATGAATATGCAGACGGGCCACAAGTATGTGTGATTGATTTAGAGGGGGTGAGTGATATGGGTGATTCCAACAGTGATGTTGCTTCTGAAGCTGGTTGCCAAGGTTCTTTGGATTTGGGTTATTCTGGAATGCTAACAGGGTGTTCCAACAATAAACAGAGTGATGCTATGTCATCAGTGTCAGGGTTACCTTGCAACCACATTTGTGAGCAACAATCTCGAGCTTGGAAGCCTGTTTATGATGATGATTTGGAGAGGGAAATTGAATCTGTCTTTTTGGATCATGCAGGGTTCAATGATATACAGATTCAAGGGTACTTGGGTGAGGGACCCATAATTCTAAACCCATCTGCAGGCAGGTATCAAGAAATACTGGGAGATAACATGCAGGATATGCAAAGTGTGGTCACAGAGTCTCATGAGGCTGCATATGAGCAACCAAATGGATATAGCTATGGGGGTATGAATGTTCATGATAATCAACATGTGGGATTGCAAGATGATAATGGCTTCAATGCGATTGATCCTGGATTGGATGCTATCTTAGATGATGCATTGGATGATTTCATGGTATATAATAGATCCCCATCAGCTTTGGGCTCTTCTATGCTTGATGCTAGTCAACTGTTGGTTGCAAGTGAGGATGTGCAGGTGTTATGTAAGCCAAATGATTGTGATGAGATTGATTCAGATCTGGAGGCTATTCTCAATGATTCCTTGTTGGATTTTGTATGTGTTGATGCTTTTCCGTCTTTGGATGAGAAGAATGAATGTTTGTCAGTGGGTGAGCTGGATCCGGGCAGGGTAGATTTGGATGGGATGTTACCAAATGTGTGTTCCATGCTGTTAATGCAGTTGTTACTTGGTGTGGCCATACAATATGTGGTGCAAAGGCTTCAAACATGGCCTGAGGAAAATTTTGAAGCAAATCATTTTGAAGAGCATCCCACTTTGAATGATGAGGGTAATTATGCATATGCAGGGAATCTAAGTGAAGATAGGGCTTTATATGAGCAAAGGATATGGCACATATACCAAAAACGATTGGTATTTGATCCAGGTGGGAAAGCAGAACCATTCAGATGTGATTGCTAAGATATAAATATCTTGCAGGCTAAGGGGGTAGGTTAAGATGTCATGCTATGTTTCAACAAAGGATAACCCCTTGTGAGTGGCACTATGTATATTCTTCTACTGTTTCATGATTACTAGGGTGATACCAATTGGGTCAGGTTTGACAGGGTTTAAGACGCCTAGTTGGATTCTTGTACATATACCAATGTTGGTGTGCAAATAATGCCTGGGCAGTGAGTTCCAGGACCTGTGTGGCACATACCAGAGGATGTGCAGGTTTAGAGGGGGTGGATGTCGTGCTGTGGCACGTCTATGCAGTGAAAGCATGTTCATGGAACAACTTATGTGGAATCTGGGCCCTGAGCAGCAAGGACAGATATGGAAGGTATCCACTCAGATACAGTGACATGTGTTGGAACAGTTAATATGTGTAGTCACCAAGGTCTACTAGCAAAAGACCAAGCACTCCCTATGAATATGAGCTCAATTATGGATGTGGATCCAAGACAAATATTACACTGGCATGGTTGACCTTAGGGGCATGAAGACAAGAATTGGCGTACCTCTTGGGTGCCAAGCGAAAAATGGGCAGAAGATGATGCTAGGAGATGTACTTTTAAACGAGCAATAAAGCTAGATAAACTTGATGGGCCAGCTAGATGCTCTGTTGGCCTCACTTGGGACTTATACCCGGAGCAAGGGTCTTGTGTAAAAAGGGTTTGCTAGAAAAGTGTTCACATGCTGTACTGGTCATGAATGAGAAGTATGTCGGCCACTAGCATGGGAACCACCTCATGAATGCTTTGAGGTAAGCATGATATAATGAGACACGCAAAATGAAGGCCGTGTCGAATGCCTATATTAGCATGCACGTGAAGGTGAGCTGCTGGTGAACGTGGCACTGCTGGTCGACAGACTGGTGGCTGGAGTGGGGGGGTGATTGTGAAAGGACTGGGGGGGGCGACTCTGGTGGGCAGTAAGAGCTGACTGAGGACGGGAGCCTGAGCAGACCCCGTGCGTGGGGAGCCGCTTGGGATTCTGCAGGGTGCGCCGAATACGAAGGGAGGAAGGCGGTTCTCAGACGGTGTGCAGCAGCAGATAAACACAGAAGGGATTCTCTTCTTCTGGGGAACCCAGGCGAGGTGCAGCAAAAAGGGGAAGCCGACGAGCAGGGGAGCTGCGTGTGTTCTGGTGTGAGGGCAGCAGAGACAAGCTGCTGGGAGAGGCTTCTTCAGAAGATGGACCAGAGCTGCAGAGGCACGGGTGAAGGTGCCGTGGTGACGGGAAGATAGATATAAAAAAAAAAAGGCTGTCGCCTTGCTGAGGCGCTGCAGAGCCTGGCTGGTGGGTTTGCAGAGTACAGGCGACAGACAGAGGGTGTGGGTGCAGAACTACTGACAGAGGAGAGAGCTGCAGAGAACAGGTTCTTCTTCCTGCCTGCGAGCATGGTTGGTAATCACTGCAACGAAGGTGTGGGCTACTGGCGCACTAGCGGCTAGCGTAGGAGCAGGCCTGGCTGGTGGGTCTGAAGAGAGAAAGTTGGGTGGCCGCTTGGAGCCGGAAGTGCTGGAGGAGTGGGAATTGAGGAGAAGGCACTGCAACAAGTGATGTGAGGAGGCCGCCTCTGAGAAGGGCAAGTGGGTGATGAAGGAAGTGGTGCGTTTTGCTTGGGCTGAGAATAACTGGTGACTGGCGACAGGCTGGGAACTGCTCCCTTGGTGCTGTTGCTGATGTACACGTGGTTGGTCACTGAAGAGAGAGACTCACAAGGATAGAGGTGATGTTGGCCCTGTAGCAACTGCGTATGCATGGGATTGTGTGAGTGTGGGAGCTGCTGGTATGTCTGAGGTATTATCATTATATGATCGTGTTGTTGTTGAGATTTTGGTGTCTTATTGCTCTTGAAGCTATGTGTAATGGGTGCTGACGGTGTTTAGGCCATGTTCTTGCTTTAATTGAAGACTTGATGATCATGATGGTTTGGTGTTTAGCCAAGAGAGATACCTTTTCCCCTTTGTACATGCGTCTCTGAGAGAGGAGGGAGGAGGTTTGGCGGGATTTATTTTCTCTGAATAATCAAATCAAGTGAATGCAAATCGACGTAACTCTCACAGCCAGACACCCAGTGTGTTCCCGGCTAGACCGCACACGTCACGACAACGTGGCAGCACAAGAAGACAATGGCAAAGTTGCATAGAAGTGCCGGAAGTAGTGGCGCAAAGCTGGAATACTAGCGAAGACCGAGCATTGGAAAATATGATGTGGCGCTGACAATGAGAAGACCAGTGCATGCGCATCAGGTCAAGGACTTCAATTCAACAGATGCAGTGAAGGCTCCTCTGATACACTGTTGGCTATGGTGGCGGATGGAGAGCTTGGACTGCCATAGCCATGGCTACACACGAAGAGAGAAAGAGACAGATAGAGACTCAATACGGAGAGAGACTCAATGCTAGACTCAATGACACGAGACTAGATGATTAATGATATTGAGTGAATACAATAGAAGAGACCACACCTCTATATAGGTGCGTATGTACAAAGGATGTGATAGGGAGTCTGACATATCATCGTACAAAGGATGTGATGGGCAGTGTGACACATAATGAGACAAGATAAGCGTGGGCTAAGAGATGGTTCTCACGAGAAGCTACCAATCCCAACAACTTTCAACATGATCAATCCTCCATCCACTCTCTTGTGGATGTTGAGGACTCTTGAATTATGCAGGACTTGATAGTCTTGGCAATGGATTATATAGCTCCTCTCACACTTGAGGACAACTGTTTAGAAGAGAGGAATGATGTCACCATTTTTGGGATTTACCAACATTTATCACTATTTTACATATTTATGAGGAGTTACGGACTTTTGGACAAGCTTGGAAATGAGAGGTTATCAACCTGGCCATCATGTGGGAACCCAAGATGTTATATAATGTCCACCCTTTAGCTAAACGCAGATGCCCGGACGCTAGTGTATCATCCTAGAGAATTGGTATCGTAGGTGACCCCGCATTAAATACTAGTTACCTAGTGTTATTGATACAGCTCGAGACCATGCTTGATAGGTGTATGTTTTTGAGATAAAACAAGTACTATCAAGCTTAACGACTGTGTGTGGTCAAAGTGAAACAAGTGGCCTACGCTAGACAACTGCACACGGTCGAAGCGTAACAAGTGGTTTTTGCAATTGATGTGCCATGCTAATTGAAGTGTAACAAGTAGTAATGCATGCCATGCTAGATGATGTGTATAATGATACTCATCGTAGTGTAACAAGTTGGTGGGTGTATGTTGTGATTGTGCCTATCAACGTTTCATATTGGGATTAATTGTTGTGGAGATAGCAATTAATTGAAACATTTGTGAGATAGGTGATAAGCAGTGCGTGTGTCGCACATGGAGGATCTTGTCTATATCATCTCTGATTATTATTATTTCATATTATTTTGTTGGCCATGTACCAAATGATTGTACATATTATTTATGCATGCTTCTGTGTGGCATTGCTATATTATCAACATATATGTTAGAAGAGTTTTGGTTATTTAACACTTAGTGTGTAAACAAGATCTATTGCTTCAGCTATTTTTATAAAAGTGAAAAAACAGGTCCAAATTTGTACGCATTTTTATTAGCTCCTTGGGCTATATATTGAATACAATTCTCAAAATACTCATGTCATGAAAGTGGGAGCTACATACATCAGGAGGAGATTGCACCCAATAGTGTGTTAATAGTGATGTCTGCTCTATCTGATGTTTTTATTTTATGCTCAATCTTGTCAATTTGATTCAAGTCTATGATTTATTCCTTGATGTATATGTGAGTTTGATTAAATTTTCAAGAAGTACATGGGGTCCCGTGACAGTGGTATCAGAGCTATGGTTTATTCCTTGATGTATATATGAGTTTGATTAAATTTTCAAGAAGTACATGAGGTCCCGTAACAATGGTATCAAAGCTATAGGTAATTTCACTTGAAGAATAGGGAGAAGCTCACAAAAATCCAAAGGATACAAAGACAAACGCTTAAGGACTCTTGGATAAAGCTTAGAAGGTTTATGAGAATTTTTTGAGCCATAGAATGAAGATCAAAGATCAAGGACTACCAATTTATGTCACCTTTGCCTCCAAAAGCCACCCTTCTTAATGAAAAGTGGTTTTCAGATTTTCTTAACCTCTCCATAATCCGATCGTACGAATGGAATCAACAATTGAAGGAGACTCAAGCCCAATTTTCATATTGCTAAACCCTTGTTCATGACAGAAACCTATAATGAAAGGTGGAGAGTTGTCCATAAATTAATTTGAAGAAATTGCTTATTGGTTGATTGCATATAATTAAACTTAGATTAAAGCTAAATCAAGAACAAATCAAGGTTATAGAGATTATTAAAGTTAAAATTTTATTTTTCTTTTCGCTCTCCATCCACTAGCGATAGTGACGACGGCTCGCTTTAAAAAAAAGCTTAAACATTTAGTTTTGTAAGCTTAAAAGCTTATTACTTTTAAACAAAGCCTATACTACTATAAGCTTACGTCTCGGTTTCCTGTATGCGTTGGTCGATTCTATAGCCAAGCCATAAAGCCTTGTCTTATTTAAGCTTAAACACTATAAGCTTATAATACTAAAGCTTATCTCCTAAAGCTTTTACAACTCCTCAAGCCCTACAATTTTCCTCTCTTACAACATATATTAAAAACCTCAAGCATTTACATCCCCACGTGCTCTCCTTATCATTTAAAGGATTTCCAATCTCTACTTCTTAAAGGTTTGCAGCACTATTGTTTCACCAAGGGGATTTTCCAAATTGTCATCAAAGCTCTCAACTAAAGGAATTCTAGCAAATTGTGCAACCTACATTACAAGCCATCAAAAAATTCAAGGTCTGAGTCTCTCGAGCTCCTTAAGTTCATGCCCGCTTTGATACTACTCGACGATCTCTTAGTCCTTGTCAATTTTTCTTCTCATGGTACAACTTGAACAAGCTTTCGCCTTCTTACAAATTACGGATGAAAGCTAAGTATTATTATTATTTCTACATTTAAAATTTCCACATCTCTCTTTCATCATGAATCCTCTACCCCTTATCATTCAAGAGCAAATTCAGTCACACTGATTCTAGTTGAGAAGAAGTTGAGAATGGATCTAAGAACACGTTATCCTGCAAGAAGAGGCATAGACATGCTTGTGATACATCTTCAGATTCCGAAGGTGACCAAATTCAGAGAACCATGTAAGCTACTCTTAGAGCTCAGGAGTCTAGAAAAGAGAAAAAAATTAGCTGCAAAGCATTTATCTTTCAAAATTTTGATGGCAAGAAAGATGCTCGCATAATACTTGCTTGGCTTAGTCAACTTGATGATTACTTATCGAGGAGAAAAGTCTCTGAGGACAACAAAATCAAGTGTGCAACCAATCATTTAGTGGACAGTGCAGCATTGTCGTGGAACGTTATTAAAACCAATAAACACAAACCTAAATCTTAGAAGAGATTTAAAACGCACATTAAGAAAGATTTCTTGTCCTCACAATACAAAGCTAGAGCTAGACAATGATGGCCCATCTTTAGATAACTTGAGAAAGAGAATATATCCGCTTATGTGGATAGATTTTGACAAACTTTGCTACAAATACAGGTAATTGAGAAAGTTTGCACTAAGAATCAAAGAAAGAAGTTTATAGAAGGTTTGAAATCCACAATTCGATCAAAAGCAAACATGTTTCGACTACACTCTCTAAGCTTAGCTATTTTCTTAGCCTTAAATTGTGAAAAGAAAAACAGCATCCCTAAGTAAGCAATGACAACTCAAATCTCAACACATCAAAGTTCTTGAAGCCTAAAACCTTTCCAAAAACATTTGATAAACCTCTCAAGGGCAATAACACAAGTATTGACACCAAGGTTGATAAATCACAACAAGCTAATAAAAATGATTCAAAGAAGTATTACATGTGCAATGAGATTGGACATATTACATCGAATTGTCCACGGAAATCAAAGTATATTTCACATAGAATAAACATGATCGATGATGATGAAGAAGAATATCCCTAATACAACAAGTATTCCGACTCCTAAGGTAACATATTCATTTCATTTGATTATTTTAACAACAAATTTTATTTCAAAGTTTTAGTAAATTTGAAGGAGAATTTTTATGCATCAAAAGTAGAACTTCTTGAATTTTTCACTATGTATTAGTCTTGTGGTATGGAACACAAAGATTAATCATGTGTGAAAGATTCCGATGCATACTTATCCCTAGATTTATGTGAGATAATTTATGGTAGTATGGGACACTAGAATTTATAAGCAATCCTTAATACCTTATCTATCTGTCATAATTAGAAAAGATACTAGAATTTGTATATTGTAAGATTTTGATCTTTTTTACTCGTTGCTTATCCAAGCAGGAGAGATGATACATAATGTCCATCCTTTAGTTGAACGGGAACGCCAAGACGCTACTGACAACTGTGTCATCCTAGTGAATTGGTATCATGGGTGACCCCACATTAAATACTAGTTACCTAATGTTATTGATATAGCTTGAGACCATGCTTGATGAATGTATGTTGTTGAGGTGTAACAAGTAGTGTCATGCTTGACAACTGTGTGTGATTAAAGTGAAACAAGTGGACTATGCTAGACAACTGCACACGATCGAAGTGTAACAAGTGGTTTATGCAATTGATGTGCCATGCTAATTGAAGTGTAACAAGTGGTAATACACGCCATGCTAGATGATGTGTATAATGATACTCTCATCGTAGTATAACAAGTGGCGAGTGTATGTTGTGTTTATGCCTATCAACGTTTCATATTGAGATTAATTGTTGTAGAGATAGCAATTAATTGGAACAACTAATGTATTAACATTTGGGTATTGTCTATATCATCTCAGATTATTATTATTTTGTATTATTTTGTTAGCTATATGCCTTTATGCACGCTTGTGTGTGGTGTTGCTATATTATTAGCACATATGTTAGAAGATTTTTGGTTATTTACACTTAGTGTGTAAACAAGCTCTAGTCCTTGAGCTATTTTTGTAAAAGTGAAAAAGCAAGTCTAAATTTGTATGCACTATTATTAGCTCCTTGGACTATATATTGAATACAATTCTCAAAATACTCATGTGGTGAAAGTGGAAGCTGCACACATGAGTAGTGTGAGGGCATGCCGAGAATGTATGGCAGCACAAATTAATGACATTGGTATCAGACATTTATATTGCCGTACATTCTTGGCATGCCCTCATTGTAAGATCCCTGTTCCCACCGAGCAACAGATTCGGGATACTAGCAGCGGAAGTAGCACTTCTCGCGTGGGACAGGGGTCCCACATTCGGGGCCTCACCCATGGATATCCGGATAAGAGACTAATCCGTCGGTTGTTCCAAAACCGAACCCGGAAAAACTTTCTTTACCGAAAAACACGGGCGATTCTACCAGGATAACTGTTTACTCTAACGTAGTCAAGATCATTTCTGATCGAGCTGATCCAATCACATCTATAAGATACTAGGTCAGATCAAGGAAGAAACTTGTACTTGGATCATTGGGATCAACGCTTTTTTTCCCATTCAAGGCTTTTTTCCCCATTCAAGAGAGGCACAGCCATTGATTCCTATCCATAGAACAGTTACTGCCCGAGATTTATTTTATCTATCGTAAAAACAAAAGTTTGAGTCTCGATTTACGGATCCATCAGTCTCGCCTAACCCCATCCGATCCCATGGGTTAGCCAACCGCCCAACCACTGTAGTGATGGGATCCAATTAAGAATTTGGTTAGGTTTTGTCCCGGGTACCAAGGAAAAGAGTTCCAAGGTCCCCTAGCCAGATGTTCATGCAAAAATAAAACTAGTCACACCACTCACACACCCAATATGAAATTGCCTTTTCACAGATTCAACCAGTTTAAAACAATCCTTTAATAAAACCATAGTATCACTGATCACCATCTTCCAATTTATCCAGTTGATTCTTACTTTTCCCATCATTCCTTCATCAGAGTATCTATGGCATCATTGGCAACTAGGACGCTCACCACCTGTCCACACAGGGGCCGTTTCCTAATCCCTAGCCCATAATACTAGGCAATATAATCTCTTATCAAGATGGACTCTCGTTGAAGATCAGCAAGATCAACCAACAGATCCATATAAAGAGCCATGGACTCATCCATTGAAGACCATCAAGGTCAATCAACCAGATCCATGCCCGATTTCAGAAAACAACTCCTACTCTTGTTCCAATATCTTCCTCGACGCACGCGTGGGTATCCTAGGCGACCCAGAGCTCGAGCACCGTATGGTCAGCACCCTCTAGAATCCTTCGCAGGTGACCTAGCGCTTCACTCATTGGTCGCTTCCTTGGGTCCTCATCCACCGTACCGGAAGCTCACCATTTTAATCGCACCGAGGCTGGTCAAAACCTCGACCGACCTTGCTACGCGAGACGTCCTTCATTGACTCCCCATCAGCAGTTGCAACTTTATCATCACGACCTTAATCACAAGACGGTCAAAATGCTCCCCCCAGCATTCTTGACATAAAACAATCATTTACAAACCGCATTTACAAACAGCATTTACAAACAGTTTACAATACAATTTCTATTTTAACTTTCATTTTTCCACATTATCCCTCATCAATCTACATTACTTATTCCATATTCCATTTATATGTATACTCATCACATCACATCATTTCCATCTCATCACTTCAGATTCCCTCACATCACATATCGTATATTCACATCCATACATCCACATCTATATGCGTACATTCACATCTACATGCATACATCTACATCTCTATGCATACATCCACATCCACATTCACATTCACCTACATACATCTACATCTACATGCATACATCCACCTCCACATTCACATCCACATCTATACATCTACATCTACATGCATATATCCACCTCTACATCCACATCTACATCTATACATCTACATCTACATGCATACATCCATATCTCCATTTCCATCTACATCTATACATCTACATCTACATGCATCCATCCACCTCCACATCCACATCTACATCTATACATCTACATCTACATGTATACATCCACATCTCCATTCACATCTACATCTATACATCTATATCTACAAGCATACATCCATATCCCCATTCCCATCTACATCTATACATCTACATCTACATGCATCCATCCACCTCCACATCCACATCTACATCTATACATCTACATCTACATGTATACATCCACATCTCCATTCACATCTACATCTATACATCTTCATCTACATGCATACATCCATATCTCCATTCCCATCTACATCTATACATCTACATCTACATGCATCCATCCACCTCCACATCCACATCTACATCTACATGTATACATCCACATCTCCATTCACATCTACATCTATACATCTACATCTACATGCATACATCCATATCTCCATTCCCATCTACATCTATACATCTACATCTACATGCATACATCCACATCTCCATTCACATCTTCATCTATACATCTACATCTACATGCATCCATCCACCTCCACATCCACATCTCCATACATAATAAAATTCTTTTAATTCATCTAGGATGATAGTTCCTAGAATATGGTAGGAAGTCCTCTTTTTAAGCTTTGAATGAAATTATTTTATGCGTAATTTCTATAAAATTTTTGCCATAGTTACTATGACTGATAAATCTCAATTTTTTCTAAGGGATAAGGCTCATTATTAACGAAATAATTAGAATGGTCTCTAATTAGATCATCAATCCATAATGGTCTCTAATTGGATCATTAAGAAAATAATTAGAATGGTCTCTATTTGGATCATCAATCCATAATGGATTGAATCATCAATATACATAAACTAAAAGCATAGAAAAAAAGCCATTAATTTGGCCTCAAGCATAGCTTAATCTTGGATTAAGGAAAAGCCTTATGAAAAGCTTCATTTGGATTGAAAAGGGTCATGAGTATGACTATTTCTTAAGTGAGAGAGAGAGAAAAACCATTAGAATTAAACATAAATGGAAATTTATGTAATTCTTTACTATCATTAATTAATTAACTTCAATAGCATTTCAAAAACCATATCAATTAAGCTTCTCAAGCTTGAGAGGGGTTGAGAAGAGAGAATCATTGAGAAATTATAGAAAAGATCAAAATTCACTATACTTATCTTATAATTTGCTTGATTCTTTGATCACGGTAGAGGCCCCCAACCAATCAATTGGTTTAGTATGTTGATGGAGCCACCAATGGGGATTGAAGAAAGAGAGAAGTATCAAAAAACTAGTGAACTATTAAAGAATTCACAGTTCTTGGCTTAGGTGGAGTAGAGTAACAATGCATAAGACATTATATCTTTTTCAACAAGGGAAGGCTTCTATTTATAGGAAAAATTGAGCTCCTAACCAAACAAACTGATTCTAGAATTTTCCAAGTCAGTTTGGTTGAATTTGGACTAGATTTGGACCTAGTTTGGTTACTTTTTGATTCGATTTGGTTCCATTTTGATTTGGTTTGGTTCAAGAGATATGAGAGATAAAAATATCACATTATTTTTGAGTTTAAAACTCATTCAAGCATGTGAAATATGCACCTCCTTTAAAGAACTCCCCTTCCTTACATATGTGTCAATATTTTATTGCTCATAGTTTTTTACTAATAAACCTTGTACATTTTCAACTCTTCATCTTATGTGAAATATGCACCTTCTTTAAAGAACTCCCCTTCCTTACATATGTGTCAAAATTTTATTGCTCATAGTTTTTTACTAATACACCTTGTACATTTTCAACTCTTCATCTTATGTGAAATATGCACCTTCTTTAAAGAACTCCCCTTCCTTACATATGTGTCAAAATTTTATTGCTCATAGTTTTTTTACTAATAAACCTCGTACATTTTCAACTCTTCATCTTATGTGAAATATGCACCTTCTTTAAAGAACTCCCCTTCCTTACATATGTGTCAAAATTTTATTGCTCATAGTTTTTTACTAATAAGCCTTGTACATTTTCAACTCTTCATCTTATGTGAAATATGCACCTTCTTTAAAGAACTCCCCTTCCTTACATATGTGTCAAAATTTTATTGCTCATAGTTTTTTACTAATAAACCTTGTACATTTTTAACTCTCCATCTTATGTGAGCATTTACTCATTTTTGGGTATCTTCTTTTACAATTTGGATTTATCTCCTCCCTACACATGTATTGATGCTATTGGCCCATAGGAACCTTAATTGGACCATAATCCAAAAATTTCTGAAAATCTAGACCCTTAGACTAAGGTTCTTTATACCTATTTCCAATTAATTCCAATTGCACATTGAAAATTTCTTTTTGAATTTCTGTTTCAGGGGAACTTATTTTAATAAGATGAGTTATTTTTCTATCCAAAAATATTCATAATCTGAATATTCTCTCTCTAGAATAATTTTCTCTCTCTCTCTAGGCTAAAACAGTTAGAAACAAGGTCTTTATATTTCTGAAGAGGGATTGATTACAGGGGAAGATACTAGAAATCAAAAAGGGGGCTGGGGGAGGAATCTTACATTCTACCCCACTTAAAAAATGCGAGATGTCCTCATCTCGCAAACTGGGATAATTTCGCAAGATGCACGAATATGAGACTTAGAGAAAATTTTTAATCAAGATTAACCACCAAGAAAAGTCTTAAAGAAAGTAAGATAAGAACAAGATTTAAACTTTATTCATTCTCGGAACTTATACAGTAAAGATAGAAGAACTCTTTACACTTCCATAAGCCCGTCCATCATATGGTCACAAAAGCAGCACTCACAAGCTGCACAAGTATAGGGTAACTCATCTATGGGAATGATTTTGCTGGTTATTGCCGCACCTATCTCAGTGGTATGAGGTGATCTAACAAAAGGATCTCTGAGAGGCAAGCCAAAAACGGGATAAAGGCATATCTTCTCATGAGGAAGAAAACATGCCAGTAAGAAGACCCGCTCAGAAAACCCAAGATGTCTTGATCTCATGACGCAGTAGTATCGGGGACCCAAACCCAAAGCTTCAATAACCATGGCCAAGCGGACATTGTTACGAAAGTGCTGCTGACCCTAGGGTGTTACCCTAGTTATGTTTTGATAGGTCCGGTCTGCGCTACAGAAGTTCCTAGGTGAGGAAAAAGTGAGCGCTCATACTGTTCTATAAAGTCTTTCTTCACAGACTCTCTTGCGTCTTGAACGTGAGAAATCATCATGGATAAAACTAGTTCTTGTTGCCAAGCCATGAAGGAGATTAAGAAAGAAAGGAGATTGATGGGAGTAAGATTACTGTGAGCGACAAGTAAAAGTTACGACTTATATAAAGGAAGGAGCTAGCGTAACCTAGAAGTCAACGGTAACTTTCCACTGAAGTTTTACCGTCTTTCCATGATTTGGGTTTGGCACATATTTCTATGAAATACATTCAGAACTTTGAGATAAGGGAATAAAAGAAGCTTGTAGGCTAAGTCACCTACTTTCATTGAATTCAGATATAAGGCCCACAATATCTGGGGGATAACTTCTTATACTCCCCAAGAGATAAAGAACTTCTTTTGGGCCGTACTCGAATGAAAACCAAAACCTTGGTATCCAAAACACCGATTCTCACTTCTGAACTCATTGTTCTAAATCTTTAAAACAAGTGGGACTCCTGAGAAGTATTCTAGGGAAAGGGTCTTCCTTTTTTTTAACAGAAAATTTCTTTTATTTTAGAGAGGGAATAATTATAAGATCAGAAAGGAAGATTCTTACTCCAGTATACCTCGAAGGTTGGGGAGGAATCTTACATTCTACACCACTTAAAAAGTGCGAGATGTCCTCATCTCGTAAGGTAGGGGACAGCTCTTTTTCTTAAGATCCAATCTTATTCTGGGGTTCCTTATATTCTGGTCAACCCAACAGAACACTAGGATAAATATCCCTTATATAGAACTCATCATTAAATAACAATTCATTCAGATCATGTCATTCATATCTTTAACATGATAATGGTCCATTAGACCGAAAAGTTTACTTCGGAACATTCCTCCACGGAAATTTCAGTCAAGCAAGTTCTCAATTTGACATCCCTTAACTTGATCTACCGGTCAAGTATTAACAGTAGCAATCTAACAGCACAACCCACTAATCTCATAGTGATTTGCTAAATTCGCTATCATCATTCTAGTTATGAATATCATCACAGGGACTCGTCCCATTCCCCCTCATTGTGGTTTCATTATATTTCAACTAATTTTTAAAAATCAACATTTTTCAATCAGCATTTTCAATCAGAATCCAAATCAATTCATCAATTCTCAAACAGAATTAAAAATCATATCAATCACATTCGAAATCATCATCTAGATAGCATTAACGCTTATAATTTCAAGTCTTAGATTTACTCGTATATACTGTCAGTAAAGAGCTGCAGTATACTCTCGGTATATACGGGTAGTCACGGCCCTTGGAATTATAAGGTAAATACTATCATGTCTAGGCCTCAAGCAAGTCAGGGATTCTATATAATTGCGGTACTTCCATCTGAAGACCCAATTACCAAATTACGAGTTTCAGTTTGAATATCAAATTGTATGAATTATCTCACACAATTATAACCTTTTTGTGCTTCTTGATAAATTTTTGATATATTTGTCTTCTCAGTTGATCTTTATTAACCAAAGGCTCTGATACCAACTGTAAGATCCCTGTTCCCACCAAGCAACAGATTCGGGATACTAGCAGCGAAAGTAGCACTTCTCGTGCGGGACAAGGGTCCCACATTCGGGGCCTCACCAACGGATATCCGGATAAGAGACTAATCCGTCGGTTGTTCCAAAACCGAACCCAGAAAAACTTTCTTTACCAGAAAACACGGGCGATTCCACCAGGATAACTGTTTACTCTAACGTAGTCAAGATCATTTCTGATCGAGCTGATCCAATCACATCTATAAGATACTAGGTCAGATCAAGGAAGAAACTTGCACTTGGATCATTGGGATCAACGCTTTTTTCCCCATTCAAGAGGCACAGCCGTTGATTCCTATCCATAGAACAGTTACTGCCCGGGATTTATTTTATCTATCGTAAAAACAAAAGTTTGAGTCTCGATTTACGGATCCATCAGTCTAGCCTAACCCCATCCGATCCCATGGGTTAGCCAACCGCCCAACCACTGTAGTGATGGGATCCAATTAAGAATTTGGTTAGGTTTTGTCTCGGGTACCAAGGAAAAGAGTTCCAAGGTCCCCTAGCCGGATGTTCATGCAAAAATAAAACTAGTCACACCACTCACACACCCAATATGAAATTGCCTTTTCACAGATTCAACCAGTTTAAAACAATCCTTTAGTAAAACCATAGTATCACTGATCACCATCTTCCAATTTATCCAGTTGATTCTTACTTTTCCCATCATTCCTTCATCAGAGTATCTATGGCATCATTGGCAACTAGGACGCTCACCACCTGTCCACACAGGGGCCGTTTCCTAATCCCTAGCCCATAATACTCGGCAATATAATCTCTTATCAAGATGGACTCTCGTTGAAGATCAGCAAGATCAACCAATAGATCCATATAAAGAGCCATGGACTCATCCATTGAAGACCAGCAAGGTCAATCAACCAGATCCATGCCCGATTTCAGAAAACAACTCCTACTCTTGTTCCAATATCTTCCTCGACGCACGCGTGGGTATCCTAGGCGACCCAGAGCCCGAGCACCGTATGGTCAGCACCCTCTAGGATCCTTCGCAGGTGACCTAGCGCTTCACTCATAGGTCGCTTCCTTGGCCCCTCATCCACCGTACCGGCGGAAGCTCACCATTTTAATCGCACCGAGGCTGGTCAAGACCTCGGCCGACCTTGCTACGCGAGACGTTCTTCATTGACTCCCCGTCAGCAATTGCAACTTCATCATCACGACCTTAATCACAAGACGGTCAAAATGCTCCCCCCCAGCATTCTTGACATAAAACAATCATTTACAAACCGCATTTACAAACAGCATTTACAAACAGTTTACAATACAATTTCTATTTTAACTTTCATTTTTCCACATTATCCCTCATCAATCTACATTACTTATTCCATATTCCATTTATATGTATACTCATCCCATCACATCATTTCCATCTCATCACTTCAGATTCCCTCACATCACATATCGTATATTCACATCCATACATCCACATCTATATGCGTACATTCACATCTACATGCATACATCTACATCTCTATGCATACATCCACATCCACATTCACATTCACCTCCATACATCTACATCTACATGCATACATCCACCTCCACATTCACATCCACATCTATACATCTACACCTACATGCATATATCCACCTCTACATCCACATCTACATCTATACATCTACATCTACATGCATACATCCATATCTTCATTCCCATCTACATCTGTACATCTACATCTACATGCATCCATCCACCTCCACATCCACATCTACATCTATACATCTACATCTACATGTATACATCCACATCTCCATTCACATCTACATCTATACATCTATATCTACAAGCATACATCCATATCCCCATTCCCATCTACATCTATACATCTACATCTACATGCATCCATCCACCTCCACATCCACATCTACATCTATACATCTACATCTACATGTATACATCCACATCTCCATTCACATCTACATCTATACATCTTCATCTACATGCATACATCCATATCTCCATTCCCATTCCCATCTATACATCTACATCTACATGCATCCATCCACCTCCACATCCACATCTACATCTATACATCTACATCTACATGTATACATCCACATCTCCATTCACATCTACATCTATACATCTACATCTACATGCATACATCCATATCTCCATTCACATCTACATCTATACATCTATATCTACATGCATACATCCATATCTCCATTCCCATCTACATCTATACATCTACATCTACATGCATACATCCACATCTCCATTCACATCTACATCTATACATCTACATCTACATGCATCCATCCACCTCCACATCCACATCTCCATACATAATAAAATTCTTTTAATTCATCTAGAATGATAGTTCCTAGAATATGGTAGGAAGTCCTCTTTTTAAGCTTTGAATGCAATTATTTTATGCGTAATTTCTATAAAAATTTTGCCATAGTTCCGCTACTATGACTGATAAATCTCAATTTTTTCTAAGGGATAAGGCTCATTATTAACGAAATAATTAGAATGGTCTCTAATTGGATCATCAATCCATAATGGTCTCTAATTGGATCCTTAAGAAAATAATTAGAATGGTCTCTATTTGGATCATCAATCCATAATGGATTGAATCATCAATATACATAAACTAAAAGCAAAAAAATAATAATTAATTTGGCCTCAAGCATAGCTTAATCTTGGATTAAGGAAAAGCCTTATGAAAAGCTTCATTTGGATTGAAAAGGGTCATGAGTATGACCATTTCTTAAGTGAGAGAGAGAAAAAAACCATTAGAATTAAACATAAATAGAAATTTATGTAATTCTTTACTATCATTAATTAATTAACTTCAATAGCATTTCAAAAACCATATCAATTAAGCTTCTCAAGCTTGAGAGGGGTTGAGAAGAGAGAATCATTGAGAAATTATAGAAAAGATCAAAATTCACTATACTTATCTTATAATTTGCTTGATTCTTTGATCACGATAGAGGCCCCCAACCAATCAATTGGTTTAGTATGTTGATGGAGCCACCAATGGGGATTGAAGAAAGAGAGAAGTATCAAAAACTAGTGAATTATTAAAGAATTCACAGTTCTTGGCTTAGGTGGAGTAGAGTAACAATGCATAAGACATTATATCTTTTTCAACAAGGGAAGGCTTCTATTTATAGGAAAAATTGAGCTCCTAACCAAACAAACTGATTCTAGAATTTTCCAAGTCAGTTTGGTTGAATTTGGACTAGATTTGGACCTAGTTTGGTTACTTTTTGATTCGATTTGGTTCCATTCTGATTTGGTTTGGTTCAAGAGATATGAGAGATAAAAATATCACATTATTTTTGAGTTTAAAACTCATTCAAGCATGTGAAATATGCACCTCCTTTAAAGAACTCCCCTTCCTTACATATGTGTCAAAATTTTATTGCTCATAGTTTTTTACTAATAAACCTTGTACATTTTCAACTCTTCATCTTATGTGAAATATGCACCTTCCTTAAAGAACTCCCCTTCCTTACATATGTGTCAAAATTTTATTGCTCATAGTTTTTTACTAATAAACCTTGTACATTTTCAACTCTTCATCTTATGTGAAATATGCACCTTCTTTAAAGAACTCCCCTTCCTTACATATGTGTCAAAATTTTATTGCTCATAGTTTTTTTACTAATAAACCTTGTACATTTTCAACTCTTCATCTTATGTGAAATATGCACCTTCTTTAAAGAACTCCCCTTCCTTACATATGTGTCAAAATTTTATTGCTCATAGTTTTTTACTAATAAACCTTGTACATTTTCAACTCTTCATCTTATGTGAACTATGCACCTTCTTTAAAGAACTCCCCTTCCTTACATATGTGTCAAAATTTTATTGCTCATAGTTTTTTACTAATAAACCTTGTACATTTTCAACTCTCCATCTTATGTGAGCATTTACTCATTTTTGGGTATCTTCTTTTACAATTTGGATTTATCTCCTCCCTACACATGTATTGATGCTATTGGCCCATAGGAACCTTAATTGGACCATAATCCAAAATTTTTTAAAAATCTAGACCCTTAGACTAAGGTTCTTTTTACCTATTTCCAATTAATTCCAATTGCACATTGAAAATTTCTTTTTGAATTTCTGTTTCAGGGGAACTTATTTTAATAAGATGAGTTATTTTTCTATCCAAAAATATTCATAATCTGAATATTCTCTCTCTAGAATAATTTTCTCTCTCTAGGCTAAAACAGTTAGAAACAAGGTCTTTATATTTTTGAAGAGGGATTGATTAAAGGGGAAGATACTAGACATCAAAAAGGGGGTTGGGGGAGGAATCTTACACTCACACTACACAGGCAACAACCCTAAAACTGTGTAAAGTGCGAGATGCGAGAGCGTACCCAAGATGTACGACAGTGACAACTAATGACACCAACAATGTACAGAAGGAGGTAGAAACCCTAGATCTATGAGAAGTGCGAGAGCTTACCTAGGATGTATGGCAGCGTAAAATAATGATACTACTGTACCACTTGCTTCACCACAAGCAGCCCGGTACTCTGCCTCTGTAGAAGACAAGGCAATAGTTGGCTGCCTCTTGCTGCTCCAAGAAATAGCTCCTGAGCCAAGGATAAATCCATAGCTTGATGTAGATCTCCTCGTGTCTGGATCTCCTCCCAATCTGAGTCAATCCAATCTCGGAGTCTGACTCGGTCCGTCATTCCCTCTCTAGTGTCTGGATCTCCTCCCAATCTGAGTCAATCCAATCTCGGAGTCTGACTCGGTCCGTCATTCCCCCTCTAGTGTCATAGAAGAGTACAAGATCCTTCTTACCCTGCAGATACCACAAGATCCGCAATCCTGCGTCCTAATGAGTCTTCAAAGGATGAGCTCAACAGCCCCACTGGAAAGCTCAAGTCCAATTTGGTGTTCAGAACCAAATCAATGAACCAACAAGCTTCCGATACAAGGAGGCATCAACCTGCTCAAAAGGAACATTAACTCTGAGTTTGGTGTTCGGGTCTATCGGTGAAGAACTAGACTGGGAGTTCTCCATCCCAAAGGTCTCCAGCAACTCATGAACATACTGCTGCTACGAAACAAAGAACCCCCTCTAGGTCTGCCAAATCTCCAATCCCAAAAAGAAATGGAGTAAGCCTAAGTCGATCATCTCAAACTCCTTTGACAAGGTAGCCTTCGTCAGAGCTATGTAAGCTTAATAATATAATCCACAATATCCATATGGAAAGAGTGCTAAACGTGTGCACATAAAGCCAACTCCATACTTCCAAGATAAATTTTGTGAATTCATAAATCCTTAGATCAACAAGCTGTCTACTCCTCATGCTTCATAGGCTCTGAAATGGCTAGCCATGCTTAATAGCAATGATGGTAAATGTGGTCCCCACTTGTGATCTTTTCTCTTCCTTATTGATAGAAGGAAGCCTCCACTTCCAAGGAAGGCTATGCTCTCAATGTAACTCGCGGCGCCCGGGGGACTAGGGCCTTAGACACACTTGTTGATACCATCAATGCATATTAAAACATTTAAACATGGCCACAACCTTAACACATATCCATCATCACTTTGCATAAAACATAAAAGCTGGACAAAACATCCACAAATGCTGAAAATGGAGCTTGCACGTGTGACACTACATAGAGGCCGGAATGGGCCGACCCCCCCTCCCCCCCCCTTTGGAGTATTTTATTACCCAAGGAGAATAATATCATGTACAAGCTTTGAGGGCCTTACTCTCCCCATGGGAGATGCCAGATTATCCATATACAAATGCCATAACACAGCCCAACACGAGGCAACCAAGCCAGAACATAGGCTGTAGAAATGCCAAGCCAACAACATAATCCATATACCTCCGTGTGGGTACTGATTCTTTCCCAAAAACCACGGGTCTTCATGAAATAGAGCTGGTACAGCAAGTACAACTCTCCATTCAATTGGTACAGTAGGTACAATGGCTGGTACAGCAAGTACAACTCTCCATTCAGCTGGTACAGTAGGTACAATGGTTGGTACAGCCGATATAGTGACTAGTACAGTAGGTACAGTGGCAAGTACAGTCCGTGCGATGGCTGGTACAGCAAATACAGCAAGTACAAATGCTGGTACAGTATGTACAATGATTGATACAACAGGTATAGTGGCTGGTACAGCAAGTATAGAAGTTGGTATAGTCGGTACAATGGGTGGTACAGTAAGTACAAGAAGTACAAGGACTGGTACATCCAGTACAATGGCTCGTACAACATGTACAAAGACTGGTACAACAAGTACAATGGCTAGAAATCATAATAAATGAGTAAATATCCTTGCCTTTAGTATTTCTTCGCGATGGAAGCCTCCAAAACAGTCCCCAACAGCCGGTGTTCTTCATGGATAGCCTTCAAAAGAGAGAGAGAAAGAGAGTAGCCATCATTAGGGAAGCCTTCGACGGTGGTAGAGGCTAGTGTGCAACAAGAGAGCCTCTATTAATGAAGAGAGAGGGCTCCAATTTATAGATTTGGGCCTCCCATGAGCTAAAATGGCAAGAGAAGGCTACCATGACAAGTGGAGAGCCACACAATAGCTAAAGTGACAAGTGTGAGGCCACTTGTCTCACTTTGATCCACTTTCTAACAAGTGTCATGCCACTTGTCTCACTTTGGTCCACTTTCTTGCCACATGTCCCAATCTAAGAGATGGGTCCTTCCATAAACTTTATCTCTAAAAATATCCCAATTGGTAGACATTCTGTTATAGGCACTTTGCCAACTCTTGGTATCTGCTCAATTCCAGATGTAATGACGTGAACAGAATTTCCATTGGAGTCGGGCCAAAAATAGCAGCTTTCCTAAATTTTAGGAGTGTGGTCCTTTGTATTCTAGGATAATCTCCCATTCCCAAAGCTTGTACTTTCCAAATATTTAGACGTCCTGGAGTCCACCAGACTCCTTTCATACTGGGAAATGTCCAGGCTGGTGACATCCTCCCCAACTTCTTAAAAGTTGTCTGCAACTTTAAGCTTCAAGCCATATATTCAAGATAGAATCATGTCCCATCGAGTGGGCGAGACGAGATAGTCTCTAAAATCCAATAGAACTGAAGAATCCATGTCCCAAAGAAATGGGTGAGACTAAATAAGTCTCCATGATAGCAATATTATAATCATGTCCCAAAATAAATGGGCGAGAATTCCGTGGAAGATATGCTAGACACAGGCACACAAGAGCCAATTGTGTCTCAATCACCAATATCAATGAGATAATCATATGCCAAGAAACTAGTGCCTCGCACAGAAACATGTGCTATGCACACAAACTAGTGCCATTCAAGAGCACAAACCATGGTGACAGAAAAGCTGGTTCTCCATAGTTTTGGCAATCCTTTCTCCCAATCCCAACAGTTCCCATGTTGTCACAAACCCCTATATTCTAGGGACATGCGGATGCATGTCAGGCCTAGAAACATGCGGATGCATGTATGTATTATACCTGGGCATGTGTATGGATCATATGAGTGGATGCATATGAGTCCAAGGACATGGCAGGACATTTGTGGACTTTCGGGCGGTGCCCGTGTGGATTCCGGCCATGCACACATGGTGTGTTATGATGGCAGGCGGAATATTTTCAAGTAGCAGAAATGCTTATGGAACTCTAGGTTATCTATGCCTGCGAGTGATTGTTTTATCTTGTTACTTGAGCCCACCTCTCATCCAAGGTGTGTGATCAAAGTACCAACACGGAGTGCAAGTGGTAAAGTGGACATGATGGGACTTATGTCTATGCCAAGGGTCATGTGGACCGATGTCTTGTTGGCATGAGACTTATTTTGTCTCGCCCATTTACATGGGACATGGATTATGATATCTGGACTTATGGAACTGTTTTGTCTCGCCCATTTACTAATTGGGACATGTTTTGTCTCGTCCATTTACTTTTGGGACATGGATTATGATATCTGGACTTATGGGACTGTTTTGTCTCGCCCATTTACTTGGGACATGGATTATGAAATCTGGACTTATGGGACTGATTTGTCTCGCCCATTTATCTTGGGACATGGATTATGATATCTGGACTTATGGGACTGTTTTGTCTCGCCCATTTACTTGGGACATGGATTATGAAATCTGGACTTATGGGACTGATTTGTCTCGCCCATTTATCTTGGGACATGATTATGATATCTGGACTTATGGGACTGTTTTTGTCTCACCCATTTATCTTGGGACATGATTTTGATATTGGTATTATGGAGACTTTTTTAGTCTTGCCCATTTCTTTGGGACATGGATTCTTCAATTATATTGGATTTTTGAGACTGTCTCGTCTCGCCCAATCGATGGGACATGATTATATGGCTTGAAGCTCAAAGTTGCGGACAACTTTTAAGAAGCTGGGGAGGATGTCACCAGCCTGGACATTTCCCAGTCTAAAAGGAGTCTGGTGGACTCCAGGATGTTTAAATATTTGGAAAGTACAAGCTTTGGGAATGGGGGATTATCCTAGAATACAAAGGACCACACTCCTAAAATTTAGGAGAGTTGCTATTTTTGGCCCGATTCCGATGGAAATTCTGTTCGCGTCATTACATCTGGGATTGAGCAGATACCAAGAGTTGGCAAAGTACCTATGACAGAATGTCTACCAGTTGGGATATTTTTAGAGGTAAAGATTATGGAAGGACCCATCTCTTAGATTGGGACATGTGGTAGGAAAGTGGACCAAAGTGAGACAAGTGGCCTGACACTTGATAGAAAAAGGATCAAAGTGAGACAAGTGGCCTCACACTTGTCACTTCAGCTATTGTGTGGCTCTCCACTTGTCATCGTAACCTTCTCTTGCCATTTTAGCTCATGGGAGGTCCAAATCTATAAATTGGAGCCCTCTCTCTTCATTAATGGAGGCTCCCTTGCTCCACACTAGCCTCTACCACCATTTACAGGTTGCCCTAATGATGGCTACTCTCTTTCTCTCTCACTTGAAGGCTGCCCATGAAGAATATCGGCTGTTGGGGACTGTTTTGGAGGCTTCCATCGCAAAGAAATACTGAAGGCAAGGGTATTCAGTCATTTATTATGATTTCTAGCCATTGTACTTGTTGTACCAGCATTTGTACTTGCCGTACCTACCACCGTACCAGTTGTACCAGCCACTGTACCTGCTGTACCAGCCCTTGTACTAGCTATACCAGCTTCTGTACTTGTTGTACCTGTATCGACTGTACCAGCCACCACTGTACCTGCTGTTCCAGCCACTGTACCGACTGAATGGAGAGTTGTACTTGCTGTACCCTCTCTATTG
This sequence comes from Cibotium barometz, assembly GCF_041138505.1. NCBI lineage: Eukaryota > Viridiplantae > Streptophyta > Polypodiopsida > Cyatheales > Cibotiaceae > Cibotium > Cibotium barometz. The sequence goes on along the minus strand of NC_141070.1, from coordinate 33,585,601 downwards.
CATGAAGACCCGTGGTTTTTGGGAAAGAATCAGTACCCACACGGAGGTATATGGATTATATTGTTGGCTCGGCATTTCTACAGCCTATGTTCCTGCTTGGTTGCCTCGTGTTGGGCTGTGTTATGGCATTTGTATTTGGATAATCCGGCATCTCCCGTGAGGAGAGTAAGGCCCTCAAAGCTTGTACATGATATTATTCTCCTTGGGTAATAAAATACTCCAAGGGGGGGTCGGCCCATTCCGGCCTCTATGCGGTGTCACATGTGCAAGCTCCATTTTCAGCATTTGTGGATGTTTTGTCCAGCTTTACGTTTTATGCAAAGTGATGATGGATATGTGTTAAGGCTGTGGCCATGTTTAAATGTTTTAATATGCATAGATGGTATCAACAAGTGTGTCAAAGGCCCTAGTCCCCCGGGCACCCGCTGCTGCGAGTTACATTGGTATCAGAGCATAGACTTTCTTGGAAGCAGAGGCTTCCTTCTATCAATAAGAAAGAGAAAAGATCTCAAGTGGGGACCACACTTACCATCATTGCTATTAAGCATGGCCAGCCACTTGAGAGCCTATGAAGCAAGAGCATGAGCAATAGACAGCTTGGTCTAAGGATTTATGAATTCACAAAATTTATCTTGGAAGTATGGAGTTGGCTTTATGTGCACACGTTTAGCACTATTTCCATATGGATATTGTGGATTATATTATCAAGCTTATAGGCAAGCTATATGGAGATATATCTCAAGATATCTTAAGGATATCGTGACGAGATATTTCTTTTGGCTTCATGACCAACGTGGCAAAGAAAAGCTAAGTATACTTTGAGTTTGCAAAGTTGGTGCTTTGGCTATTTACTATGAAGTGTTTTTGATGTTCACTAACCCTTGTATAGCTATGCAAGGAGAAAGGTGTTATTGTTTGCCTTGAGATGGTTTCAGGGAAACATTGTTTATGGCTCCCAATTCCGAATGGTTTCTATCTTTGCAGAATCCATTGTTGCTCCATCCTTGGATACAATGTGACCCAAATAATGTATCTCTGAAAGAAAGAACTCACTTTTCTTGGCATTAAGGAAAAGTTTATGCTTCCGCAACTCTTCGACAACTGTGACCAAATGAGTTCTATGTTCCTGCTCATTCTTCGAGAAAACCAAGATGTCATCAAAGAATACACCTGTGAATTTGCGATGGGGTCGGAATATCCTATCCATCATACGATTAAATGTGGCGGGAGCATTGGTGAGACCAAAAGGCATCACCAAAAATTCATATAATCCAAAAGCTCTCCTGAATGCAGTTTTGTGGACATCTTGTGGCACCACTCGTATTTGGTGATAGCCACTCTTCAAATCAAGATGGCTGAAACAAACCGAGCCATCAAGCTTATCCAAAATGTCATCAATATGTGGGATTGTGAATCTATTCTTGATGGTGAGCTTATTTAAAGCTCTATAATCCACACACATGCGGAATGACCCGTCTTTCTTTTGAACAAGAAGCACGGGAGAGCAATAAGGTGAGGAACTTGGCTGAACCAAACCTTTCTCTAAAAGCTCATTTACCTACTTCATGATCTCTTGTTGTGCAGCACTTACACGGTATGCGGGTTTGTTAGGTGGAGAACTGCCTGGCACAAGATCTATGCGATGACCCTCGGGCCTTTGGGGAGGAAATTCACCTGGCAATGCATCAGTAAAACAATCGTTGAATGCATGAAGAAAATTCAGCCTATCGTGAGTCAAAGCATCTGTGAGGTCCCCCTGTTCCCACCGAGCAACGGATTCGAGTACTAGCAGCGGAAGTAGCACTTCTCGCGCGGGACAGGGATCCCACATTCGGGGCCTCGTCCACGGATATCCGGACAAGAGACTAATCCGTCGGTTTTTCCAAAACCGAACCCGGAAAAAACTTCCCTTACCGGAAAGCACGGGCGATTCCACCAGGATAATTATTTTCTCTAACGAAGACAAGATCATTTCTGATCAAGCTGATCCAATTGTATCTTCAAGATACTAGATCAGATCAAGGAAGAAACTTGCACTTGGATCATTGGGATCAACGCTTTTTTCCCCATTCAAGAGGCACAGCCGTTGATTCCTATCCATAGAACAATTACTGTCCGGGATTTACTTTATCTATCGTATTAACAAAAGTTGAGTCTCGATTTACGGATCCATCAGTCCAGCCTAACCCCATCCGATCCCATGGGTTAGCCAACCGCCCAACCACTGTAGTGATGGGATCCAATTTGGAATTTGGTTAGGTTTTGTCCCGGGTACCAAGGAAAAGAGTTCCAAGGCCCCCTAGCCGGAAGTTCATGCAAACATAAAACTAGTCACACCACTTACACACCCAATATGAAATTGCCTTTTTCTTAGCATCAGCTAACTTTAAAACAATCCTTTAATGAAACCATAGTACCACTGATCACAATCTTCCAATTTATCCAGTTGATTCATAATTTCCCATCATTCCTTCATCAGAGTATCTATGGCATCATTGGCAACTAGAACGCTCACCACCTGTCCACACAGAGGCCGTTTCCATAGTTCCTAGCCCATAATACTCGGCAATATAATCACTTATAAAAATTCAAGATGGACTCTCGTTGAAGATCAGCAAGATCAACCAACAGATCCATATAAAGAGCCATGGACTCATCCATTGAAGACCAGCAAGGTCAATCAACCAGATCCATGCCCGGTTTCACAAAACAACTCTTACTCCTTGTTCCAATATCTTCCTCGACGCACGCGTGGGTATCCTAGGCGACCCAGAGCCCGAGCACCGTATGGTCAGCACCCTCTAGGATCCTTCGCAGGTGACCTAGCGCTTCACTCATAGGCCGCTTCCTTGGTCCCTCATCCACCGTACCGGAAGCTCACCATTTTAATCGAACCAAGGCTGGTCAAGACCTCGGTCGACCTTGCTACGCGAGACGTCCTTCATTGACTCTCCGTCAGCAGTTGCAACTTTATCAGTTAGGTCTCCACGACCTTAATCACAAGACGGTCAAAATGCTTCCCCAGCATTCTTGACATAAAACAGCCATTTACAAACAGTTTACAAATACAGTTTCTATATTAACTCTCATTTTTCCACATTGTTCCTCATTAATCCATATTACTTATTCCACATTCCATTTATATGTGTACTCATCCAATCACCTCATTTTCCATCTCTTCACTTCAATTTCCTTCACATCACATATCATATATTCACATCCATATCCACATCCATACATCCACATCCATATCCACATTCACATCCATACATCCACATCTACATGCTTATCTCCATTTTCACATCTTCATTTATACATCCACATCCCATATCCACATTCATACATACACATCCATATCCACATCCATACATCCACATCCACATCCACATTCACATCCATACATCCACATCTACATGCTTACCTCCATTTTCACATCCTCATTTATACATCCACATCCCATATCCACATTCATACATACACATCCATACATCCACATCTACATCCACATACATACATACATCCACATCCACATTCACATTCACATACATCCACATCCACATTCCCATACATCCACATCTATACATCCACATTCCACATTCACATCTATACATCCACATCTACATTCACATTCACATACATCCACATCCCCATTCCCATTCACATCTATACATCCACATCTACATCCACATACATACATACATCCACATCCACATTCCACATTCACATCTATACATCCACATCTACATCCACATTCACATACATCCACATCCACATTCCCATTCACATCTATACATCCACATCCATTCACATCTATACATCCACATCTACATCCACATTCACATCTATGTATATATATCTTCATGCATATATCCATTTTCACGTTCATACTTCCACATCTACATGCTTACCTCCATTTTCACATTCTCATTTATACATCCACATCCCATATCCACATTCATACATACACATCCATACATCCACATCTACATCCACATACATACATACATCCACATCCACATTCACATTCACATACATCCACATCCACATTCCCATACATCCACATCTATACATCCACATTCCACATTCACATCTATACATCCACATCTACATTCACATTCACATACATCCACATCTACATTCACATTCACATACATCCACATCCACATTCCACATTCTCATCTATACATCCACATCTACATCCACATTCACATACATCCACATCCACATTCCCATTCACATCTATACATCCACATCCATTCACATCTATACATCCACATCTACATCCACATTCACATCTATGCATATATATCTTCATGCATATATCCATTTTCACGTTCATACATCCACACTCCCATCTCCACATCCACACATCCACATACATACATCCATTTCCACATTCCCATTTATATAACCCCATATACCTTCACATCTAATCTTTTACATCACATCCATTCTCGCCCTATCACAACCCATATACATCTTATCCTATCACATACACTTCTTACCTCATCCCCCCATACACATCTGAATTCATCTTATCACCTCCTAACTTATTTCATAAGCATCTTATCACCTCTTATCACACCTCTTATCACATCTCTTATCACCTCCTAACTTATTTCATAAGCATCTTATCACACCTCTTATCACATCCTATCACATCTCTTATCTATTTATAGAATACAAGAGAATTCTTACATTTGATATAAGATTTCTTTACACATTTATTTATGAATAAATTCTATTTAAGGAGATTAATACTTTCAAAGTAAAAATCAATCTTTTATGCATCTTCCTATGCATAAATTCATTTTTAATGAAAATGACACTTTTGAATTAAATTTTAATCTTTTATGCATTTTTCTATACATAAATTCAATTTAGATGAGAATGACACTTTTGAATTAAAAAATCAATCTTTTATGCATCTTCTTATGCATAAATTCAATTTGGTAGGAATTACACTGATAGAATAAAAAAATTTCTCTTATGCATCTAAGTTAAGCATAAAATCCATTTATGAGGAAAATCACACTTTTAGTATAAAAAGAATATCTTTTATGCATACCTATATGCATGAAATTCAATTATGATAAAAGTCACACTTTTATAATAAAATAATCAACTTTTATGCATACCTCTATGCATGAAATCCAATATGATAAAAGTAACACTTTTGATATAAAAATTTTTCCATTATGCATACTTCTATGCATGAAATAAAAATGGTAAAAATAACACTTTGATATAAAAATTTATCCATTATGCATACTTCTATGCATGAAATAAAAATGGTAAAAATAACACTTTTGATATAAAAATTTATCCATTATGCCTAATATTAAAATTCAATTTCTCCATGATTGTAATGAAATTCTTTCAATTAATCTAGGATGATAATTCCTAGAATATGGTAGGAAGTCCTCTTTTTATGCTTTGAATGAGATTATTTTATGCATAATTTTTATAAAAATTTTGCCATAGCTCCGCTGCTATGACTGATAAATCTCAATTTTTCTAAGGGATAATGCTTATCATTAAGAAAATAATTAAAATAATCTCTAATTGGATTATCAATCCATAATGGATTGAATCATTAATATACATAAACTAAAAGCATAGAAAAAAGCCATTAATTTGGCCTCAAGCATAGCTTAATCTTGGGTTAAGGAAAAGCTTTATGAAAAGCTTGATTTGGATTGAGAACGGTTCATGAGTATGACCATTTCTTGAGTGAGAGAGAGAATTTACATAAAAATCATTAGAATTTAAACATAAATGAAAATTAACTTCAATAGCATTATGTAACTCTTCACTACTATTCAAACTTCAATAGCATTAAAAAAAAACCATACCAATTAAACTTCTCAAGCTTGAGAGGGGTTGAGAAGAGAGAAACATTGAGAAATTATAGAAAGATCAATATTCACTAATTACCTTACAACTTGCTTGATTCTTTGTTCACGGTAGAGGCCCCCAACCAATCAATTGGTTAAGTATGTTGATGGAGCCACTAATGGGGATTGAAGAAAGAGGGAAGCTCCAAAAACTAGTGAATTATTAAATGAATTCACAGTTCTTGGCTTAGGTGGAGTAGAGTAACGATGCATAAACACTATATATTTTTCAACAAGGGGGAGGCTTCTATTTATAGGAAAAATTGAGCTCCTAACCAAACAAACTGATTCTAGAATTTTCTAAATCAGTTTGGTCAATATTTGACCATTTTTAGGTCAGTTAAGCTAACTTTTTGGAACTAGACTTAAATGAGGAGAGAGGAGAGATGAAATATCTCAATTTTTATGAGTTTAAAACTCATTCAAGCATGTGAAATATGCACCTCCTTTAAAGAACTCCCCTTCCTTACATATGTCATATTTTTAATATTGCTCATAGTTTTTTACTAATAAACCTTGTACATTTTCAACTCTTCATCTTATGTGAAATATGCACCTCCTTTAAAGAACTCCCCTTCCTTACATATGTCATACTTTTAATATTGCTTATAATTTTTTACTAATAAACCTTGTACATTTTCAACTCTTCATCTTATGTGAAATATGCACCTCCTTTAAAGAACTCCTCTTCCTTACATATGTCATACTTTTAATATTGCTCATAATTTTTTACTAATAAACCTTGTACATTTTCAACTCTTCATCTTATGTGAGCATTTACTCATTTTTGGGTATCTTCTTTTTCAAATTGGATTTATCTCCTCCCTACACATGGATTGATGCTATTGGCCCATAGGAACCTTAATTGGACCATAATCCAAAAATTTCTGAAAATCTAGACCCTTAGACTAAGGTCCTTTATACACATTTCTAATTAATTTCAATTGCACATTGGAAAGTTCTTTTTTGAATTTCTGTTTCAGGGGAACTTATTTTAATAAGATGAGATAATTTTCTATCTAAAAATATTAAAAATCTGAATATTCTCTCTCTAGAATATTTTCTCTCTCTAGGTTAAAACAGTTAGAAACAAGTCTTTTATATTTCTGAAGAGGGATTGATTATAGAAGAAGATACTAGACATCAAAAAGGGGTTTGGGGGAGGAATCTTACAGCATCCACATTTTGATGACTTGGTACAATGCTATCACGAACAAAAACCAAGTATGCAGAAAGACTCTTTTTCATATGCATAAAAGAAATCATGTTTGTCTTGTACTCTTTGCGGGGCTCAAGCCTATGATGCCATGGCTTGCCCAGCAATACATCACATCCATTAAGTGGTGCAATTAAGAAATGTTCATGATCAAGGTAACCCTGGATATGTATGCGCAACTTCCCTATTAGTGGGGTAACCTGCACCTCTTTACCAACAAAGGCACCTTCTGCTTCAATTTGAGGTTCCATGTTCTCAACCTCAATACCCAAAGCAACTGCCATCTGAATAGAGATGAAGTTATCGGTTGCACAATCATCAAACATAAATAAGGCGGGCTGATCCTTGATTTGACTCCATGCTTTGCATACCATCCGTTCTTTTGCATCATGTTTTGTGTTTCCCTGCACATCGGGAACTACATGCACATTAGCCTTGTTTTGCTTGTCCTCATGCTTTGGTTTGCGGTCAGGGCATTGTATAAACATGTGCTCTTTACTGCCACAAGAAAAACATTTCCCCTCCTTGGCATATTGCTCCCTTTGCTCAGGGGTCAAACCAAATTTGTTCTTCTTTGGGCCATGATCTTTAGATGAGGTATTTTCAACTTTACCTCCCTTCTGGATCTCCCGGAAGCTCTTTTTAGGTGGCTGTCCACCTTTTTGCAGATTTGGGACAGCCTTATCTTTGCCCTTTGAACAGCCTTGATCTTGCTTAATTTTGAGCACCAATTGCTCCATAGCAAGAGCAGAGGCTATAAGCTGTTGCAAAGTGTGTTTCGGGTGCAATTCAATGCCCGAACGATAAGCTGGTTGCAATCCGGAGCGAAACTTCCTCTTTCTTTCATCCTCAGTGATTTGCATAAAAGGAGTTACCTCAAGCAACACTTTCCAAAACTTATTGACATGTTGCACACTTTCATTATCTCTTTGCTCAAGTCTATCCCACTTTTGGGTGAGAGTTTGCTCCGCATTAGGTGGCAAGAACTGGGCATAAAATCTGTCCTTAAACTCTTTCCAAGTGCAAATGGGGTCTTTGGTGATCTTTTCAGTGATCCACCAATGAGCAGCGATCCCCTTCAAGAACATGCTAGCATGGCGTACTTTAGACTTCTTAGTGAAGTCCTCATCACTAAAAGCAATGTCAAACTGTGCCACAAATGCTAACACTTTGGAAGCATCATGCTCTCCATGAAAAACATCAAACTTAACGGACTTGTTGTTGAAAGAACGGTAGAGGAGGAGGAGACACACACACAGGAGCAAACCCTAAAGTATATTGCAAACTCTAACCATAGAGGGAAGCCATGTCCACTCTCACACAAAGCATAATACACTAATCCATAATCCACACAATACACAATGAGTTGTGTCCACACTCTACTAACCCTAGCTAATGTCCACACACTATGACCAGCTGGACACGCGGTCATTTATGTCTCACACATGTTCCTACCTAATCTGCCAGCACATAGCATAGCTGGCTCACACTGACATCGAGCTTGAATCTCAACAGCCCCTCTCAAGCTCATGATGTACTGCCGATGAAGATGTAGATGAGCTTGGGATATCAAGACTCTCAACACTCCCCCTCAAGCTCATCCCATGTACTCCCAACATAGTCCGGAAGTACTCAAACTTCTCCCTGCTAAGTGGCTTCGTGAAGATATCAGCCACCTGCTCATCAGTCTTCACATAGTGAAGATCAACTGTACCATCCAGCACCTTCTCTCTGAAAGTGATAATGGACCTCTATGTGTTTGGTCCTCGCATGAAACACTGGATTCTTTGCCAACTGTATACTGCTCATGTTGTCACAATGAATGACAACTTTGCCATCAAGAGGCTCACATAAATCTGCCAAGAGACTCTTTAACCATATAGCCTCACAAGTAGCAATGGCTGCACCCCTGTACTCAGCCTCTATACTGGATAAAGCAAGTGTAGGTTGCTTTTTGCTACTCCAACTCACCACAGCACTACCAAGTGTAAAAGCATATCCACTAGTAGACCTCCTGTCATATGCGCTACCTGCCCAATCAGCATCTGTGTAGCCATGTATGTCCAAGCTTTTACCACTCTCATAGAATAAACCATAATGTGTTGTGGTCTTCACATATCTCATGATGCGTCTCACTGCATCCAAATGTGGTTTCCTGGGGCTCTGCATAAACTGGCTGACTAGCCCCACAGCATAACTCAAATCCGGGCGTGTGATAGTCATATATATGAGACTACCAACCATCTTCCTATACATAGAAGGATCATCCAATTCCTCGCCATAATCAGCCCGCAACTTCACATTTTGCTCCAATGGTGTACTCATAGGCTTACACCCTGTCATGCCATACTTTGCCAACATATCCAATGCTGGCGCTGTACTAACCAAGTACCTGCATGATCTTTCACCACTTCAATTCCAAGGAAGTATCTCAACTCACCAAGATCTTTCATGTCAAATTGCCCACTCAAAGCTTTCTTGACATGCATCACATTTGCACCATGATCACCTGTGATAATCAAATCATCCAGATAGATGACTAGTAAAACAATCCCATGCTGTGTCTTCTTCACATAGAGTGAAGAATCTGCTGTAGAAATCTGAAAACCAAGTGAGATAAGATATCTGCTCATCTTATCACTCCAAGCACGAGGTGCTTGCTTTAGACCATACAATGCCTTTTTCAACCTGCATACGTGAGTGGGATATCTAGGGTGTACATACCCTTCTGGCTGTGCCATGTATACTTCCTCTTGTAGATCTCCATTCAGAAATGCATTCTTGACATCCATCTGATGCATTTCCCAGCCATTAGCTGCAGCCATAGCAATGACTGCTCTCACTGTGCCCATCTTAGCCACTGGACTAAACGTCTCATCATAATCCAATCCTTGGGTCTGTGCATAACCCTTTGCTACCAATCTTGCCTTATGTCTTTCAATAGAACCATCAGATTTGCACTTCACTTTGTAAACCCATTTACATCCAATAACATTCTTGTCCTTTGGTAGTGCAACCAAGTCCCATGTATCATTATGGACCAATGCGTCCATCTCCACATCCATTGCTTTTTCCCATGTTGAAAGAACGGTAGAGGAGGAGGAGACACACACACAACAGGAGCAAACCCTAAAGTATATTACAAACCCTAACCATAGAGGGAAGCCATGTCCACTCTCACACAAAGCATAATACACTAATCCATAATCCACACAATACACAATGAGTTGTGTCCACACTCTACTAACCCTAGCTAATGTCCACACACTATGACCAGCTGGACACGCGGTCATTTATGCCTCACACATGTTCCTACCTAATCTGCCAGCACATTGCATAGCTGGCTCACACTGACATCGAGCTTGAATCTCAACACTTGTCACTTGCTTTAAATTCCTTGAGCTTTCTGGCATGAGGCTTATGGTCCTCTCTTTTTCTTTTCCCCTTATCCAACGGGGCAGCCCTATCTGCATGGGCTCTATGGGCCATCATGGAAGTTTCATGAAGCACGGTGGCATGTGCTTCACGAACCTGAGAATAAGATGCATGTGACCTTCCTGCATAAGGCAATGTCTCTCCATGAGACAACTCACTAGGCAAGGCTCTTCTAGTGGCAGACTTGTCACCCCCTCCATGGGATACATGCTTTGAATACATGTGACCATCATACCCTCCATGAGCACTAGTATACATATACCTGTCAGCCTTTGTGCCTTGTGGAGGAGAAGATGCATGACGCGAGGTGGCTATCATCTCTTCCCTTTGCATAAATGACCTCAACCTTTGAGATGCGGGATCTCCATGCTTCAAGCGAGGTGGATTTCTGAATTTCAGCTCTCCATCTTCCCCCTCTTTGATGTCACCTTTGCGGAGGAGGTAGGAAAGTGCCAACTCCCTTGGCTTCTTGCCCACTTCTCGTGCCATGGACTCAAAAGTCATGTCTACCATTGCATCTGCTTTCCTTGCTTCAATGGCACTTTGCACATGGGGATCTTCATGCAAAAATTTCAGCTCTTGCTCTTGTGCCTGCAAAAGCTTTCTCATATGCTCCAATTCAGCCCTCATTGCATCAAGCTCTTCTTCTTGCATAACTGTCTTTCCACGAGACAGTTGTCCCCTTGAATCACTATCATTCACCCTCTCAAGGGGCTTGTGCCTTCCCTCTAAAGCATCAGAACCACGCGAGGCACTTGATGGGCCCCTCGAATTAGGCACTTCCAAAGGGTTGCCTTGGCTGTCCATTGTGTTAAGTGTGCTAGAAGCAGGGTGTCCAATACACAGGTTTATTTTCTCACTAAGAAGAGGGAAATAACCGTGCTCTGATACCAATGAAACCGAGTGGGAATAGACTCCGTTGGACACCCACACGCGTAATAGCACAACTTAAATTTCACAATATAAATGAACAACTCAATAACAACTGAAAACTGAAATGAAATGAAATGTTGATCAATGGACACCAGCATTGGGGCCGGAACGGGCCGACCCCCCCTCAATATATGATATGTTATTGGGAGTATTTAAAAGAAACAATGCTCCATGGGTTCAATGAACCAGATGATGTCCATGTACAACTGAGATGAAAACAGTTACCAAATAAGTTCTAGGACCACGCACAAACAGGCGCTCCCGTACTAACGCCTGGCTCTCCTGATCTCGGCACCCATGGACCGTGGTTCTCCAGAAGCTTGGACTACCTGGCACCGAACGGGTGTTAACAGCAGAGAGTATCCCTTATAAGTTTTACATCAAAGACCTTTGCTTAAATCTCCATCCACCTACCTTGCAAAATAATGGATATGGCCTTCAGAAGTAGTAGGCACCCACGTATGAAAGGAGAGTCTTTATTACTGCCGTTCTGCCAGCCCGCAGGTGAGAGAGTCACTTGTAGCTCGCTAGTGGGAGAACAAATATTAGAGGCGCCTAAGTGTAGCTGCATAGGGGATAGAGAAGGACACCTGGGCACCTGCTGCTGGCAAGAGAGAGGAGTCCTGTGCGCAACCGCCTGCTAGGTGGAGAGGGTGGCGTCTGGGTGTAGCCGCCTGCTGGCCATAGAGGAGCGAAGTCTGTGCGCAGCCGCCAGCAAAGCGGAGAGGGTGGTGTCTGGGTGCAACCGCCTGCTAGCCAGAGAGGAGAGAAGTCCGTGCGCAGCCGCCTGCCAGAGAGGAGGGAAGTCCGTGCGCAGCCACCTACAGGACAAGAGAGGACAACCACCTTACAGAGCAAGGTGGAGGAGGTGGCGTCTAGGCGCAGCCGCCTGCTGGCCAAAGAGCAGTGATATCTGTGCACAGCCGCCTGCTGGCCAGAGAGTGGCGTCTGGGCGCAGTCGCCTACTACTGGCCAAAGAGTGGCGTCTGGGCGCAGCCGCCTGCTGGCCAGAGAGGAGTGGGAGGACCCGCAAGGCAAGAGCACAGCCAGAGAGGAGTGGGAGGACCCGCAAGGCAAGAGCACAGCCGCCTGCTGGCCAGAGAGGAGTGGGAGGACCCGCAAGGCAAGAGTGGCGTCTGGGCGCAGCCGCCTGCTGTGACCAAGAGCAAGGTCGCCTATATGTAAGCGATGGATAGGTCGCCTGTGCAGTCAGATCTGGCCCAAGGTGGCGTCTGCATAGCCGTCTATAAGCAAGAGGAGGATCACCCATGAATGATGGAAAGGGCACACGTCCGGCCCCCCTAGCTTGCATGGAGGCGGCGAGTTCCCAAAGGTTCCAAGGTGGGGGGTGGGTAGGTGGCCACGCACCCACCCCCACTCACATGAGGGGTTCCCTTTCCCAGCTTGACTCAAACGTGGGTGCCCAAAATGGGTGCCCACCCTTCTAAAAGTACCATGAAATATTGGGAAAGGTGCCCACTCATCATTAATGAGTGTGAAACTGCACAACCTTATAAAAAACAAAGGTTAAAAAGAATACTAAGAAATAAATAAATGCAATACACTTACCACCTGTTCACACGCAATAAAACTCGTCAGAAGACAAAGCAAACTTCACGACTCATTGGCAAGCATCCCCGCTCAGTAAGTGGCACGACAAACAAGCAAACACAAGAATACAAGTCATGCGAAAACAGTTCCAAACATGCAAAACATGAATGCATGTGCAAACAGTATCATGGACATATCTCCCATTCATGGAACAAGTACTAAACATTTCTGTCGGGCACAATAATGGCACGACAGAAAACATAAATCCCGGTCTTCCTATGGAGTGACAGTCCCATAGGTAAGACACAGATCCAAGCACGAGCCTCCCTATGGAGTGACAATCCCATAGGCAAGACACGACACAAATACTGGCTCTTCCATGGCGTGACAATCCCATGGATAGGACACAGTCTCCAGGTCATACACAGGTGGCACCAGTCTGGCTCCCGTCCATATGACACCATCCTGCTAACACACGGGTGGCACCATTCTAGTTCCCGTCCATGTTATGCAAAAAAAAATACTGGCCCCTTCACGAGACACCAGCAAGTGAACGAGACACAAATCTGGAGATGGACCAAATGGTCGGCCAATTGGTGACAGTAACTCGCGGTGCCCAGGAGACTAGAGCCTTATACACACTTGTTGATACTATCAATGCATATTAAAACATTTAAACATGGCCACAACCTTAACACATATCCATCATCACTTTGCATAAAACATAAAAGCTGGACAAAACATCCACAAATGCTGAAAATGGAGCTTGCACGTGTGACACTGGATAGAGGCCGGAATGGGCCGACCCCCCTACCCCCCCCCTTTGGAGTATTTTATTACCCAAGGAGAATAATATCATGTACAAGCTTTGAGGGCCTTACTCTCCCCACGGGAGATGCCAGATTATCCATATACAAATGCCATAACACAGCCCAACACGAGGCAACCAAGCCAGAACATAGGCTGTAGAGATGCCGAGCCAACAACATAATCCATATACCTCTAATGGCTGGTACAATAGGTACAATGGCTGGTACAGTCGGTACGATGGCTGGTACAGTAGGTACAGTGATTGGTACAGTAGGTACAATGGCTGGTACAGTAGGTACAGAAGTTGGTACAATTGGTATAATGGGTGGTATAGCAAGTACGACAAGTACAAGGACTGATACAGCCAGTACAATGGCTGGTATAGTAGGTACAAAGGCTGGTACAACAAGTACAATGGCTAGAAATCATAATAAATGATTAAATACCCTTGCCTTCAGTATTTCTTTGCGATGAAAGCCTCCAAAACAGTCCCCAACAGCCGGTATTCTTCATGGGCAGCCTTCAAGAGAGAGAGAGAAAGAGAGTAGCCATCATTAGGGAAGCCTTCAACGGTGGTAGAGGCTAGTGTGCAGCAAGAGAGCCTCTATTAATGAAGAGAGAGGGCTCCAATTTATAGATTTGGGCCTCCCATGAGCTAAAATGGCAAGAGAAGGCTACAATGACAAGTGGAGAGCCACACAATAGCTGAAGTGACAAGTGTGAGGCCACTTGTCTCACTTTGATCCACTTTCTAACAAGTGTCAGGCCACTTGTCTCACTTTGGTCCACTTTCTTGCCACATGTCCCAATCTAAGAGATGGGTCCTTCCATAAACTTTATCTTTAAAAATATCCCAACTGGTAGACATTCTGTCATAGGCACTTTGCCAACTCTTGGTATCTGCTCAATTCCAGATGTAATGATGCGAATAGAATTTCCATTGGAGTCGGGCCAAAAATAGCAACTTTCCTAAATTTTAGGAATGTGGTCCTTGTATTCAAGGATAATCCCCCATTCCCAAAGCTTGTACTTTCCAAATATTTAGACATCCTGGAGTCCTTTCATACTGGGAAATGTCCAAGCTTGTAAACCTAAGTCGATCATCTCAAACTCCTTTGACAAGGCAGCCTTCGTCAGAGCTATGTGCTCCACATGACCGCTAGTGAGAATAAGATCATCTACATAAAGGATAATCAAAGTGACCATACCGTGTTCCCAAAAGGGATACAAGTTAGGATCTGCAACAACTGATCTCTGAAAACCAAGAAGGAATCAATCTTCTGATTCCAAGCCCTGGGAGCCTGCTTAAGACCATACAAGGCCTTCCATAACCTGTAAACCATCCCCTTTGATCCCGGAACCTCAAAGCTTAGAGGTTGCTAAACATACACCTCCTCCTGCAAGTCACCATTAAGGAACGTAGATTTTACATCCATCTAATACACCGGCCAACCGTTGAGAAGAGGTAAGGGCAAGAAATGTCCGAATCGTGGTCATCCTTTCGGTGCAAAGGTATCCTCATAGTCGATGCCAAGGCACTAAGCATAGCCCTTAGCCACAAGTCTGGCCTTGTGCTTGTCCACCGACCCATCAGACATATACTTGGTCTTATAGACCCACTTGACACCAATGACGGACTATTTTGATGGCCTCGCAACCAATTCCCAAGTGTTATTCTTCTCAATGGCTTCAAGTTCCACTTGCATGATTTCCTCCAAATCTCCTAGGAAAGAGCTTCCTTAACGGAAGTGGGCTCTTTGTCCCGAGAACGATACGAGCCATCAAAGCATAGTTCACCTGTAACAACTCCTCTGATTGACTTTTATCACGAACTCTATGCAATCTTCGAGGTCCATCCTCTATGGTCCACTCGGAGGGATACTCTGTAACACCCAACTCCCAAATGGTGTCTAACAACCACTTTGGAGATGTGCCTCCTGCTGCTCCTGGGGCTCATCTCCAGCCTCAAGGTCAACCTCTACAACTGACTGAGGCTAGCCAGCTAGAACAATAACCTAGGAGTCATCCTCAGACTCATCTGGTTCTCCAAGATGTGGTGACTCATCAACAATGGAAGCTGGAACATGCTCATCAAAGAAAAAATCCTTGCTGACAACAACCTCGTTCCGCTCTAGGTCATATAACCTGTAGCCTTTGGAAAGAGAGTTATATCCCACAAATACAAGCGTCTCAGACTTTGAGTAAAGCTTCCCCCTCTACTTCTTTGGAATGTGAACATAGACATCACTCCCAAAAACACTAAAATGGGAGACATCTGGTTACCTGCCAAAATAAGCTGTCATCTTTGGTATTGAAGTCGTCGAAGATTGGTTGAGGGTATGGACAGCCGTAGCGCTCAACTTAAAGGCGAACTTGTATTGGCCAGCTCCCGCTTGATGCCATGCTCCGCACAAAACCGCACAAAAGCATTAGAAGAGAACTCTCCTCCTTTGTCAGCCCGAAGAGTCTTTACCTGCAATCCAAACTCCTTCTCCACCATAACATGCCACTCCTTGAATCGTGCAAAGGCTTGGTCCTTCTAAGAAAGAAAATAAACCTATGTAAACCTGCTACAATCATCCACAAGCAACATAAAGTACAAAGAACCTCCCAAAGATGGGGTCTGCATAGGTCCACACAAATCAGTGTGTACCAACTCCAAAAGTTTCAAAGCCCACCTAGTAGCCTGCTTCAGAGAAGATTCCTTGTGCTGCTTACTATGAATGCAAGAACTACAGTATCCCTGTCTATTACCAACATCTCACAAGCCATATGATGTTAAGCGCAAACGCACATTGATTAGCCCTTGAGCTAGTCATAACATCGTGACAATAGACACTTGGGTGTCATTGGGACAACCTAAACTCATCCCTACAAGCAATAGTCTTGCAAGAAGAGCCAATGGACAAAACATTGAAGTTCCAGGTTACGTTAGATACACAACTCAAACAATCGATGGCAATATGGAATTTACATTCCATGTTACCCTAGATTCCCTTGAGTATGATGTCGTTCTTGGCGAAACTTGGGTAGATGAATCATTATATTCACTAGATGAATCCATGCAAACGGTCACCTTGAACACTCTTGCAAGCACTGTAAAATTGCTATTACGGGAGGAAGAAACCTTACAGGAGCTAGAACTTCCAACATATCTTACTGAAAAGATTCCTAGGATTCTGGTTAGATTGGAAATTGCAAATAAAATCACCACAGCTCAAGCACAGCTTTACCCAACACGACAACACAATCTCATGACCCTCGAGCTATGGGATTTCTTAGGTAAACCAACACTCACGGCACATCCTGAGAAAGGATTACCTTTACAGCCCGCCACCCCACAACAGCGCATCCACATTCCAGTGGCCAAAACAGAAATGCCACAAATCACCAAGTTGAGTACTTGTCAAAGAAGAGAGTACTGAGAGTTTGTAAATCCCATTCTCCACTCTGCCTTCCCAAACAACCTGGCCTGTTGCTTTGTCCCGGAGAACAACATAATGCTCATCAAACTCCACCCATATGCCAGCCTTGCAAACCTCATGCACTGACAAAAGATGAAAACCAAGATCTAGGACATATAGAACTTAGGAGGAATGCTTCCCCCTTTGCCATCGGGAATAATCTCCAACCTTCCCTCACTGTGAATCGGGATAGTGGAGTTGTCACCAATGAAGATGTGACCTGTCTACCGTCGAAGATCCTGTAATAACTCTTGGGAAGGAGTCATGTGCCTAGAAGCACCACTATCGAGAATCCACTCCCGAGTATCCGTGGTGGCGGGATGAGCCCAACTGCCTCCCAGCTCAAAGAAGATGAAGCATCGGTGTCCATAATCTCAAGTGCACAAAAGCTAGAGTCTTTGCAGCTGCAAAACTGAAGAATCAGCACTCTTCTCGGTACTCCGTTGAGGACACTTCCTCCAATAGTGACCCTTCTGGCCACAATGGTTACAGGTCCACTCGGCCTTCAAAGCATCACGCTCTGAGTCGGGCTTCTTCTCAGAAGACTTCTCCGATTAAGACTTCCCTTTGCCCTTTTTGTTGTTGTTGTTGTGGCCTTTCAACCGTTGGCCAGTCAAGGCCTCAAAACCTCCACCCTCTAGAGGGTTCGTAAACCACTCTTCCTAGTCCAAGACCATGGACACAAGCTCCTCCCAGGTGATGGTGCTGAGCCTCCCACTGGTGATCAAAGAGGAATAGAAAGCTGAATACTGCGAGGTCAGATGAGACAACAAAGTGATGGCCATGTCCTCTGAAGATATCTTCTTCCCAGCCTGAAGAACCTCCTGCTAAAGAGCCTTGAGCTTGTTGATGTGCTCCCGCATCATCGAAGACTTTGCAAGATTCATCCCTCGCATCTGTACTTCCAAGGAAATCCGCTTAATGGGTGATACCCTGTTATACAAAGAAGCCAAGTGCTGCCAAATCCCTCGGGCCAGCGTCATGTGTTTGATATGATTAATCACCTGGGGTGTGCAATTAAGGAAGATGAAAGAACGCACATGGGCATTGACACGATCCCATAACTTAGCCTAAGCCCCAATTTGTACCCAAGAACTCGACTCATTTCCTGAGGAGTCTTACTTTCCTGCATTTCCTAGTAGAAGGTAAAATCTCCCCGTCCTCCAACTCTGGCCGTGGAACACCAACCACAATGAAATTAGTTAAGTCATAAGACTCCAAGACAAACTCCATCATTACCTTCCATATGCCATAGTTGGTCCCGTCCAACTGTCAATCCACCGAGAATGTGGGGAGTGTGGGGATCTTCACATGCTTCTCAGCCATCTCAAGAAAATCTGCCATCTCAAGAGTTCACAAGGTCTTGTGAAGGGAGGGTGGGTGGGAAAAAAAATGAAGAAGAGGCTGCAAACACTATGCAAGGTGGCTGTCCAACAGTGATGACCGCCTTCTACCAGTTCTCCAAGTCCCGAACAACCCAAGAATTCTCTAATCAGCACCAAAATGTTAGCATATTCATCCCCAAATTTTGCCCATGTATGGTGTCCCCTTTTGATCCCTTTTATGGCCCTTGGTTGTGGGCTGGCCACCCCTATTTTTCCCCTCTTTCTCTGCATTTTCTTGGTATTTTTCCCAGGTCGGGTGACTTATCTCTAGTCGGCCAGCTCTTGTTTGTCCAGTCAGCCAGTTGCTTTGTTCCAGTCGGCCAGCCCTCATGACCTATATATAGGTGGGCTAGCCTCTTCATTTTTTATATAGTTTGGTTGTCTTTTGTATCCCTCACTTATGAGACCTTTTATGTCTCTTGCTAGTGACCGCTTCATTGCACTAGTGTGCTAATTTGAGAAGTGCAAGAGAGAGAGAGATATGAAGAAACTAATGAGCACTCTTTCATGGTATCATCGCTCTAGGTTCAGAGTTACTCTGTTGTCCTAGTTTCTCCTCAGCCTTGAGCACCTTCTCTTCTGCGTTTTTCTTCTCAGTTCTGCTGCTGGTCGGCTTGCCTCTTCCAAGCACTTCTCCATTGCAGTTTGTGGTCATCCTTCTTCAATTTTCAACCCCCCGAGATTCTTGTACACCTGTCGGCTGCTCTGTTTCAAGGCAGCAACACTGTTTGTGCTGCATTTTTTCCTCTACAGGTGTTTTTTGCAGAAGTTGGTTTTCTGATTTGAGAATTGGTGGCATCCGCGGTACCTATGGAGGACACTTCTTCTTCTGAGATTGTGCGTTTTTCTTGAGGAGAGCCCAAGTTACAATGAGGACTTTCCTAGTTGATGCCTTTCCCTCTTGCACCTTCTTACAGCATATTCCTGTAACGTACCCATCTTCACTAATAAAGAAATGTCCATGTAATTATGAGTTTTTATGGTATAAATATCAATGATTTTATTATTTGAGTCATTTCTACTTAGAATCTTCAAATTCTGAGCCCAAATTTGGAATCTGCGCGCGATTTTACCCTAATATAGGATTTTACAGCATCCAAAACGGACACCGGATCAAGCCTATACGCTAATTTTAATCATTTTAGTTAAAAAACGACGACCTTTAAACCTTAATAAATACACGACCGCATGTCCGATTGACGAACGGTCTGAACCCCTGCGACCAGGAGAACCTCCCGGACAAAAAATTTTTCGCCCCCCGGGGCGGTCCGGCACGCAAATCGAGGTGGGCGTCCCAAATTTGGGTACCCCGCCCCAAAATTTGGTCCGTACACACTTACTAGGACGCCCGTACAATGGCCGCCCAAGAACCAAAGGACGGCCGCCCACTGTATGGTCCACGCGCACCCAGACCGGATAAGGTACATGCGTACCACTCCTTTCACAGACAACCGACACCGTACCTTTCCCGTAGACCCATGCAGGATTCATAGCCTTTGAAGGTACACCGTCCTTTCGTCCCTGCTTTGCGCAGCGCCCGTACCCTCACCCCTCAGCTATATAAACCCCCGGGGTGCTCCTCAGTCGGCACGCATTTCTGTGTAGCGTATGCCCTGTTGTGCTGCCGTCCGTACCGCCGTAGCATACTTGCTGCAAGTATAGCCGCCCTTGCAGCCACCCCTCTCACACCCCCTCATTTGGCTCTTTTCAGATAAGCCAATTTTCCTCCATCCCCCTCTTGCTAGAGGCCAGTGTCCTTAACTCTTCTCCCCCCCTCCCCCCCCCGTGTGAATAGACTTACAGAGAGGCTTGCAGCAACCCCTCCCAGCCCTCTCCACGTTTTTGCCTTTGGCCTTAAGGACATCTCACAATTCCCCCCCCCCCATTTGCGTAGACTTTAGTAAGGGATTTTTGGCTCAAGCAAGGGTTCGTGCGCCATATTCTTTTGCTCATACGGTGAGCAAACGAGCTCGGAATTCAGATCCGACTGAAGCGTTTCGATCGTAGCAGCGAGCTCTACAAGGCGACGCCTAAGATGGCCTCATCCCGGAGACGGCAAAATATTGCCTCAAGAGGCGCACGTAACAACGAGATGGAGGGAGATGCGCCCAATGCGGCTCCGGTCCTCCCTTTTCAAGTCCCTCAAGGAAACGGTGGCCAGGTTAGCTTGGTTAATTTTCAAAAGAAGAGAATTTTCCTTAAATTAGTATTAATGAATGGTGTTTTTTTTTCTTTTAAAATGAGGACATAAAAGTTATATGAAATTACGAATTATGTGATGTTGTTTTCGATAAATTGCGTTGAAATTGCTATCTTCATGAATTGTGAATGCTATACTTAGAAAATTGCATTGAAGTTGTTATCTTTGGAATTCGAGATTTCTTTTGGCTTCAACGCTAACTCCGTTCCGTGCTTGTGTAGCCGGGCGGCGTCATTAGCAAAGCCCGGGAATGGCCCAAGATATCCCTCATACCTTTGGGAGAATAAGGATCGCCGATTGAGGCGAGAGATTATGAGGCTGCCTAGTTCTGAGGGCCCAGGCTAGTGCGGTAAATAAGCCCACCCTAGTGCGCAGACATCCCTCTGAGGGGCGGGAGGATCGAGCGATGGAGCCTGAGAGGGCGACAGGCCGACTTGAGTCCTCGCGAGTGGCCGACGATGAGGTGTATGGTCCCGTAGGGTTTTGCCCAAAGGCTGGAAGGCCGAATTCTAGATCATCGGCAGAATAAGAATAAGAGAGCCGGATTGGCTTGTATGGAACTGGATTCATGTATAAACTTTTTATATAATTGCATCTTGTCTTTGGTATGATTGTATTGTGTAAGAAGGCTGTTATAACGAACCTTGTGAAGAAGGGTCCTAATTAAGGAATATGTATATTTATGTCAAACAGTGTGGTAGTATTAATTAGAAAACAAATTAATGTGTGAGTAGGGTGGAAAGTGGGAGGATGGAATGCCTTGACGGCACCATCCTATGGATGGGTGGACCCGATTAGTCGGGTAGCTTTCCAATAGATTAAGTGAAAGCCCTACGTTAGATAGTTAGGTTCTTGGGCAACTCTATTCTAGAAAACTAGGTCAGCGGCTGTGCCTTACATAAGATGAGGAAAAAAGCGTTGTCTCTAGACATCAAGTCTAGTAGTTGCCCAATTTTTGATCAATTGCCCTATGGGTGATTTGATGTTTAGGAAATCACGCTCCCCCTGCGGGATAGAGCTAGGTCATACCTATGAATCGTATCCTTGAATCTCTATAGGGTCAAGGTGTCGATGAATAGGAAATTTTTCCCAAGATAAGACTTAGCGGACTATCTTAAGTGTTTCTCCCATTTTTAAAGGGAGGAACCTTACAATTGGTATCAGAGCAAGTTTGGCTCCTAGGAATTACAGTTTAAGGACTATTTTGTAATAAATGTTTTACCTAACATAATGCTAATTAGTAAAGACATCCTACTAAAACAAATAAATTAAATCGATGTTTGAATGATTGTAGGAAGAGGAAGATGCCTACTCCAAATTTCTAGTTTTCCAATGCATCTTCGAGACTGCTAGTCACTCCTCGAATTTCGAGTTCCGCGACACCATGGTGCAGATATTAGAGAAGATATCCCTCCCTCATTTCTCTCGTATTCAGAGAGGATGGGGTAGAGATTTCTGGAGTCGTGGGCCGAGATACTTCATCATCCGAGCAGATCAGATTGGGAACCTTACCACCGACCTTAAGCGGATTTGTTGGATTGAGAAGCTGAAGATGATCCGCTTATTTTGGTTCGTCGGTACCCCCAGGGCCGACACCTCGGTGACTATAGATGGGGTTCGCATACCTCAGGATCGTTGGGTGTATGACAAAGTGATGCAGGTCTTACCTGCTGATAGAGTAGCAGTGTTGGGGCCTACCCCAATCCAGAGTTTACCACCCTTACCATCAGTTTTTAGAGTCTTAGAAACTACAGCGGAACCCCCATATTTCACATATGTGGACCGCTCTACCCTTATGTCACAGTGAAGCCTAGGAATTTCCCTTGATGTCAAATAAGACTAATTATATTAGTCTTAGATCTTTGTAATAAAACTTGTCCTTGTAAATATTTGGAAATAAAATAATTTCAATGGTTTTTCTCTCCAAAAATTAAGCGTTGTGCAAACATGAATCTTGTAATCTTAAAAATTGTTTTTACGATGATGGCCAGGATGACCACCCTCCACTTCCCAATGCGCTTTATACCGATACCCAGGAGAACAAGCTCCTGCTTAAGCAAATGCAACCTCCCTCCTTTAAAGGA
This sequence comes from Cibotium barometz, assembly GCF_041138505.1. NCBI lineage: Eukaryota > Viridiplantae > Streptophyta > Polypodiopsida > Cyatheales > Cibotiaceae > Cibotium > Cibotium barometz. Next base: position 33,562,626 of record NC_141070.1, on the reverse strand, counting down.
GAAGGTTCAAACCGAGCATTCTCAAACGTGGGAAGACATCAAGCAGGCAGTGAAGGAAAGATATCTTCCTCCATCCCATGAATCCATAAAGATGAATGAGTTCTTTAGTCTTAGACAGTGCAGCTTAACTCTTGAGGACTACTATTCCAAATTCATTACCCTTCGAAAGTATGCCCCAGCTATGACTACTTCCCAGCAAGTGGCTCGTTTGTGCCAAGGGCTAAATGAACCCCTAGATTCCCGCCTTGAAGCAATGAGGCCAAGCACATTACAGGATGCTCTCATATGAGCTAAGCCCCTTGTGAAAGAAATGAAGGCTAACAAACCGAAGAATCAAAAGAGATCTTACCCTGAGGAAAACCTTACAGATCAACCCTACAAGAAACCTCAACAGAATTTTCCCTACTACAACAGAGGGCGACAAGGCAACTCTTTTGCCCCCCGCTCGTATGCTGCTTCTTCCAGAGAAGGCCCTCTGTGTTTTGAGTGCAATGAGCCGGGACACTTTAGAGCCAACTGTCCCAAGATGGCAACATCATTTCCCCAAGGTAACAGAGGAAATCAAGGCCGTGGAACCCCTACCCACCAAGGTGCAAGAGGCAGTGGTCGTGGCAGAGGCCGCGGAGGAACAGTTGCTAGAACTGCCTGTGTTATAAGTGAAGAACCAACCTTGGAAGAGGCTGAAGAAGAGCGCGCCACCGTCCATGCGGCAGTAGAACACCAAGGTCCGAATAAACAATTTGGTGTAATCCAAGCCCCCGCCACTCATCACGGTAAGCCATTTCAGCTTTTGATTGATTGTGGCAGTACCCATTCATTCCTTTCTCCTAGGTGCTTGCAAAAATTAAACTTGAGTCAAAAATCAGCTAGAAAAATGATTGTAGAGTTAGCCAGTGGGAAAGAAGTAGTATCTCGCCACTCTATAGGAAACCTTGATTTTGAGCTGGTGGGTAATGAGCAAACTCATGGTCACTTTAGAGTCTTGCCACTAGGAATCCTTGGGATGGACTGGTTAATTGCAAACAAAGCTAGCATTCATTGTAACCAGGGGAGTATCACTTTTGAAAATGAGCATGGCCAAGTAATATCTGTTCAGGGAATCACAGGAAAACCTAAGTCTAGGGTAGTCAAGGCAAAACATCTTCTCAAGGGGACACGTAAGGGTCAGCAAGTTTTCTTAGTCAAACTCAACAAAGTCATTGAACCTAGTATGGAGACAGAACCCTCTTGGCTCCAAGAATTCTCTGACATCTTCCCCGACGAGCTTACAGGGTTACCGCCTCCTCGAGAAGTCGACCATGAAATCGAGGTGATCCCTGGAGCTCAACCCGTCTCAAAAACTCCCTATAAAATGTCCCTTCCTGAAGCCATTGAACTTAAGGAGCAACTTTCCCAACTCATTGAACAAGGATTTGTATGCCCCAGTAGCTCTCCGTGGGGAGCACCTGTTCTTTTCCAAAAAAAGAAGGACAGGACTCTCCGCCTCTGCATGGATTATCGAGGGCTAAATCAAGTCACTGTCAAGAATAAGTATCCTATCCCTCGCATCGATGAACTTCTTGACAGGCTTCATGGGGCCAAAGTCTTCTCAAAAATAGATTTGAGGTCTGGTTACTATCAGATCAAAGTCAAGGAAGCAGATATACCCAAAACAGCCTTTAATACCCGTTATGGCTACTATGAGTTTACTGTAATGTCATTCGGGTTAACCAATGCTCCTGCAACCTTCAACCGCCTAATGCAAGATATATTCCGCCCGTACTTGGATGAGTTTGTGCTTGTTTTCTTTGATGACATCCTAATCTACTCCAAATCAATGGAAGAGCATGAGGAGCATGTGCGTAGAGTTCTGCAATTGCTGCGCAGACACAAACTCTATGCCAAGAAGAGCAAATGTACCTTCTTTACTCATCAAATTGAGTATCTTGGATTCATCGTCTCCAAAGACGGCATCTCAATAAACCCCGCCAAGGTCAAGGATATTCTAGAATGGCCACCCCCTAAATCAGTTCGTGAAGTTCGTGGGTTCTTGGGAATCACGGGTTGGTATAGGATTTTTATCAAAGATTATGCCTTGGTAGCTGCACCCTTGACAGATCTTCTTAAGAAGGATTGCAAAATAGTGTGGCTGCCAATCCATCAAAACAGCTTTGATCAGCTGAAAGTCATTATTACTTCTGCCCCAGTCTTAAAGCTTCCTGATTTCTCCAAGGAATTTGAAGTGGTTACCGATGCTAGTAGTCTAGCACTTGGTGGTGTCTTAGGCCAAGAAGGAAGACCAGTCGCTTATACTTCCCGCAAGCTGAAGCAATATGAAGCAAACTATGCCACCCATGATTTGGAACTCTTAGCAGTTGTTCATTGCCTCAAATTATGGAGACATTATCTCTTGGGAGGCAAATTCCAGCTTGTAACTGACCACAAAAGTCTAAAGTGGATCTTCACCCAGCCTAACCTCAACATGCGGCAAAGGAGATGGATTGAAATTCTACAAGAATATGATTTCCACATCAAATTCCGCCCTGGGAAAAGATAATGTGGTAGCTGATGCACTTAGCCGCAAATCTTTCTTGAATGCAATTTCAATGCCAAATAATCCCATACTGGTCAAGGTGGTAGAAGTCTCCTCTCATGACCCAGATTATCAGAAGATGATAAAGTTAGTAGAAGAAGGGGGACATTCGGAGAAAGAGAAGAATCTAATCAAGGGATACTCCACTCATGAAGGAAGCCTCTACTTCAATCACAGGCTATGTATCCCTAAGGATCCTGCTTTAAAGAAACTAATCCTCCATGAAGCTCATGATAGCCCTGTTGCTGCAGGACACCCAGGTTATGCAAAAACATTAAATGCGGTAAGAAGGAGCTTTCATTGGGCAGGCTTGAAAAATGATGTGCTTCGGTACTTGAAACAGTGTCTCTCATGCCAAAGGATCAAGGCTGAAAGGGTCAAGATGCCTGGAAAGCTTCAACCCTTAGATATTTCCCAAATGAAGTGGGAGTGCATTAGTATGGATTTTGTCACAAGTCTCCCCATTGTTCAAGGAGGATATGACTCCATTCTAGTATTAGTGGACTTACTTACCAAAGTAGCTCACCTTATACCAGTATGGATTTTGTCACAAGTCTCCCCACTGTTCAAGGAGGATATGACTCCATTCTAGTAGTAGTGGACTTACTTACCAAAGTAGCTCACCTTATGCCAGCAAAAAAGACCTTCAAAGCTTCTGATGTTGCTCGAATATTCATCAAGGAAGTCCTCAAACTTCATGGTCTCCCAAAAAGGATAGTAAGTGATCGGGATTTTGACTTCACCTCAAAATTCTGGCAGTCTCTATTTCAAGCTCTGGGGACTCAACTTTGCTTTAGCACAGCTTATCATCCAGAGACCGATGGCCAGACTGAGAGAGTCAATCAAGTAATTGAAGACATTCTCAGAGCATACTGTGGACGGGAACCCAGAAGGTGGATTCAATACCTTCCTCTGGTAGAATTTGCCTACAATGCGTCTTATCATCAAAGCATAGGAATGTCACCATTCAAAGCACTCTATGGGCAAGAATGCTTGTCTCCTCTAAATTTCTCTGATCCGACCATAAGAGTTGAGGCATCGAGGAAAATGCTCGAAGAGATGGAGGAACAAACCAAGGCTATCCACAAAAGGATATTAAAGCTGCCCAAGATCGACAAAAGCATTATGCTGACAACAAGAGGTCTGAAAGGATCTTCAAGGAAGGAGACAAAGTTCTTCTACGAGTGCGACCCAAACGAAGTTCTCTATCACTTGGGAAATATAAGAAGCTCAGCCCTAGGTATTGTTTTTAAACCTTAATAAATACACGACCGCATGTCCGATTGACGAACGGTCTGAACCCCTGCGACCAGGAGAACCTCCCGGACAAAAAAAATTTTCGTCCCCCGAGGCGGTCCGGTATGCAAATTGAGGCGGGCGTCCCAACTTTGGGTACCCCGCCCCAAAATTTGGTCCGTACACACTTACTAGGGCGCCCGTACAATGGCCGCCCAAGAACCAAAGGACGGCCGCCCACTGTATGGTCCACGCGCACCCTTAGGTGGACACCCAGACCGGATAAGGTACATGCGTATCACTCCTTTCACAGACAACCGACACCATACCTTTCCCGTAGACCCATGCATGCCACTGATCCATAGCCTTTGAAGGTACACCGTCCTTTCGTCCCTGCTTTGCGCAGCGCCCGTACCCTCACCCCTCAGCTATATAAACCCCCGGGGTGCTCCTTAGTCGGCACGCATTTCTGTGTAGCGTATGCCCTGTTGTGCTGCCGTCCGTACCGCCGTAGCGTACTTGCTGCAAGTACAGCCGCCCTTGCAGCCACCCCTCTCACACCCCCTCATTTGGCTCTTTTCAGATAAGCCAATTTTCCTTGCTAGAGGCGAGTGTCCTTAACTCTTCTCCTCCCCCCCGTGTGAATAGACTTACAGAGAGGCTTGCAGCAACCCCTCCCAGCCCTCTCCACGTTTTTGCCTTTGGCCTTAAGGACATCTCACAATTCCCCCCCCCCCCATTTGCGTAGACTTTAGTAAGGGATTTTTGGCTCAAGCAAGGGTTCGTGCGCCATATTCTTTTGCTCATACGGTGAGCAAACGAGCTCGGAATTCAGATCCGACTGAAGCGTTTCGATCGCAGCAGCGAGCTCTACAAGGCGACACCTAAGATGGCCTCATCCCGGAGACGGCAAAATATTGCCTCAAGAGGCGCACGTAACAACGAGATGGAGGGAGATGCGCCCAATGCGGCTCCGGTCCTCCCTTTTCAAGTCCCTCAAGGAAACGGTGGCCAGGTTAGCTTGGTTAATTTTCAAAAGAAGAGAATTTTCCTTAAATTAGTATTAATGAATGGTGTTTTTTTTCCTTTTAAAATGAGGACATAAAAGTTATATGAAATTACGAATTATGTGATGTTGTTTTCGATAAATTGCTATCTTCATGAATTGTGAATGCTATACTTAGAAAATTGCATTGAAGTTGTTATCTTTGGAATTCGAGATTTCTTTTGGCTTCAACGCTAACTCCGTTCCGTGCTTGTGTAGCTGGGCGGCGTCATTAGCAAAGCCCGGGAATGGCCAAAGGTATCCCTCATACCTTTGGGAGAATAAGGATCGCCGATTGAGGCGAGAGATTATGAGGCTGCCTAATTCTGAGGGCCCACGCTAGTGCGGTAAATAAGCCCACCCTAGTGCGCAGACATCCCTCTGAGGGGCGGGAGGATCGAGCGATGGAGCCTGAGAGGGCGACAGGCCGGCTTGAGTCCTCGCCAGCGGCGGCCGACGATGAGGTGTATGGTCCCGTAGGGTTTTGCCCAGCATGTAGAGGCTGGAAGGCCGAATTCTAGATCATCGGCAGAATAAGAATAAGAGAGCCGGATTGGCTTGTATGGAACTGGATTCATGTATAAACTTTTTATATAATTGCATCTTGTCTTTGGTATGATTGTATTGTGTAAGAAGGCTGTTATAACGAACCTTGTGAAGAAGGGTCCTAATTAAGGAATATGTTTATTTATGTCAAACAGTGTGGTAGTATTAATTAGAAAACAAATTGATGCGTGAGTAGGGTGGAAAGTGGGAGGATGGAATGCCCTGACGGCACCATCCTACGGATGGGTGGACCCGATTAGTCGGGTAGCTTTCCAATAGATTAAGTGAAAGCCCTACGTTAGATAGTTAGGTTCTTGGGCAACTCTATTCTAGAAAACTAGGTCAGCGGCTGTGCCTTGCATAAGATGAGGAAAAAAGCGTTGTCTCTAGACATCAAGTCTAGTAGTTGCCCAATTTTTGATCAATTGCCCTATGGGTGATTTGATGTTTAGGAAATCACGCTCCCCCTGCAGGATAGAGCTAGGTCATACCTATGAATCGTATCCTTGAATCTCTACAGGGTCAAGGTGTCGATGAATAGGAAATTTTTCCCAAGATAAGACTTAGCGGACTATCTTAAGTGTTTCGAGATCCCATTTTTAAAGGGAGGAACCTTACAATTCCCATGCCCTCTGTGGCCTTTTCTCTCTATATCAAATCAGCATTTTTTTTGCTTCCCTCTTCTGGTGGCCTCGAGATTGGAGGTACAGTCAACAGAAGCTTCTGTGTTTTTGCTACAGGAGGATTTTCAGGTGCTATCCAGCCTCTTAGGGCTGCGTTTTGGTGGGAGGAAGGGATCTACATCAGCGTTTTCTGATTTGGACAGTTTTGAGCATATGAGGTTTGGTCCTATTGGTTGGATCAACGATGACAGTTTCAGATTTGGCTCCCGTACCACTTTCTTGTTATTTCTTGGATGAGCCAGACAAGTTGGATGGTGGTAACTTTCAGTCATGGAAGTTGCAGGTTACTTCTATTCTCAAGGAGTATGGTTTGATGGAGTTTCTCTCATACAAGAATCGGTGCTTCCCGGACCTTGCCTCTGCAGAGGATGTGTGTCGGTGGAGGAAGACTGACAGACAGATCTTTGGCTTTCTCCTCCTGAATTGTCAGGATTTAGTTCTTCGACACTTCATCTCTGCTCCTGATGACCTATATGGTGATGCCAGTGATCGGCAGATGGTTTCGGCTTCTGGGTGCTATGCACCAGTGATCTTGTGGGGATACTTAATTTGGAGATGTTGTGTTCCTGCAGTGAAGGATAGTGGGCTAGTTTTTCTCAATGCATCTAAGGAGTTTGTTTCTCCTGTTGCCTTGCCTGCAGTTTCTGTGCATACTTCTCCTTGCCAGGATCATATCTCTTGTAATGTTTTTGTAACTCGCCCAAGAAGCGTGAGAGTGGGTGTGCATCGCTTTGACCATGAGCACAATTAAACATTTTGGCATTTAATCACAGCCATTAAACAATCCACATAGTTGAAAATAAAAGTTGCACAATTGACACCACATAGAGGCCGGAATGGGCCAACCCCCCTAGGAGTATTTCATTATCCAAGGAGAAATATAACATGTACAAGCTTTGAGGGCCTTACTCTCCCCATGGGAGATGCCGGATTATCCATATACAATCATAAACCTGTCCTCCATCCAATATGGCTATCCAACATGTCCTTCCATAGGCGTACAAACATGTATAACAGCCCACATGGCTCTTCCCTACGCGCATAAACTTGTATGATAGCCCATATGGCTCTTCCTCAACGAGCACATAAACCTGTAAACCAGCCCATGTGGCTCATCCATGAACTCATAAACATGTAAACCAGCCCATGTGGCTCATTCATGAGCTCATAAACCTGTATAACAGCCTATATGTCGCATCCATGAGCGTCAAAACCTATAAACCAGTCCATGTGGCTCATCCATGAGTGCATAAACTAGTATAACAGTCTGTATATCACATAAAACCAGAAATTTCAACAAGCTTTAGGACTGTTTTGCTGAAAATAGCCATGTGGGGTGTGCAAGATGGTGTAGAGTAGTGAAAATCATCTTCCAAGAGAAATGCTGAAAAATCAGAGTTTTCAGCCTCCAAAAACCTGCTTGAAGCTCAAACTCGCCCAAGAGATAACTCTCTCATATTCAAATAAGCAAGAAAATGCTACAATGCCATGTGTAGAGCGGAATCGACAAGTGTGAGGACACTTGTCTCACTTTTATCTTCTTATCTGCCACATGTCCCAAATCCAAAGGCAAAAAATTCTGCAATCTTCAATTCTAAAAATATCCCAGATGATAGCTAATTTCACATCGGCGCTTTGGCAATACTCAATCTCTGTCGAATTCCAAAGGTAATGACGCAAATGGAAATTCCATCGGAGATTGCCAAAAATAGCAACTTTCCCTAAAATTTAGAAGATGATCTCTTTATGTTCCACCACATGAGAAATACATGTAAGCACCATGTAGAAACTTGTTTCATTGCTCGATCTCCCCCAAATCCTCAAGAGTTTGGCATACATACTTTCCACTTGACACTTGAGCTCCAAAACCTATTTATGTGTCCAAGTAACCGTCTCGAGTGCCTGGACTATGCTACGAACACTCGGTCCTCTGTATTGGATAATCCCCCATTTCCAAAGCTTTTACATTCTTGATCTTTTGGGCATCTAAAGCCCTTCCACACACATGAATTCTGGAGATGCCCGATATGGTGATAGTTTTTGAGGAAGATAGTGAGCTATCAAGTTTGCTCATCACAGCTTTTGAGGGGTATTTGTCTCATGTTGCTTCACCTCCGACTCTTCCTATTTTCCTTACTCTGTGTGAGGATTCTAGATTGTGGTCAGGTGTGTCTGTGACCGTGCCTAGGGCACAGTGGTACTTCCAAGGATTGAAGAATTGAGATTTGGATTTGGTTGGGCTTGTGGAGTCCCGACATCAGTTTTCAAAGAGGGTAGTTGCGTTCTTACATCTGGCGATGCCGACCTTTGAGGAGGGTGCACTTTTGTACAACATTGAGCTACTCTTGGTATAGAGTCGGAGCAGATAGACTCTATTTCTTTTTAGGGTATTTTCTTCTTGGAGCTTCAAGCTTCTAGGTATTTCTGTGGCACTGTGTTTACATTTGGGTTTGGCACCGATATTTGGAGCAGCACGAGGCAACCTACATGGTTGTTTTGTTCTAGAGGAGCGGTGTACTTGGTAGCTTGTTCTGTTACTTTTGTAGCATAGTTGCTGAGGAGATTGCTTGTGGAGCTTTCCTAGTACCTGTTATTGCTGCATTCTTTTGTCTTTGACAAAGGACAACTTCTTTGGCTTCTCGGAGTTTGATTAGCATCTGGTGCTGAGAGGGGGTGTTAGCATATTCATCCCCAGATTTTGCCCATGTATGGTGTCCCCTTTTGATCCCTTTTACGGCCCTTGGTTGTGGGCTGGCCACCCCTATTTTTCCCTATTTTCCTGGTATTTTTCCCAAGTCAGGTGACTTATCTCCAATCGGCTAGCTCTTGTTTGTCCAGTCGGCCAGTTGCTTTGTTCCAGTCGGCCAGCCCTCATGACCTCTATAGAGGTGGGCTAGCCTCTTCATTTTTCATATAGTTTGATCATCTTTTGTATCCCTCACTTATGAGACCTTTTATGTCTCTTGCTCGGGATTGGTTCATTGCAGTATATTCAGCATAGTTGCTTCATCTCTCTCTAGCACAGCATGGGAGACATCCAGTCAGAGTACTCACCATGGAGGACATTGAGGATATCCGCCACCATCGACCGATGAGAGACATCTTTGGTGGATAGTGATGTGTATGATGCTTACCTTTGTTGCTGGAGTTTTCCTCCCAGATGTTATCCATTAGGAGCTCCTAGTACCGTACTTTTCCTCATAGTTGTTTCAGTTTCAGTTAGTTGTTTAGTTGTTTTTAGCTTTTCTTACACAGACATTGTATCAGATCCACCAATTGTTGTAACCTTTTTGGTCTCATAGGTCATTTTGGCCTTCTGAAGACGTTAATATATCATTTCATTTCATTTCTCTCTCTCTCTCTCTCTCTCTCTCTCTCTCTCTCTCTCTCTCTCTCTCGTGCACTTCTCAAACTAGCACACTCTAGCTTCTGCTCTCTGTGCACTCTTTCACAAAAAACAGCAAACCCTCAAGCTCACTGTCTCCAAGCTTCAAGCCACCTTGGGCTCTGATACCATGTCAGAATGCACTGTTGTGAGAAAGAAAACACAGAAGTGGAGAGAGAGAGAGAGAGAAGCTGTATAAACTCTGCTATATACACAAGATCCGATACAAAATGGAAGTGGGGGGCAAGGGTGGTATAAATACCACCCGATGCTGCTGGTCGGCCAGCCCAAAAACAGCTGACAACAACATAAATGTCCACGACTGGGATAAGACCAGTTGGCCAGCACATATGCAGTCGGCCAGGACAAAAAATGGAGTCGGCCAGCACAGACAACCCCCATGACCAAAAAACAGGGAAGAACATGGAAAAAATGGGGAAAAATGGAGAGAACTACTGGACGGGCACACCCACAACAGAGGCCCTCACTGAGTAATATGGTACAGACTCGAGATGACTGCTAGCAGCATTCTCCTGATGGATCTGTACACCTTCTTGGGACATTGTGCTTAGTGGTTGAGCCTGATGCTGAAATAATGTTGCTTGGTCACCATACCACCAAAAGATCAAGACATGGGTGATGGTTCCATCCATGCACGATGCAGTAAGGGTGGGTGGGACATGGCAAGCAACAATACCTCAAAATCAACCTGAAGCTATGATACCTATGTTGCATGCGCGGAAGCCTTCTTATCCAACACAAAGCCTGATTATGGAACACCTGTAGATGCTTAATGAAACCATTAGAGAGAGAGAGAGAGAGAGAGAGAGAGAGAGAGAGAGAGAGAGATGGTTGTAGGTATTCAATATATTACTATGTTACAAAAGATGTATGACTTTACAACTTCATGAGACCTTTGGCCTACCCAAAAGGTGGCTAATGCACTTCTACTAGCTAAATGATGACCTAACCCCAAAAGAGGGAAGAGATGCTTTGTACAAATGATTATATAGGCCTGGTTGGAGTTGGTTGGCCAGATGTAGGGGCTATTTAAAACTACACCGGCAAGTAACCCAAACAAAAATGTGTCAGAATAGAATGTTGATGCAAGACTAGTCGTAAGAGTCAAGTGACTTGACCACCAGTCTCATACACCTATAGAAGGATGAATGCGAGACTGTCGTTTCATGACCACGCACAAACAGGCGCTCTCATACTAGAACTTGGCTCATCCTCATTGCAAAGACTAGAGTTCAAGTCCTCCAAATACAAGTGCACAAACAGGCACAAGCACACAAGCAGGATCAAGAGTACACTCCGGTATAGCATGAACAACAGGTACAAAGGTTGTTTCAACAAATACAATCGATACGAGTGCTAGTCTTGGCCAAGACAACCTACATCAGCCAGGGCAAGGACAGGGTATGAGGGGCGGGGGAGGTAGGGTTTCTCTACCTAGTCTTGAACCCCCAGGAGGACTCCATGGCAACCGTCACTTGGTTGGGTCTCCACTCCCAATTTCTTCACCAATTTGGTATTAATAAAATTGTGGTCATCCTTGGCATGGATTAGCTATAGGGCATTTGTTATATTGCTTGGGACATTCAAGATGTAACATGGGTTGCCACGCTTTGCGAGATTATGGTTGATATGCTGCCAGTGAGATGATAGGCTGTGTGATAGCCACATTGGAGTACTGCTTTCTTGTAACTCGTGCGACCGACCGGCCCTCACACATCTATGTCCATATCTCACGAGGATACCAACCAGGTTATCCGGTTAGATCTTCTCAGCCTCTACACCCATTGCACATGGATCACACCTCTCCGGAGGTCCCCACGAAGATGCACTTCTACAGAGATCACTTCCTTACACTCACTAAGGCTGGATTCATCCAACAGCCGGGCTAGTTCAGTGTTCACATGTCCCATGCCATGCGGATTGCAATTGGCCAAATACGGGTTTCATCCCACCCCCTCACAGTAGAGACAAGTAGAGCTGAGCGCATCTTCAGAGCCGAGAAGCTCGTACGGAGACCCAGAGAAGGGAGGGGACTACCGATTATGCCACACAGAGGTTGAGACAGAGGAGCATTACATATGGCGCTGCCCAGTATACTATGAGATTCGCAGGAGGTTTCACTGTCTATTTCGTGAGGGATTTGGTCCACTCTCCAGGATCATCGACTTCCAAGACTAGCATTGCCTAGGCCTCCTGCTTGAGCTCCACAGACACAGGGACACCTTCTTGAGAGAGCTCTCAGCCCGCCCCCTCCCTCACCAGCCAACCATTGCCAGTTTCTTCCGGACCCAGGAGGTGGAGGACACCGATATAGTGGATCTTGTGGACCCTCCACGAGCTGCTCCAGACCTACCTTGCTCGAGAGAAGTTACCTCGAACCGAGTTTCTGTCACCATTTGGTCCATCTCCATGTCTGGAGCCACTCTTCTGGGATTGTTACTCCATAGAGCGGCCAGATTTGTGTCATGTTCACATGGGGCCAGGTCGGTGTCCTATGTGAAAGGGCCAGTCTTTTGGTGTCACATGGATGGGAGCCAGATTCGTGCCACCCCTATGTGACCAGTACTGCGTCACATGGACAAGAACCAGTTTTGTGCCACTCGTGTGTGACCTGCTTCATGTTGTATGGACGGGAACCTGTTGGTGCCACCCGTGTATGGCCATGATGGCATCTTACCTATGGGATTGTCACTCCATAGGAAGACCAGGACATACATTCATATTTCTGTCATGCCAATTTTGTGCCCGACAGGAACTTTTTGTACAAGTTTCATGAAAGGGAGATTTTGTCCATTACATGTGCACATGCAGTTATGACTGCATGCATAAACTTGTTTTCGCATGATTTATTTGCGTGTGTTTGCCTATTTTGCCGTGCCAATACACTAGACGGGGACCCCCCCAGTGTACTGTGAGAGTGTTGCTTACTGACACATTGGTGTGGAGTGTGAACAGGTGGTAAGTATTACCATTGTGGCAACTAAAGTGTAAAATTCATAAACATTAGTTAACTTTAATGTTTATAAGTAAATGTGTTCACACACATTTTAAAAAAAAAGGGCTGGGCATTTATTTTTAAGGATGCCCATAAGTATTTTTAATAATTATTAAGGTGTTGTAACTTATATAACCTCTTAATCAAGGTTTGCATGGAAAGTAAAACCACCCCCACGTGGGTGGTGGAGGGAAACGAGAAATCTACGTTTTTTTTTGGCAGCCGACTCTTCTCCTCCCATTGCCTTCATAGGCTGAACCTACCCGCCTGCACCACTTCTTCGTGTGTTGTACGTGTCTACTGTACCTGCTGGCTGCACCTATTCTACCCAATGGCTGCAGCTATTATAACCAGTGACTCCACGTACTAAACCAGAAGATTGTACCTGTTGTACCCAATTTGTACTTGATGTACCAGGCATGTGCTTGCTGTACCAGGACTTGTACCAAACTTGTACCTACTGTACCTTGTGGATTGTACCTACTGTTGCCCGTGTTGTACCTACTGTTGCCCGTGTTGTACCTACTGTTGCCCGTGTTGTACCCAATTTGTACTTGATGTACCAGGCATGTGCTTGCTATACACCAGGACTTGTACCAAACTTGTACCTACTGTACCTTGTGGATTGTACCTACTGTTGCCTGTGTTGTACCAAACTTGTACCTACTGTACCTTGTGGATTGTACCTACTGCACCCATGGTTGTACCAGGTGGACCTGACTGCATGGTAAAAGGAATGCATCTCCATTGACTCCTGCTACAAGCTATACCAAGTGCTTTGTATTTCTTATTTGTGTAAACTAAAATTTTCTAAATTAAGTTCAAAGATTTCTTTAAGTTTTGTGCAGAGCAGGAACAAAGCATGTTTATGCTAACCATGCTCAGGAAACTTTCCTAGTTTGGTTTGTTTTTCCTTGAGTGGTAGTGCTAACCGCACCCTCGGAATTCTGAGAGCCAGTGAAGGTTAGAAACACCAAGGAGTCCGGGAGCAAAGCTTATCGGGGAGAACCAGGCAATGTTCCCTCCACGGTGTACCCCTTTGCCTGTGCTACTACTGGCATGCCTGCTGGTACACGGTCCCGAAAGACCAGTGAAAGGCTAGTGAAGGTGGGAGTGTGCTTGTGACTTGGGACTTCTTCGACTCTCCAGACTTCATCCACAAGTACCCAATTGTTTGAGTTGTATTCACTCCATGTGAGGAGAAATCTGGCCTATTGACCCGTGACACTTACATATAAATACTCCAAGAAATACAAATGTATTGAGGGGGGGGCCAGCCCTTTCCAACCCCAATGTTGGTGTCAAGTGTTCTTGGTCATTTACAGTTTTAATGTTGTTAATAATGTCCATTGTTGGAATTAGTTAAGTGATCTAAAAAATGTGTATTTTGTCTTCCGATTTGTAGGCCTCTTGTAGGGAGCGGTTACATTGGTATCAAAGCCCGATCGTCTCTCTTTCTCAAGAGGATGTCAGAATATGCAGCGGAGATGAAGACAAGATCTGAAAACACCTAGAGCAAGTGCACAGCAGAAAAACGCAGAAATGAAGAGAGAGAGAGAGAGAGAGAGAGAGAGAGAGAGAGAGAGAAGCATATAACTCTGCTATATACACACGAGAAATCCCGGATACAATGATATGAAGTGTGGGGGGGCAAGGGGCCATTTTATATGGCCCCACATGACCAGTCGGCCTGCTGAAAAACAGCCGACAGCCACTAGAAGTGCTCACGACTTGCTCTCCTCCCGTCGGCCAGCATATAGGGGATAGCGTGGGGGCAGCAGAGTCCAGTCGGCCAACATCTTGAACATTCGACAGGCACAGGACAGCCTCCCACACCAGGGAAAAATAGGAAAAAAATATGGAGAGTGGGGAAAAATGAGAAAACACCTAAATCGGGCAGGCACACCCACAACAGAGACCTTGTTGTAAATATACAGACAAGAGATGACTGCTAACACCCCCTCTTAGCTCCTGGATGTGGAACCAACCCCACTGAGCTAGAGTGCCGCCGGAGCATAGCCTGAGGTAGAGACTTCGTGAAGAGGTCCGCCGCATTGTCCTCTGTGGAACAATAAAGAAGTAAGATGTCACCAGCCAAAATCTTCACAAACAAAGTGATATTGTATCTCTATGTGCTTGGTCCAGGCATGGAAGACCAGGTTCCGAGCAATAGCGATACAGCTCTGGTTATCGCACTGGATGACTGTGGGCTCCTTTTGTGGAAACCCCATCTCGCCAAGCAACCTCCGCAGCCACACAACCTCGCAAGCAGCACCACAAGCAACCCAGTACTCTGCCTCTGGTCGATGACAAGGCGATAGTTGGTTGCCTCTTACTGCTTCATGAAACCCGCTCCTGAGCCGAGGGAAAAACTATAGCCTGATGTGGATCTCCTCGTATTTGGATCTCCTCCCCAATCTAAGTCACTACAACCTTGGAGTCTGACTCCATCCATCAATCCCCCTCCTGTGTAAAAGAGTCCAAGATCCTTTACATGCTGCAGAAAACACAAGATCCACAATCCTGCCTCCTAAAGAGTCCTCTGCAAACATGAGCTCAACAGCCTCATCAGCAAGCTCCCGTCCAATCTGGTATGCATCAACCAAGACAATGAATCATTCTGCTTCCAAGTCAAGGAGGCATCATACTGCTCACAAGGATCAACAACTGTTACGGTGGGATGCCAAGTCCTGGAAACCTGCTGAAGACCACTCAAGGCCTTCGAAAACCTGTAAACCACCCCCTTTGAATCCGGAACCACAAAGCCCGGAGAATGTGCAACATCCACCTCCTCCTGCAAGTAATCAACTGTCACGTGCATCCCGCACTTGGATGCCACGTAGACATTTCTGTACAGAAGGTGCAGGACCTGGGATGGTGAACTGGTCCCATGTGAGCCCAGTCCGGGACGAGTCAGCCAGGGATTCATCTCAGTTGTCGGAGGTCAGGTGTGCATTGTCCTGCACATGAGTCCAAGGCAGGTGTGCACTGTCCCTGCACATGAAACAGTGCCAATCCGCGCTGTGAGTCTCCCTCTAGAATGATGTCAGTGGTTCTATGTATCTGGTTTGGTACCGGATGCCAGATCACTGAGTAGATTAGGTTTAGGACAAGGGGCCAGCCCATAGGGCTACCCCGGATCTGAGTGTGGGCATGGGAATGGTGTAGAACCACCCCCATGAGGGCCAGGAAGGCCCAGGCTGAACCCACCAGCCATGGAGGGGCTGTATGTGAGATCCCTGTTCCCACCGAGCAACGGATTCGGGGTACTAGCAACGGAAGTAGCACTTCATGCGCGGGGCAGGGACCCACACTCGGGGCCTCGCCCACGGATATCCGGACAAGAGACTAATCCGCCGGTTTGTCCAAAACCGAAACCGGAAAAAACTTCCTTTACCCGGAAAGCATGGGCGATTCCACCAGGATAACTCTTTACTCTAACGTAGTCAAGATCATTACGGATCAACTGATCTGACTACACCTTTAACGGTACTTGGTCAATTCAAGGAAGAAACTTGCACTTGGATCATTGGGATCAACGCTTTTTTCCCCATCAAGAGGCACAGCCGTTGATTCCTATCCATAGAACAATTTCTATCCGGGATTTACTTCATCTATCGTAATAATAGAAATTAAATCTCGATTTACGGATCCATCAGCCCCATCCGATCCCATGGGTTAGCCAACCGCCCAACCACTGTAGTGATGGGATCCAATTTGGAATTTGGTTAGGTTTTGTCCCGGGTACCAAGGAAAAGAGTTCCAAGGCCCCCTAGCCGGAAGTTCATGCAAACATAAAACTAGCCACACCACTTACACACCCAATATGAAATTGCCTTTTTCTTAGCATCAGCTAACTTTAAAACAATTCTTTAATGAAACCATAGTACCACTGATCACAATCTTCCAATTTATCCGGTTGATTCATAATTTTCCATCATTCCTTCATCAGAGTATCTATGGCATCATTGGCAACTAGAACGCTCACCACCTGTCCACACAGGGGCCTTTTCAATAGTTCCTAGTCCATAATACTCGGCAATATAATCACTTATAAAATCAAGATGGACTCTCGTTGAAGATCAGCAAGATCAACCAACAGATCCATATAAAGAGCCATGGACTCATCCATTGAAGACCAGCAAGGTCATCAACCAGATCCATGCTCGGTTTCACAAAACAACTCTTACTCCTTGTTCCAATATCTTCCACGACGCACGTGTGGGTATCTTCGGCGACCCAGAGCCCGAGCACCGTATGGTCAGCACCCTCTAGGATCCTTCGCAGGTGACCTAGCGCTTCACTCATAGGCCGCTTCCTTGGTCCCTCATCCACCGTACCGGAAGCTCACCATTTAAATCGAACCGAGGCTGGTCAAGACCTCGGTCGACCTTGCTATGCGAGACGTCCTCCATTGACTCTCCGTCAGCAGCAGTTGCAACTTTAACAGTTAGGTCTTCATGACCTTAATCCACAAGACGATCAAAATGCTTCCCCAGCATTCTTGACATAAAACAGTCATTTACAAACAGTCACAAAATACAGTTTCTAAATCGAACTCTCGTCTTTCCACATTATCTTTCCTTAGTCCATATTACTTATTCCACATTCCATTCAATGTGTACTCATTCTCATCCATTTCCTCATATCGACGACACATTATTTCACATACACATTCACATTCACATCCATACATCTACATTTACATGCATACATCCATTTTCACATCCTCATTTATACATCCACATCCCATATCCTCATTCATACATACACATCCATATCCACATCCATACATCCACATCCACATCCACATTCACATCCATACATCCACATCTACATGCATAGTCCATTTTCACATCCTCATTTATACATCCACATCCCATATCTGCATTCATACATACACATCCATATCCACATCCATACATCCACATCCACATTCATATTCACATCCATATATCCACATCTACATGTATACATCCATTATCACGTCCTCATTCATACATCCACATCCACATACATCCACATCCACATTCCCATTCACATCTATACATCCACATCTACATCCACATTCCCATTCACATCTATACATCCATATCTACATCCACATTCACATACATCCACATCCACACTCCCATTCACATCTATACATCCACATCTACATCCACATACATACATACATTCACATCCACATTCCCATTCACATCTATACATCCACATCTACATCCACATTCACATCTATACATATACATCTTCATGCATACATCCATTTTCACATTCATACATCCATACTCCCATCTCCACATCTACACATCCACATACATACATCCACATCCACATTCCCATTCACATCTATACATCCACATCTACATCCACATTCACATCCACATACATCCACATCCACATTCCCATTCACATCTATACATCCACATCTACATCCACATTCCCATTCACATCTATACATCCACATCTACATCCACATTCACATACATCCACATCCACATTCCCATTCACATCTATACATCCACATCTACATCCACATTCACATCCACATTCCCATTCACATCTATACATCCACATCTATATCCACATTCACATCTATGCATATACATCTTCATGCATACATCCATTTTCACATTCATACATCCATACTCCCATCTCCACATCCACACATCCACATACATACATCCACATCCACATTCCCATTCACATCTATACATCCACATCTACATCAAGATTCACATTCATACATATACATCTACATCAACATTCACATTCATACATATACATCTACATGTATACATCCACATCACATTCATACAACCATATTACATCCATTCTCGTCCTAATACATCCCATATACATCTTAACACATCCTAACTCATCTTAACACATTCTATCACATCTCATATACATCTTATCACATCTTTTTACATCTCATACACCTCTTATCACATCCTATCACTTTCCATACGCATCTTATCAAATCTTATCACATCTCATACACCTCTTATCACATCTTATCACATTTCATATCTTTTTTAAGAGAATTCTTATATTTGATATAAGATTTCTCTACACATTTATTTATGCATAAATTCCATTTAAGGAGACTAACACTTTCGAAATTAAAATCAATCTTTTATGCATCTTCTTATGCATAAATTCAGTTTGGTAGGAAATTACACTTTTAGAATAAAAGAATTTCTCCTATACATCTAAGTTAAGCATAAAATCCATTTATGAGGAAAATCACACTTTTAGTATAAAAAGAATATCTTTTATGCATACCTATATGCATGAATTTCAATTATGATAAAAGTCACACTTTTATAATAAAATAATCAACTTTTATGCATACTTCTATGCATGAAAATTAAAAATGATAAAAGTAACACTTTTGAAAAAAATTTCTTTTATGCATACTTCTATGCATGAAAATTAAAAATGATAAAAGTAACACTTTTGATATAAAAATTTTTCCTTTATGCATACTTCTATGCATGAAAATTAAAAATGATAAAAATAACACTTTTGATATAAAAATTTATCTATTATGTATACTTCT
The DNA here is from genome assembly GCF_041138505.1 of Cibotium barometz. Taxonomy (NCBI): domain Eukaryota; kingdom Viridiplantae; phylum Streptophyta; class Polypodiopsida; order Cyatheales; family Cibotiaceae; genus Cibotium; species Cibotium barometz. The sequence continues at coordinate 33,543,578 of NC_141070.1, read as the reverse complement.
ATGCATGAAATAAAAATGGTAAAAATAACACTTTTGATATAAAAATTTATCCATTATGCATAATATTAAAATTCAATTTCTCCATGATTGTAATGAAATTCTTTCAATTAATCTAGGATGATAATTCCTAGAATATGGTAGGAAGTCCTCTTTTTATGCTTTGAATGAGATTATTTTATGCATAATTTTTATAAAAATTTTGCCATAGCTCCGCTGCTATGACTGATAAATCTCAATTTTTTCTAAGGGATAATGCTTATCATTAAGAAAATAATTAAAATAATCTCTAATTGGATTATCAATCCATAATGGATTGAATCATTAATATACATAAACTAAAAGCATAGAAAAAAGCCATTAATTTGGCCTCAAGCATAGCTTAATCTTGGGTTAAGGAAAAGCTTTATGAAAAGCTTGATTTGGATTGAGAACGGTTCATGAGTATGACCATTTCTTGAGTGAGAGAGAGAATTTACATAAAAATCATTAGAATTTAAACATAAATGAAAATTAACTTCAATAGCATTATGTAACTCTTCACTACTATTCAAACTTCAATAGCATTAAAAAAATTCATACCAATTAAACTTCTCAAGCTTGAGAGGGGTTGAGAAGAGAGAAACATTGAGAAATTATAGAAAGATCAATATTCACTAATTACCTTACAACTTGCTTGATTCTTTGTTCACAGTAGAGGCCCCCAACCAATCAATTGGTTAAGTATGTTGATGGAGCCACTAATGGGGATTGAAGAAAGAGGGAAGCTCCAAAAAACTAGTGAATTATTAAATGAATTCACAGTTTCTGGCTTAGGTGGAGTAGAGTAACGATGCATAAACACTATATATTTTTCAACAAGGGGGAGGCTTCTATTTATAGGAAAAATTGAGCTCCTAACCAAACAAACTGATTCTAGAATTTTCTAAATCAGTTTGGTCAATATTTGACCATTTTTAGACCAGTTAAGCTAACTTTTTGGAACTAGACTTGAATGAGGAGAGAGGAGAGATGAAATATCTCAATTTTTATGAGTTTAAAACTCATTCAAGCATGTGAAATATGCACCTCCTTTAAAGAACTCCTCTTCCTTACATATGTGTCATAATGGAATCATTTTAATATTGCTCATAGTTTTTTTACTAATAATCCTTGTACATTTTCAACTCTTCATCTTATGTGAAATATGCACCTCCTTTAAAGAATTCCCCTTCCTTACATATGTCATATTTTTAATATTGCTCATAGTTTTTTACTAATAATCCTTGTACATTTTCAACTCTTCATCTTATGTGAAATATGCACCTCCTTTAAAGAATTCCCCTTCCTTACATATGTCATATTTTTAATATTGCTCATAGTTTTTTACTAATAATCCTTGTACATTTTCAACTCTTCACCTCATGTGAGCATTTACTCATTTTTGGGTATTTTCTTTTTACAAGTTGGATTTATCTCCTCCCTACACATGGATTGATGCTATTGGTCCATAGGAACCTTAATTGGACCATAGTCTAAAGATTTTTGAAAATCTAGACCCTTAGACTAAGGTTCTTTATACCTATTTCCAATTAATTCCAATTGCACATTGGAAAATTCTTTTTGAATTTCTGTTTCAGGGGAACTCGTCTGAATTATAAGAGATATTTTTCTATCCAAAAATATTCAAAATCTGAATATTCTCTCTCTAGAATAATTTTTCTCTCTCTAGGCTAAAATAGTTAGCAACAGGGTCTTTATATTTCTGAAGAGGGTTGATTACAGGGGAAGATACTAGACATCAAAAAGGGGTTGGGGGAGGAATCTTACATTCTACCCCACTTAAAAAACGCGAGATGTCCTCATCTCGCAACTTGTGATAATTTCGCAAGATTCACGAATATGAGACTTAGAAAAAAAAATTAATCAAGATTAACCACCAAGATAAGTCTTAAAGAGAGCAAGATTCAAAATACGAACAAGATTTAAACTTTATTCATTCTCGGAACTTATACAGTAAAGATAGAGGAACTCTTTACACTTCCATAAGCCCGTCCATCATATGGTCACAAAAGCAGTCCTCACAAGCTGCACAAGTATAAGGTAACTCATCTATGGGAATGATTCTGTGGGTTATTGCTGCGCCTATCTCAGTGGTATGAGGTGTTCTAAGAAAAGGACCTCTGAGAGGCAAGCCAAAAACGGGGTAAAGGCATATCTTCTCATGAGGAAGAAAACACGCCAGTAAGAAGACCCGCTCAGAAAACCCAGGATGCCTTGATCTCATGACGCAGTAGTATCGGGGACCCAAACCCAAAGCTTCAATAACCATGGCCAAGCGGACATTGTTACGAAAGTGCTGCTGACCCCAGGGTGTTACCCTAGTTATGTTTTGATAGGTCCGCCATTTGGTTTGCGCTACAGAAGTTCCCAAGTGAGGGAAAAGTGAGCGCTCATACTGCTCTATAAAATCCTTCTTCACAGATTCACTTGCGTCTTGAAGGTGAGGAATCATTATGGATAAAACTAGTTCTTGTTGCCAAGCCATGAAGGAGATTAAGAAAGAAAGGAGATCGAGGGAAGTAAGATTACTGTGAGCGACAAGTAAAAGTTACGACTTATATAAAGGAAGGAGCTAGCGTAACTTAGAAGCCAACGGTAACTTGCCACTGAAGTTTTACCGTCTTTCCATGATTTGGGTTTGACACATTTTTCTATAGAAGGCATTAAGAATTTTGAGATGAAGAGATAAAAGAAGCTTGTAGGCTAAGTCACCTACTTTCATTGAATTCAGATATAAGGCTCACAATATCTGGGGGATAACTTCTTAAACTCCCCAATAGATAAAGAACTTCTTTTGGGCCGTACTCGAATGAAAACCAAAACCTTGGTATCCAAAACACCGATTTTCACTTCTGAACTCATTGTTCTGAATCCTTAAAATAGGCGTGACTCCTGAGAAGTATTCTAGGAAAAGGGTCTTTCTTTTTTAAACAGAAACTTTCTTTTATTTTAGAGAGGGAATAATTATAAGATCAGAAAGGGAGATTCTTACTCCTGTATACCTCGAAGGTTGGGGAGGAATCTTACATTCTACCCCACTTAAAAAGTGCGAGATGTCCTCATCTCGCAAGGTAGAGGACAGCTCTTTTTCTTAAGATCCAATTTTATTCTGGGGTTCCTTATATTCTGGTCAACCCAACAGAACACTAGGATAAATATCCCTTATATAGAACTCATCATTAAATAACAATTCATTCAGATTATATCATTCATATCTTTAACATGATAATGGTCCATTAGACCGAAAAGTTTCCTTCGGAACATTCCTCCACGGAAATTCAGTCAAGCAAGTCCTCAATTTGACATCCCTTAACTTGATCTACTGATCAAGTATTAACAGCAGCAATCTGACAGCACAACCCACTAATCTCATAGTGATTTGCTGAATTCATTATCATCATTCTAGTTATGAATATCATCACAGGGACTCGTCCCATTCCCCCTCATTGTGGTTTCATTATATTTCAACTAATTTTTAAAAATCATCATTTTTCAATCAGATATTTCAATCAGAATCCAAATCAATTCATCCATTCTCAAACAGAATTAAAAATCATATCAATCACATTCGAAATCATCATCTAGATAGCATTAACGCTTATAATTTCAAGTCTTAGATTTACTCGTATATACTGTCAGTAAAGAGCTGCAGTATACTCTCGGTATATACGGGTAGTCACGGCCCTTGGAATTATAGGGTAAATACCATCATGTCTAGGCCTCAAGCAAGTCAGGGATTCTGTATAACTGCGATACTTCCATCTAAAGACCCAATATCCAAATTACGAATCTCAATTTGAATATCAAATTGTATGAATTATATCACACAATTACAACCTTTTTGTGATTCTTGATAAATTTTTGACATATTTGGCTTCTCGGTTGATCCTCATTAACCAAATGCTCTGATACCAACTGTGAGATCCCTGTTCCCACCGAGCAACGGATTCGGGGTACTAGCAACGGAAGTAGCACTTCATGCGCGGGGCAGGGACCCACACTCGGGGCCTCGCCCACGGATATCCGGACAAGAGACTAATCCGTCGGTTTGTCCAAAACCGAAACCGGAAAAAACTTCCTTTACCCGGAAAGCATGGGCGATTCCACCAGGATAACTCTTTACTCTAACGTAGTCAAGATCATTACGGATCAACTGATCTGACTGCACCTTTAACGGTACTTGGTCAATTCAAGGAAGAAACTTGCACTTGGATCATTGGGATCAACGCTTTTTTCCCCATCAAGAGGCACAGCCGTTGATTCCTATCCATAGAACAATTTCTATCCGGGATTTACTTCATCTATCGTAATAATAGAAATTAAATCTCGATTTACGGATCCATCAGCCCCATCCGATCCCATGGGTTAGCCAACCGCCCAACCACTGTAGTGATGGGATCCAATTTGGAATTTGGTTAGGTTTTGTCCCGGGTACCAAGGAAAAGAGTTCCAAGGCCCCCTAGCCGGAAGTTCATGCAAACATAAAACTAGCCACACCACTTACACACCCAATATGAAATTGCCTTTTTCTTAGCATCAGCTAACTTTAAAACAATTCTTTAATGAAACCATAGTACCACTGATCACAATCTTCCAATTTATCCGGTTGATTCATAATTTTCCATCATTCCTTCATCAGAGTATCTATGGCATCATTGGCAACTAGAACGCTCACCACCTGTCCACACAGGGGTCTTTTCAATAGTTCCTAGTCCATAATACTCGGCAATATAATCACTTATAAAATCAAGATGGACTCTCGTTGAAGATCAGCAAGATCAACCAACAGATCCATATAAAGAGCCATGGACTCATCCATTGAAGACCAGCAAGGTCATCAACCAGATCCATGCTCGGTTTCACAAAACAACTCTTACTCCTTGTTCCAATATCTTCCACGACGCACGTGTGGGTATCTTCGGCGACCCAGAGCCCGAGCACCGTATGGTCAGCACCCTCTAGGATCCTTCGCAGGTGACCTAGCGCTTCACTCATAGGCCGCTTCCTTGGTCCCTCATCCACCGTACCGGAAGCTCACCATTTAAATCGAACCGAGGCTGGTCAAGACCTCGGTCGACCTTGCTATGCGAGACGTCCTCCATTGACTCTCCGTCAGCAGCAGTTGCAACTTTAACAGTTAGGTCTTCATGACCTTAATCCACAAGACGATCAAAATGCTTCCCCAGCATTCTTGACATAAAACAGTCATTTACAAACAGTCACAAAATACAGTTTCTAAATCGAACTCTCGTCTTTCCACATTATCTTTCCTTAGTCCATATTACTTATTCCACATTCCATTCAATGTGTACTCATTCTCATCCATTTCCTCATATCGACGACACATTATTTCACATACACATTCACATTCACATCCATACATCTACATTTACATGCATACATCCATTTTCACATCCTCATTTATACATCCACATCCCATATCCTCATTCATACATACACATCCATATCCACATCCATACATCCACATCCACATCCACATTCACATCCATACATCCACATCTACATGCATAGTCCATTTTCACATCCTCATTTATACATCCACATCCCATATCTACATTCATACATACACATCCATATCCACATCCATACATCCACATCCACATTCATATTCACATCCATATATCCACATCTACATGTATACATCCATTATCACGTCCTCATTCATACATCCACATCCACATACATCCACATCCACATTCCCATTCATATCTATACATCCACATCTACATCCACATTCCCATTCACATCTATACATCCATATCTACATCCACATTCACATACATCCACATCCACACTCCCATTCACATCTATACATCCACATCTACATCCACATACATACATACATCCACATCCACATTCTTATTCACATCTATACATCCACATCTACATCCACATTCACATCCACATTCCCATTCACATCTATACATCCACATCTACATCCACATTCACATCTATACATATACATCTTCATGCATACATCCATTTTCACATTCATACATCCATACTCCCATCTCCACATCTACACATCCACATACATACATCCACATCCACATTCCCATTCACATCTATACATCCACATCTACATCCACATTCACATCCACATACATCCACATCCACATTCCCATTCACATCTATACATCCACATCTACAGCCACATTCCCATTCACATCTATACATCCACATCTACATCCACATTCACATACATCCACATCCACATTCCCATTCACATCTATACATCCACATCTACATCCACATTCACATCCACATTCCCATTCACATCTATACATCCACATCTATATCCACATTCACATCTATGCATATACATCTTCATGCATACATCCATTTTCACATTCATACATCCATACTCCCATCTCCACATCCACACATCCACATACATACATCCACATCCACATTCCCATTCACATCTATACATCCACATCTACATCAACATTCACATTCATACATATACATCTACATCAACATTCACATTCATACATATACATCTACATGTATACATCCACATCACATTCATACAACCATATTACATCCATTCTCGTCCTAATACATCCCATATACATCTTAACACATCCTAACTCATCTTAACACATTCTATCACATCTCATATACATCTTATCACATCTTTTTACATCTCATACACCTCTTATCACATCCTATCACTTTCCATACGCATCTTATCAAATCTTATCACATCTCATACACCTCTTATCACATCTTATCACATTTCATATCTTTTTTAAGAGAATTCTTATATTTGATATAAGATTTCTCTACACATTTATTTATGCATAAATTCCATTTAAGGAGACTAACACTTTCGAAATTAAAATCAATCTTTTATGCATCTTCTTATGCATAAATTCAGTTTGGTAGGAAATTACACTTTTAGAATAAAAGAATTTCTCTTATACATCTAAGTTAAGCATAAAATCCATTTATGAGGAAAATCACACTTTTAGTATAAAAAGAATATCTTTTATGCATATCTATATGCATGAATTTCAATTATGATAAAAGTCACACTTTTATAATAAAATAATCAACTTTTATGCATACTTCTATGCATGAAAATTAAAAATGATAAAAGTAACACTTTTGAAAAAAATTTCTTTTATGCATACTTCTATGCATGAAAATTAAAAATGATAAAAGTAACACTTTTGATATAAAATTTTTTCCTTTATGCATACTTCTATGCATGAAAATTAAAAATGATAAAAATAACACTTTTGATATAAAAATTTATCTATTATGTATACTTCTATGCATGAAATAAAAATGGTAAAAATAACACTTTTGATATAAAAATTTATCCATTATGCATAATATTAAAATTCAATTTCTCCATGATTGTAATGAAATTCTTTCAATTAATCTAGGATGATAATTCCTAGAATATGGTAGGAAGTCCTCTTTTTATGCTTTGAATGAGATTATTTTATGCATAATTTTTATAAAAATTTTGCCATAGCTCCGCTGCTATGACTGATAAATCTCAATTTTTTCTAAGGGATAATGCTTATCATTAAGAAAATAATTAAAATAATCTCTAATTGGATTATCAATCCATAATGGATTGAATCATTAATATACATAAACTAAAAGCATAGAAAAAAGCCATTAATTTGGCCTCAAGCATAGCTTAATCTTGGGTTAAGGAAAAGCTTTATGAAAAGCTTGATTTGGATTGAGAACGGTTCATGAGTATGACCATTTCTTGAGTGAGAGAGAGAATTTACATAAAAATCATTAGAATTTAAACATAAATGAAAATTAACTTCAATAGCATTATGTAACTCTTCACTACTATTCAAACTTCAATAGCATTAAAAAAATTCATACCAATTAAACTTCTCAAGCTTGAGAGGGGTTGAGAAGAGAGAAACATTGAGAAATTATAGAAAGATCAATATTCACTAATTACCTTACAACTTGCTTGATTCTTTGTTCACGGTAGAGGCCCCCAACCAATCAATTGGTTAAGTATGTTGATGGAGCCACTAATGGGGATTGAAGAAAGAGGGAAGCTCCAAAAAACTAGTGAATTATTAAATGAATTCACAGTTTCTGGCTTAGGTGGAGTAGAGTAACGATGCATAAACACTATATATTTTTCAACAAGGGGGAGGCTTCTATTTATAGGAAAAATTGAGCTCCTAACCAAACAAACTGATTCTAGAATTTTCTAAATCAGTTTGGTCAATATTTGACCATTTTTAGATCAGTTAAGCTAACTTTTTGGAACTAGACTTGAATGAGGAGAGAGGAGAGATGAAATATCTCAATTTTTATGAGTTTAAAACTCATTCAAGCATGTGAAATATGCACCTCCTTTAAAGAACTCCTCTTCCTTACATATGTGTCATAATGGAATCATTTTAATATTGCTCATAGTTTTTTTACTAATAATCCTTGTACATTTTCAACTCTTCATCTTATGTGAAATATGCACCTCCTTTAAAGAATTCCCCTTCCTTACATATGTCATATTTTTAATATTGCTCATAGTTTTTTACTAATAATCCTTGTACATTTTCAACTCTTCATCTTATGTGAAATATGCACCTCCTTTAAAGAATTCCCCTTCCTTACATATGTCATATTTTTAATATTGCTCATAGTTTTTTACTAATAATCCTTGTACATTTTCAACTCTTCACCTCATGTGAGCATTTACTCATTTTTGGGTATTTTCTTTTTACAAGTTGGATTTATCTCCTCCCTACACATGGATTGATGCTATTGGTCCATAGGAACCTTAATTGGACCATAGTCTAAAGATTTCTGAAAATCTAGACCCTTAGACTAAGGTTCTTTATACCTATTTCCAATTAATTCCAATTGCACATTGGAAAATTCTTTTTGAATTTCTGTTTCAGGGGAACTCGTCTGAATTATAAGAGATATTTTTCTATCCAAAAATATTCAAAATCTGAATATTCTCTCTCTAGAATAATTTTTCTCTCTCTAGGCTAAAATAGTTAGCAACAGGGTCTTTATATTTCTGAAGAGGGTTGATTACAGGGGAAGATACTAGACATCAAAAAGGGGTTGGGGGAGGAATCTTACACTGTAGGACAGCCCTAGGGCACAGATCAGGCAATCTCCAGGAGATTACAGCCTTTATATGGCTGTAGGGCATGTATGGGGCAGCCCATACAGGCTGCCCAGCCCTGGGATTATGGATAAAAGATGTGTCCAGCCCTTCAGAAGCAGGCGCCTAATGTCCAGCCAGCCAGGAAGAGATGCGATGACATTATGGGATTTTTTCAGCATTTTTGGGGATTTAATTCAGCATTTTTTGTTGAATTTACTCAGTCGTGGGAATATGATGCTTGCTGCCTGTTTATCAGCTGGCCGACTACTCATGATGGGAAGTATAAATAGAGGAAGCCACAATCCCATAATTCACCAAGTGCTCAAGCAAACAAGGGCCAGGACAGCCAAGAAGTTGCTAACGCAAAGGGGTGAAGGACTGAAGGTCAATGGTAGAATTTTCCAGCCAAGAAAAGGTCAAGTTTTCTGTATTTGTTTTCAGATTTACATCATTCTAATAAAGAAAATACACCATCCGTGGTGGGGGCCCTACAGAGGGTAATTGGGACCCATTACTATGTCCTCTCCATCTCCCCCTTCTCTCTCTATTTTCTGCGCATCTCCTTTCCGTTTGTGCGTTAATTCCGTCGCGAAAAGAGTGCTGATTTCTGAGTTTTGAAGTACCGATCCTTCTCCGAAGCTTCCGCATATTACAGTGGTATCAGAGCCTACTTCAAGGACAAAGATTCAGCAAAGAAAACCAGAAAATTTTTTCGCTCGTGTGGTTGGTTTTTAGACGCCGATGGACTACCCCTTTCGGAGTGACTCCTGTTGTAATATACGAAAGCTTCGGAGAAGGATCGGTACTTCAAAACTCAGAAATCAGCACTCTTTTCGCGACGGAATTAACGCACAACCTGAAAGGAGATGTGCAGAAAATAGAGAGAGAAGGGGGAGATGGAGAGGACACAGTATTGGGTCCCAATTACCCTCTGTAGGGCCCCCACCACGGATGGTGTATTTGCTTTATTAGAATGATGTAAATCTGAAAACAAATACAGAATCTTGACCTTTTCTTGGCTGGAAAATCCTGCCCTTGACCTTCAGAAGTCCACCCCTTTGCTTGGCAATCTCCTTGGCTTGACTGGCCCTTGATTGGCTTGAGCACTTGGTGAAAACTGAGATGCTTTCATTGATTCTTGGCTGGAGTATTTATACTCCCCTTATTATCCAGTCGGCCAGCTTTATAAAGCCTCACGACTAGGTCTTTATCAATAACATGCTTTCACACTATACCACATGCTGGCCACTCTGCGCATGCCTGCTGGGACAGTACCAGACTACTGGGCACTCTGCGCATGGGTGTGGGACTGCCCCCTACACTTGGCCGACCTGCTGGGTAGGGTTTTTAGCCCTGTCGGCGCTGCCTGTCCAGAAGCACTAGGGCTGGCCGACAGCCCTTCCAGCCCATGCCATAGCTGGTGGGCACAGCCTGGGCCCTCCTGGCCCCTTGGGGGTGGTTCTACATCCTCCCCCATGCCCACACTAAGAGTGCCAATCTTCGCACTGGGGTAGCTCTATGGGTGAGCAGAGAAAACCCACCTATCCTTGCATGTTTTAAGATCACGCAATCATAAATGTAGCCCCTCTCTCTCTCTCGAGACTATATTAATCCTCTCTACTTTTAACTACTTTGGGCCTTCTTAGGGAGAAAAATTTCCAAATGCTTGTGTGTCAGGCGGCACAATCTATCTTGGCTGATATGCAATCTTGCTACCACCACCACTACTCGCTCCTAAATGGTCTAAATTCCTTTAGCTTCCGTTCCGGAAACCTTTTTTTCAAGAAAACATACACATTTCCTCTTGTGTTCTGAGTACCCCGAAAATGTGAAGAAAATAACCATGTTTTTTGAAAAAAACTTTACTATATTTACCCTTTTTATTACCGGAGTGATTCCTTTTAGCTATGATCTCAATCGGCCAATCTAGATTTTCAACGGCCGAAGGTTAAGATGAGGCACACCTTTCCCGAACACTGCAAGTTTAGCGTGTTTTTGAAAAAACCTTTTTTTCTCTTTGCTGTGCTTGCTCTTCTCACAAGCAAGGTTAGTGCTCCCTCCTCTCATATAAGCAAGGTAAGTGCTCCAATCTCCCTCCTCCCACAAGAAAGGAGAGTTCTCCAATCTCCCTCCTCTCTCAAAAGCAAGAACATGGTCCTTCATCCCTCCCACCTCTTATGCAAATGTGAGTGTATTCCATTTGTTTTTATTTTTTATTATTCTTAAACTTAAAATTTAAATTTTATAGTAATTATTGGTATGTCTTCCTCTAAAGGCATCAACTATCCAACCTAGTGTCTCATTGAGCAAGTGCTTAATCTCAGCTTGTTTCCTTCATGAATCGTTGTACCCTTGTAAACTTGGTTTTTTTCTTTTATGCAAAGTCTATGCATACGAAAGGAGTGTGCATTGTGCATGCTAGTGTGCGTTGTGCATACCATGTGCATATGCACAAAACATTATACATAAACTTTTACATTATATAATATGTATATGTATACATATGCTTAGCATATGTGTTATGCATGATGCTTAGGGGCTAGGGCTAAAGGGCTTATGCATAACACATAAGCCTTTATGTATAGCACTTATACATAAGTCCCTTATGCATAGCGGCAAATGCTTATAAGCTCCTTATGCATAGAGTTTAGGGATTAGGGGGCTATAAATTATTGCATTAGCTCCTTATGCATAGAGGTTAGGGATTAAGGGCCTATGAATTATTGCGTAAGCTCCTTATGCATAGAGGTTAGGGATTAAGGGCCTATGAATTATTGCATAAGCTCCTTATGCATAGAGGTTAGGGATTAAGGGCCTATGAATTATTGCATAAGTCCTTGAGTATAAGGGCTTATGTATAATTATAAGCCCCTATGTGTAAGGGGATCATGCATAATGTTAAAGCATTATGCATAAGCCCTTCCTTATGCATAAGACTTATGTATATGATCTTATGCATAAGCCCTTATTCCCTTATGCATAAGGTATGCATAAACCCCTTATTCATAAGCCCTTATTCCCTTGTGCAAAAGCACTTATGCCTAATGAATAATCCCTTATATGCATAAAAATCAGGCCTCAGGTACTTAAGTATACACATAGCCTCTCTTGTAGATTCAATTTTTTAACAAATAATATTTTCTTGTTTTATGGTTTAAATTTTATTGAATACTTGTCTTTTGGAATACATTGCAAACTCTTATAAAGGTGATCTCTATATCATTAATCTCAAGTGTTGCACCACCCTCCTTGGTGTGAGTGCTTATCCCCTATACATAAGAGCTTATGTGTCATGCATAAGTCTTTATCAATTAGGGCTTATACATAATCTATAAGTCCATATGCATAAGAATAAGCCCCTATAGATGCACAAGGGGAGTAGGGATATACGCGTAATACATGAGCCCTTATGCATATAGGGGTTAGAAATTAAGTGTAAGACCTATGCCCTTATGAATAGAGCTTTAAACTTTAATGTAATATATCATCTCTGATTTGTAGGGGTTAGGAATTAAGGTCTAACTCCTTGTGTATAAGTTGCTAAGAGGTGTATGCATAAGCCCCTATGTATAGGGTATAAAGGGATTATGCATAGGGATTAGGGCTTAAGGGCTATGCATAACCTCTACTGTATAAACCATTTATGCATAGGGACTTATGTATAACCCCTAATGTATAAGGGCTTATCCATAAACCATTTATGCATAGGGACTTATGCATAACCCTATATGCAAATTTCCTTATGCGTAGGCCCTATAAGCCTTTATGCATAGGGACTTATGCATAAGCCCTAATGTATAGGGGCTTATCCATAAACCATTAAGAGAGGAGACGATGGTGACATTTACAAGGATTTACGCTTAGCACTTGATTGAGCTAATCTTAAGCTCCAAGCAGCAAAGGAATGTTGTGCACAACAGCTAGGAGAAATAGACCCAATGAATTATTAAGGTTACTCAGACTCCTCCTGTAGGCTCAACCAGAGTTTCAGTGTGCATCGACACCATCGGTGAAGATGTGCAATATCTTAGATCGAAACACTACAAGTTTCAATAGTGCCTCTATCCAATCACGTCATAAGCCACCTACAACATCCAAAAAGTATTGTTGCAAGACTAGAAGCTGACAGCAACAATGTCTCGCAATATCTGCATTGCTTGAAATATTTTGACAACAGCTAGAGCGAGCACTATATGCTTGAATGCGGATGTTATTATCACCTCATGTGTCTATAGTGATGTTGTCATGTTATGGTAGTGATGTGTGTAAACACACTTAGGACTCCCGGGGTACTTTTTCCCTCACTAGGAGGTTTTTCCCCTCGTGCATTGTATATACGCCCAACACTCTAGGACTACCTTATCTTTGTTCTTGCACACTTAGTAATACTACTTTTGTGTTGTGTGCACTTGAGCTTCTTCTTCTCCAAGCTGTGTGTGCATTCCTACAACCCTAGTTCTAACATTTGGTATCAGAGCAGACAAGAGCTTCGAGGCAGCATCGCACACAAGACCCTCCACTTCATCTCTTGCGTTAGAGATGAGGTTTCATAGGCATTAGCAAGTCAGTATAGTTTACTATACTGACTATATAGCACAAGTTGGTTTTGTGCAGGTTACTTTCTATACAAGCAAGAGTTACATCAGGTATAGTCAATGGCCATGGCTGATAACATTGATGTATTTCATATATTACCTACTGATGCTGTTGCTGCTGGGAGGACAAGTTGGATGGGACCAACTACACATTATGGTCTTATATGATGCACCATGTATTGGTTGCAAAGAGCTTGTGGAATATTGTGCAGGGTCGTTATAATCGTCCTGCTTCAACAAGGACCATTATTGCTGGTGTTGAAGAAGGTGCAGTGGTGGATGATGTTGTTGCTGGTTCTGCTGCTGCAAAATCTGCTCTGCAGGAGGTTCTATTGCTGCAAGTTTTGATGATGCAAGATGTACTCTTGAACATGCAAATGGGATAGTAAAGATGCACAGGTTCATGCTTTGATTGCGCTATTTATTAAGTGTGCCATCATTCCCCACATTCATGGATGTAAGACTACGAAGGATGCATGGGATATGCTTGCATGATTGTATCAATTTTGGAATGAAGCTTGTGTAGCTTATCTGCGTAAGCAGTTAGAAAGTGAGCATATGAATGAAGGTGATCCAATGGACAGTTTCCTAACAAAGATCAAGGATCTCAAGGAGTAGTTGCAGATGAGATTTTGCCAGATAGTACACTTGTGCAGACCGTTCTTAATGGTCTTCCAAATTCTTACCAGAGCTTTGCATCCACTCTTAGGTTGATGATGAAGGGTAATCCAAATGCCCTTTTGTTTAAGGAGCTGGTTTCTGATTTGCTACAAGAAGAATAGTCCAGGCAGAATAGGAATATTATGCATGTTGCAGATCACGCTTTTGCTACTAGCCATAAAGGCAAAGGCAAATTTAAGCTAAAATCTGTGACAGGTGTGCAGATGGTGCAAAGAAGCCTGATAAGGGTGAGCGTAAGAAAGAGAAGAAGGTCATGTGTAATTACTGTAAGGAACTTGGTCATGTGATTAAGGAATGTCCTAAGGTGGTTGCAAGAAGGAGGTAAAGAAGAAAGAGGCTAGTATGGATGTTACAGATGCCTCCACCTCTAATGTTGAATCTGCTAATGTTGTGTAGGGGTCAAAATGGGCATTTGTTGTGCAGTGCAGTTATGACCCATCTTTGCACGATGTATGTATGTCTGTTATAGATTCACATGTATGGTATTTTGACAGTGGTGCTACTAAGCACATCACTTTGCACTGTGACATGTTTACTTGCCTTGAGTATGCACCTGTTGGTAATTCCGTTACATGCGCAAATAACTTCGAGTATCCAGTAAGAGGAGTTGGAAAGATTATGTTGATCGCTACTGCTAGTGACAGCTCTCACACTTTTTGATGTATTGTATGTACCTAGGATCAGAAAGAACTTATTGTCTGTTCTAGTCGTGAAGTTCAAATGCATAGTTCATGATCTTAGTGTAGGTGATACAATTGTGGCATTAGGTTCATAATGTCATGGACTATATAAGCTCAATCCTTAGTGTGGAAGATGTGGCATCTACAGTTGTGGATACGCAAGCTATATCATATGCAAAACTGTGGCATGCATGTTTTGGGCATTTGAATTTTGCCAATTTGATGCGTTTGCAGAAATCTGAGATGGTTTCTTCGTTATCTACTTTGCAAGCGCTATCAAAGAATGTTTGTGAAGGCTGTATTCTTGGCAAGATGCAACATGCTTCATTTCCAAAGAATGGTTTTGTGTGAGCTGCTGGTAAATTGCAGCTTCTTATACATAGTGATATATGTGGTCCAATGCAGTCACCATGATTTGGTAGCCATTTGTACTTCATGACTTTCATTGATGACTTTTCCAAGCATGCATGGGCTAAGAGAAAGGCAAGGGCCTAGCAATGGAGAGCACCCCACCCTTATCAAAGAATGCCATCCTCCTAGTAGCTGAGTGGATAGCCTAATATAAGACCAGAGACACAAAGACATTACGTATCTTGGTCACCCAAGATGTTGTTTTTGTTGAGGATTCAAAGGCGTTGCCTCGTGAGAAGTTCAAAGCTTTTCCTAAAGCTTTGGGATTACTTCCATTTGTGGATTGATCATCCATATGGCCTGGCACTTTCCTATACATTGAGTGCTAGCTCATGTTCAGAGCATCACTCCCAGGGGGGATTTGTTGCCATGTTAAGGTAGTGATGTGTGTGAACACACTTAGGACCACTGGGGCACTTTTTCCCTCACTAAGAGGTTTTTTTTCCCCGTGTGTTGTATATACGCCCCAACACTCTAGGGCTATCTTATCTTTGTTCTTGCACACTAAGCAATACTATTTTGTGTTGTGTGCTCTTGAGCTTCTTCTTCTCCATGCTGTGTGTGCATCCGTGCAACCCTAGTTTCAACACCATACATCCTTCGTCGTCTTACATCCACGTGGGGAATGATGGCAGGCTTAACAGATAGCGTGATCAAGGCATGAGCCTATGCATCTTTGCCATCCCATTAAGCTTACTCAAGAGTATATCCTACATCATTAGAACCTATAGCGACAAGAGTATATCCCATTTAGCCTGATCAAGAGTATATCCTACATCATAAGAACCTGCAACAATAGAACATGCAATAGCATAACTTGTAGTAGCAGAACCTACAGTAGAACCTGATGGCAGGCTTAGCAGATAGCATGATCAAGAAGGCATGAGTCTATGCATCTTTACCATCCCATTTAGCTTGCTCAAGAGTATATCCTATATCATCAGAACCTATAGCAATAGAACATGCATTACTTGTAGAAGTAGAATTTACAGCATCATCCACCACTGCACCTTCTTCAACACCAGAATAATGGTCCTTGTCGAAGCAGGACGATTATAATGACCTTCCATAATAATCCACAAGCCCTTTTTGTAACCAATATATGGTGCATCATATAAGATCATAGTGGGTAGTTGGTCCCATCCAACTTGTCCTCATCAGCACATAATATACAAAATACATCACTGTTATCAGCCATGGCCACTGATTGTACTACTTGATGTAACTGTTGCCTGTATAGAAAGTAACCTGCACAAAACTAATATGTGCTATCTAGCGCAGCCCAAAATAGACCAAGAGGTACCTATCTTGCAGATCTAAAAGGACAAAATTGCCTGCATAGTGCTTGTAATGAAAAAACGGAGGGTGAAACAACCTCAAGTCAAAATTTTAAAGGTATCGAGCTTTACAAGCCTGTGCGTAAAATATATTGACCTACTGATGCCTGTGAAACCTTGTCTCAAATGAAAGAGATGAAGTGGAGGGTCTTGGCAATGCTACCTTGAAGCTCTTGCCTGCTCCGATACCAAATGTTGGAACTAGGGTTGCAGGAATGCACACAGAGCTTGGAGAAGAAGAAGCTCAAGTGCACACAACACAAAAGCAGTATTACTAAGTGTGCAAGAACAAAGATAAAGTATCTCTAGAGTGTTGGGCGTATATATAATGCACAGGGAAAAAAACCTCCTAGTGAGGGAAAAAGTGCCTCGATGGTCCCAAGTGTGTTCACACACATCACTACCATAACATGGCAACAGTCATTTTATGAGTTTTTTATTCCTTTGCCTTCTACAACGAGAAAAAAACCAATTTTTCCTTCCTCGCCACCATGAGCTCAACTAAAGCTCAAATCTCATCAAGGTCTTGTTTTAATAAATCCTCAATGCATTGCTAAACTTGTAAGTGATTAAGGCTAGTCACTTTATGCATGTGCAATTTTTTATGGCTTGGGAATGATTGCTAGCCCCCACGTGAAGAGTTGGGAGAGCTATTTCTTTGCCCAATCTCTTCCAAGAAGGATACATGCAAAGATTCAAAAATGAGGTGGAAAATTCAAAACTTTACTCATTAAAGTTTACTCTCATTAAATTTTGTTGCAAATAGGTAGAAAATTTTGTTGCAAATAGGTAGAAAATTCAAAACTTTACTCATTAAACTTTGTTGTCCACCATAGGTTGCTACTTTGCTCGATTGATTCATGTGATGATCTAGACTTGTTTACTTTCTTGTTAATGATGTTTTACAAGGGTTAATGAAGCCCAATCCTCTTCTAAGTGTTGCTTAGGGTCCTCAACAAGAGTCTCTTTTTGGAGTTTTTCTTGCATTTTACTTAATTAATGCATTAATCATGATTAAACAAAGCACGTATAGTGATCCTAGACTATGCCATACCTTTTGTCCTCTTTTGCCTACGAATATACCTCTTATTAATCTTCATCAACTCTTCAAGGTATGCAAACACTAATCTTGATTTAGATAGATTAATATTTGATTAATTCAATTATTAAACTTTCTAGGATGATTAGCCACTAACCCTAATCATGGATGGTCGAGTGCTTATTTTTTGGTTATGTTAATCATTTACTTATGTTTTAAACTTTATTGAAGTTAACCTTATTTAGCTAAGGGTAATAGTGGCTATGGTAACCCAATACAATTTTTATGAGTAAACTTGTTGGATGAGTCTAGCTTAGGCTTAGTACCTTCTTAATCTTATGCCTTCTCTAATATCTCCTATGATTCCATATGATTTATGATTTAGTAGTAGTTGTTTCCCAATTATGGCTAGCATAATTTGTTGCTTAAATCTAACAATCTTTTGTAAGGTAGAGTCAAAGGATGCAAATCTATAATGATGGTTTAATCTCTTAACATGATGTTTAGTGATGTTAGACTTGATGTAAATCTATATGTTGAAAGCAGTCTTCTTTTAAACTAATCCATGGTTTAACAAAATGGTTTTTTTTCTATGAACCATACCTTAACATGCTAATATCAAATGGACATATTATGCTTAAGTAATGATCTAGTTTAACTATAGGCTATAATTCTACAAAGGATTGATATCCATAGAGTCTTTTGTTCTAGTCATATGTATAGTATTTAGGTGGATGGGTTATTCTTAGTATGCTTATGAAATGAATTCCCTTATTCTTATGTTCAACTAAAGGGTTACGACAGTTAGTTAACATGCCTAAGCATTGCTTTTGTAAAGACTTTACTCCATACTAACAAATCTAGGGTAGATTAATCCATGAACAATGTGCCTTCTTATTCCAATGAACTTATTCCAATGAACCGATCTAAAATAGAGATTATCTTTTCAATACCCCTAGGATTATAGTTAATATTATTGATGATTAAGGTCTAAGACTAAGAGGTAACTCTTGACGTAGGCATTATGTTGAGAAATTACCCCAAGTATGATATAATAAAGTCTATGGCAATAGATGGCCTATTGTGAAGTCCTATCATGAAGTAACTCAAAAAAGGGTGAGACCATGGCCAACCAAGAAGAAACCTTCCTCTCATGAAGAAGTACGTTGGTGCTCTAAGTTAAATGATTGTTATGTATGTGAGTGGTAACTCCAAATTGATGGATGTGAGTTAAAGGAATTGGCAATTTTTAGTTAAAAGTTTAAATGATTGTCTTTCTTTTGATTTCTTTAATATTTCTTGTTTTGAAAGACTATTTTCATACATTGTGGCAATGAGGAATGTCAGCCCAAGGGGATGGATTTGGAAGTTGGAGCATATGGGGCTGGATATCTATGGGCCGGATGCTAGATTTTATTTAGGATCGGCATATGTCGCCCCCATTGTGTGCCTCCATGTGAGGATCAAATACCGAAGGTTTGACCCCTCTTATTCCTCAGGTATTTGAAAGGGTTTTGTTGCTTAAAGGTCAATCCATCGGATGGCTTTGGGGATCCATGTTGTCACAAAAATTTAGCTGTGCAATTTGTTTGATGATGCAATTCATTGTGCCCCCCCAATGAAGGAATTTCTTCCATAGTGAAGTATGTAACAAAAGAACTACTTTAATGGTGAAACATGCAATGGGCTTAAAAAGGTTATCTACAACTCTACCTAATGATGAATGAGGCAACACTTGGGAGTGTGTTTGTAAACATGGAGGCTGTAAATAACACCATAAGACACCATAGGCAAGTTGTTCTCCCAATGCACATGTAGATGATGATGATGATGTGTAAAGTAGAAGGGTCAAATGACCTTTAGAAAAAGGAAGAGGCAACTTATGATAAGAAGATGTAAATGTGGAGTGACCTTTGGAGATGTGGAAGAGCCAAGAGCTCAAGCATAAAAGAGCACATGAGTGCCTCATTTTAAAAAGTATGCATGATCATTAATCACATTGATGTTATTTTCTTTATTTTATCGAGTCCACTTAAGAATCATTAGCATTTGATTAAGCATATCTACCATAAAGTTGATTATATATTTTGAACCTCCTTAGGTCCCTAATCTCAAGTTCCATTCCCTATTGCTGATGACCAGCATGGTTCTTAGGGATGTAGGTTGTGGTGGTAAAGACTACTTGTGGTGTTTCTCTAGGAGCATAAGTGTTTCTAGTCAAGACCTACGAGACCTATCCTCCATGTAGTGCTCCAGTGTTGTGGTGTAGGAAAAGTGAGTGGTGCATTTATCATAGGAAGAGCCAAGTTTGCTCTTAAGGCTAGTGGCTTTCCCATTCTTTGGCAGTATCTACGAAAGTACATTTCCTTGCCTAGCTCTCATGTGTGGACATTCAGATCCTATGTGAATGTCAGTATCTACAGCACAAAAGTACATTTCCTTGCCTAGCTCTCATGTGTGGACATTCAGATCCTAGTGGCACGGTTTCCCATTCTTTGGCAGTATCTACACCACAAAAGTACATTTCCTTGCCTAGCTCTCATGTGTGGACATTCAGATCCTATGTGAGGTCCGTGTGGTAAAAAGAGAAACTGACAAAATCTCATCTATATGGTTGTCTTGTCTCCACTAAACATCCCACTTCTTAGACATCCTTTTAAATTATTGCCATGTTATGGTAGTGGTGTGTGAACACACTTAGGACCGCTGGGGCACTTTTTCCCTCACTAAGAGGTTTTTTTCCTCGTGCATTGTATATACGCCTAGCACTCTAGGGCTATCTTATCTTTGTTCTTGCACACTAAGTAATACTACTTTTGTGTTGTGTGCTCTTGAGCTTCTTCCTCTCCAAGCTGTGTGTGCATTCCTGTAACCCTAGTTCCAACATTTGGTATCAGAGCAGGCAAGAGCTTCGAGGCAGCATCGCTAGGACCCTCCACTTCATCTCCTCCGCTTGAGACGAGGTTTCACACGCATCAATAGGTTAGTATATTCTGTGGGATAGCTCAAAGAGCTTGGCTACATTAGAATTTTGATCCACCTAATATGTCAGCACATCAAGTGCTACCACTAGCTATCTCCGAGCTACCACTAGCTATCTTCAAGCTTGCATTCTCAACACTCCCCCTCAAGCTCATAACATCCATCTCATGTACTCCAAGCCTATCTTGGAAATACTCAACTTCTCTTTACCCAATGCCTTGGTAAAGATGTCTGTAACTTTCTCATTGGTCTTTACATAGACCAAGTCAATCTACCTATCAAGAACTTTCTCACGCACAAAGTGATAGTAGACCTCTATGTGTTTGGTGCTAGCATGATAAACAGGGTTGCTAGCCAGTTGTATACAATTTATGTTGTTACAAAACATGACAACCTTCCCATCATGATGGTCAACAAGATCCTTGAGTATCTTCTTCAACCACATAGCATCACATGCAGCCATAGTTGCTCCTCTATATCGTGCTTCTGTGCTAGACAAAGCAACGGTAGGCTATTTCTTGCTACTCCAAGTAACCACTACACTCCCAAGTGTAAATGCATAACCATTAGTGGATCTCTTGTCATAAGTGCTACCTACCCAATCTGCATTAATATAGCCATGAACATCCAAATCTCTCCCATATTCATAAAATAAGTCATAGTGTGCTGTGGCTTTCACATATTGCAATATCCTCCTTATTGCATCCAAATGAGGCTTGCATGGACTCTACATAAATTGACTCACTAGTCCAACCACATAGCTCAAATCTGGCCTCGTGATAGTCATGTGGATGAGACTACCAAATAACCATCTTCATGTAGATAACCATCTTCATGTACATTGTGATGTCTTTCACCCCACAATCAGCTCTCGTAACTTCATGTTTTGTTCCAAGGACGTACTCATTGGCTTGCATGCCATCATACCATATTTGGGCAACATTTCCAAGGTATAATGCCTTTGGACCAACCATATACCCTTTTTGGTTCTCACATCCATATGGTTGGTCCAAAGGCATAATGCCTTTGGACCAACCATATACCCTTTTTGGTTCTCACAACCTCAATGCCCAAAAAGTACCTCAACTCACCGAGGTCGTTCATGTCAAATTCTGCACATAGCATCTCTTTTACATTGGCTATATTATGGCCAAAATCACTTGTGACCTATCAAGTCATCAACATAGATGACAATGACAACAATACCTCTTTCTGTCTTCTTCACATATAGTGTAGAATCTAAAGTGCATACCTTAAAACCAATGATCTTGTCACTCCAAGCACGTGGTGCTTGGAGTGAAGCAAGCACGTGGTGCTTGCTTTAGCCCATATAATGCTTTCTTCAACCTACATACATGTGTGTAAGATAATGAGGGTGTACAAACCCCTCTGGCTGCTCCATGTAAACTTCCTCTTGCAACTCACCATTCAAAAAGGCATTTTTAACATCCATTTGATGCAGTTTCCAACCCTTTGAAGCTACCATCGAAATGATTGACCTCACTATGGCCATCTTGGCAACTGGACTAAATGTTTTCTCATAGTTAAGGCCCTATGTTTGCACATATCCCTTTGTGACTAGCCTTGCCTTATACCTTTCTATTGTTCCATTTGAGTTGTATTTCACTTTGTAAACCCATTTACAACTAATAGCACTCTTCTCACTTGGAAGAGAAACCAACTCCCAAGTATGATTGTGAACCAACGCATCCATCTCCTCATCCATTGCCTTTTCCCATACATGTTTGTAGGAAATCATGGTAGATCAAAGATTAAGCACAACATTATAGCATGATTAAGAAAATGCTAATACAAGATTAAGAATAATGAACAAGATTAATCAAAGCATAAATGCCAATAACATTGCATAATACTCAATTGATCTCTTGTGAATAAGTGTTACAAGTTACCAAATGAGGCCCCCAATCCATTCTTTTATAGCTTGAGAAAGCTACCCATGACATCATCGATTATGTCACTACACCATTGACTAGGTTCAATGTATGAGCATCTACCTAGGCTCCATTTCTACCAATGCTTCTAACCTTTGAATACCATCTAATGTCCATACAATATATCTATCATACCATGTCTAATGCCATACCATACTAATTCCATCCCAATGTCCATGATGCCTTCATTGTTGTAAGTGGCCATTGGTAGCCAACTTCCAATGCTTCTAACCTTTGAATACAATCTAATGTCCATACAATATATCTATCATACCATGTCTAATGCCATACGATACTAATTCCATCACAATGTCCATGATGCCTTCATTGTTGTAAGTGGCCATTGGAAGCCAACTTCCAACACCCCCCCTTGGCTCCAACATGGCCACTTTGGGCTTAGCTGATACATCAAGGGATAACCATTAGGAGTAAGGCTCAACTTCAAATATCCAAATGAGGTTTCCCTCCCAACAACAAAAGTTACTTGGGCTACATCATTGGTGCCCAGAGGTAACACCCATACAACCATTACCAATGTCCATTATAAACCATAGAGAAGTGGACCATTGGTAGTCACACTCTCATGATACCACCCCCCCTTGTTTCCATCATGGCCATCTAAGGAACTTCTATATGAGGACTCTCACAGAAAACACCATTAGGGGTGAAACCATAAACCATTACCATTGCCACCATTGCCATTACCATGACCATTTCTATTAGTTAGCTTGACCTACATAATGGGTGGTCAGAGGCTAGCTTACAAGAGATCCCATAAAATATTAGAGCCATAATTGCAATCCCAAACATACATCTAGGAGTTGTGCTCCTCTTTGATCCAAAATCCCAAAAGTTTGTGCTAATGCAAATTTTTGATTGAACGATCCACAAGTAGTGTGATCATATATGATTCCAAGTTTCAATTGCAATAATGCAACCCAATTTGATGATGGCATTGTTGATGAAGCCCTCTATGTTGCATAAAAATTCCCAAAATAAAGCCCATGCCAATTTCCACAAACCCATGTGAATTGCCTCTTTTAGAGGTCTCTTTACACCCAAGTCTTTTTAAATCTTAATCTTAAAGGTGTTTTTCAAGATTTTTAACACAAACCCATGTGAACTGCCTCTTTTAGAGGTCTCTTTACACCCAAGTCTTTTTAAACCTTAATCTTAAAGGTGTTTTTCAAGATTTTTACCAAAATAGAATCATCGCACCATTTGAACGTCATGTAGATCTGCAACTCTATGAATGCGCCGTGGAATGTGCAAAGGTTATGGGCCATCGCTTATCTCTCTATTATTGGAGAAGATGTTGATCTGCTACTTCCCCTTCTTCTGCCACCTACTACTTCATTTGTTTCTTGCCTGCAACTACTTTTCTTTTCCCTCTGCAAAGAGAGCTGCCTTGCTGTTGTTGGTCTGCTATGCATGGAGATCTCCATCACCTTGATGCACTGCTACTTGAGCTCTAGTTGCTTACGCTGATGCGGACCATGCCACTCTATTTTTTTTGTGAAGCTGCTTGCCCACATGATGTGTTGTGACCAAGGAGGATGCCATGATTGAGCCTGTGTTGCTTTTCTCTCCGCGTTGTGGAGAAATGATGGAGCTTATGATCACCTCCTTCTTGCTACGAGCCGACTGCACAATGCTGTTGCTCTTCTTGAGTGTTCTATGATTTGACTATGCTCTTCTCTGCAATTTGACTGTGATCTTCTTTGCTAGGGCCAATGAAATGGTCATTGAGCTAGAAATGGCACACCAGTGAGTTTCTTCTTCATGCCATGTTGTAGGGCATTCTATTGAGCATAGTGTTATGTTGTGTGAGCACTACTGAAGCAGCTTGAGGAGAGCTCTTAGTGGCTAGCTCTATAGCAGCCAATTTGCTATTGTCAATATTCTGAACACCCTGCTTGTTTTCCACATTCTCTCTCACTCTCCTTCTAGATGAGACAGAGGAGCCTCAGAATTGTGTTGTGAGTAGACCAACAAGAGGAGGGTACCAACTTGGGACAAAAAACGAGTAGAAAGCACTAATAGCAAAGGAGAGAGAGTCACAAAACCTATTATCTAAGCAACCAAGAAGATAGTCCTAATTACTCTCTAATCACCAAGACAAAGCGATAGAATAGACCTCTATGAACCTAACTATAATCTCCTAAACCTATGCTCTGATACCATGTAGGAAATCATGGTGGATCAAAGATTAAGCACAACATTATAACACAATTAAGAAAATGAAATACAAGATTAAGAATAATAAACAAGATTAATCAAAGCATAAATGCCAATAACATTGGCATAATGCTCAATTGATCTCTTGTGAATGAGTGTTACAAGTTACCAAATGAGGCCCCCAATCCATTCTTTTATAGCTTGAGAAAGCTACCCACACCATGACATCATTGATTATGTCACTACACCATTGACTAGGTTCAATGTATGAGCATCTACCTAGGCTCTTTTACATGAGTGAATAACTCCATTTTTGCCCATGACATCATCGATTATGTCACTACACCATTGACTAGGTTCAATGTATGAGCATCTACCTAGGCTCTTTTACATGAGTGAATAACTCCATTTCTACCAATGCTTCTAACCTTTGAATACCATCTAATGTCCACACAATATATCTATCATACCATGTCTAATGCCATACCATACTAATTCCATCCCAATGTCCATGATGCCTTCATTGTAAGTGGCCATTGGTGGTAGCCAACTTCCAACAATGCTTACCAATTGCTTCACCAAAGCATGATGGTTCCACATGCTTAACCATTGACATCATGTATGCATAATGCATTGCATACTCTTTGTACGTCAACCTCTCCATGGGATACCTTACCCTTTGTGACCTTCTCACAACATGTGGCTCACTATGAACCTTTCTTGCATGTGGTGGCACATACCTTTCTTGCCTTACCCCCCCTGGTGTATGTAAGGATGGGATGCCAAGTTCCTCATCAAGGTTTTCCATGCCTAAGGAATCATAACCTATGATACCAACTCCTTCCACGTTCTTCTTTCCCTTATCCAAAGAACTACTACTAGTGCTACCCTGCTCATTTCTCAATCTTCCATTTAATAGGTTCACACTGGTACCATCACTCGATCTTACAGGTCCTGACAATGAAGTAGACACATCATTTGGCAACTTTACATGAATTTTTGAATCAATGTCATCTACCATGACATCCAGCTTGTCCTTGTACCAACTTGCCAATTCATCAAGCACAACATGTCTTGATATAACCACCTGCCTTGCATTTGGATTGTAGCATTTGTAGGCTTTCCTATCTTTTGCATAACCAATGAATATGTACTTCTCTACCTTAGGATCCAACTTCCTCCTTCTTTCATCAGAAACATGTACATAAGCAATGCTCCCAAAAACCTTGAGATGACTAATGTCCGGCCTATAACTTGTAAGTCTCATCTCAAGTGTACTCTCATGTATGGAAGTTGTGGGTGTCTTGTTCAACACATACACCACGGTGGCACATGCCTCGACCCAATAGTGATTCGGCATGTTCTTCTAATTGAGCATAGCTCTAGCTACTTCACATATCACACGATTCTTCCTCTTAGCAACTCCATTTTACTGAGGAGTGTACCTACAAGTAAGCTACCTTCTTATCCCATGCTTTTTAAGATAGTCATCAAATTCACATACCACACGATTCTTCCTCTTAGCAACTCCATTTTACTGAGGAGTGTACCTACAAGGAGTGTACTGAGGAGTGTACCTGCAAGTAAGCTACCTTCTTATCCCATGCTTTTTAAGATAGTCATCAAATTCATGCAAGGTTTATTTTTCACCACCATCTGACCTCACATATTTGATCCAATTCCCATATTGCTTTTTTGCATATTCCTTGAAAGCAATGAACTTTTCAAGAGCTTCACTCTTCTCTTTAAGAAAGTATATCCACATAAACCTTGTGTAATCATCAATGAATGTGATGTAGTACCTGTTTCCATTCATAGTTAGGGATTGAGCTAGCCCCCAAATATCACTATGAATAATCTCCAATGGCCTATGGCTTATGTTGCCTTCCTTTGGAAATGGAAACCTTGCTTGTTTCCCAAATTGGCATGCTTCACATACATGATGACTTCCATCATTCTTAAACCTGGGTAAGCCAGCAACAATGCCTTTTACTTGCATGTTATTCAATCTCTGAATGTTCACATGTCCAATTCTCTTATGCCACATGTCTATGTCCTGCACAACTCCATGACTCTTTGAGAACATAGTTAAGCTCAATTCTGGTAATCTTGCTTCAAGCTTGAATAGCCTACCTTCCTTCTTGCCTTTGGCTATCAACCTGCAGCCATGCTTGAAGTCTTCAACAAAGCAACCTTGCTCATTGAACCTGACTTGTAGTCCCTGTTCTACCATTTGACCCACTGATGCCAAGTTCTTTGTGATAGAAGGTACATACAGTACCTCTAACATGCTTGTAGTCTTCAACAAAGCAACCTTGCTCATTGAACCTGACTTGTAGTCCCTGTTCTACCATTTGACCCACTGATGCCAAGTTCTTTGTGATAGAAGGTACATACAGTACCTCTAACATGTTCTTTACATTTCCACCATGAGTAATAGGATGCTATGTGTCATCACCTATGACCACATAACCTTGAGTCTCCATTGGTTGCATCTTCTCAAACCATTCACCATGGCAAGTCATATGGTTTGAGGCACTTGAATCCATGTACTAAGACTCATCTCTGCCATCACTATTAGATGTCATAGTTCCCATAACATGTGTCATAGTAAATAAATTATTTGAATTTCCATCATTGTTGCTAGTAGAGGCATAGTTACCATGCTATGGTCTACCACTTCCATTTCTTACATCATTTTGCTTTTTATAGAAGCCCTTCACCATGTGACCAAGCTTGCCACAATACAAGCATTCAATCCCACTAGCATTATGTTGTTGGCCTTGCCAATGACCTCTTCCTCGAGTACATGTTCTCCCCCTGCCTAGGAAGTATGTATTTCTACCACTACCACCTCGTGCACCATATGAATTTTAAAAATTATGTGGTGGTCTATCTTGCCAACCTTGGCTACTTCCACATCCTTTGAAAAAGGATCTCCCCCTACCTCTCGCATCTCAAGAGTAGAATGCTTGATCCCTAGCATGAGTAGATGTACTAGAGCTAGTACCAAGCCCAAGCTTCATCTCTTCAATTATGAGCAATGAACAAAGCTCATGAAAATTTGGGGGATTGTCACCTCTCACTGTAATAGATGCATCAAAATTTTTGTATTCTTTGCCCAAGCCATTCAAGGTAATGGCTACCAAATCACTATCATCCATCGGTGTATTGATGGATGCAAGAGCATATGCTAGGCTCTTTATCTCTTAAACATAGTCATGCACACTTCTACTATTTCTCACCACACTATGCAACTTTTGCTTCAATTGAAGTTTCCTTGCCTATGTATTAGTGTTATACAACCACACAAATGTATCCTATGCATCCCTAGGATTATCCAAATTCTGAATATGACATAGCATACTGTTTGTCACACATATGGCAAAGTAATGCAATACTTTGTTAGCTCTTTGCATCCAAGTCTTGTGAGCTTGTACCTGTGCTAGGGTTGCATTTGAGTAGCATCAATGGGTTTGCATCTTCACTTATAACCAAAACCCAAAAGCTTTTTCCTTTTAAGAAGCTCTGCATCTTGTACTTCCTAAATTGAAATTTGTTTCTGTCAGGCTTCTCTCCCACAATCTGTATTGGACCATCTCCCATTGTGAATACTTGTAATGTACCCTAATCTAGCACTCTTTCCAATGCCTTACAAAACTGCAAATGCTTATGAATCAAGCTTAATATGTGTTATACATATGCATTTACATCCCAGGAGGCTTCATGTTGCATATGAACTTCATTTGAATAATTAAATTTGGGTAAAGGTAAAAAGTTAAATTTTCTAGTCTTTTTTCTCGCCAATAACTAGTTAAAGATTGTGCTCTAATTCCTTCAATTATTTTTCAAATTCAATGATTTAACATTCATTAGATTTCCAATACATTGCTCCAACTAACCCTAAGAGGGTTTGACCAAATTCTTCAAGATGAGAGAGAACCATCAAAATTTTTAACTCTCTTGTTTGTTATTTCTACTCATGTCAGAGACCAATAGTCACTTAAAGTGCTCTAATTTCTTCAAATCTAATCCAAATACAAAAAACTTTGAATCAAAAGTTTAGCAACTCCTTGCTTCTTGTATGTACCAAAGGAATTAGTTCAATTTTCTAGAGGTAGAGATTAATAGCATGATTAGTGAGGCTCTATTTTTGTAAGACAGTTCTATAATTCTGCTAACTATCCATTAATTAGCTCATTATGCCTATAATCCTCCAAATGATTCTCCCAAATGAGTTTCCCAGCACCATTCACACATTTTCTAAGCTTTTTAAGACTTTAATCACTTGCAATGGCCCTCTAATGATCAAATGGCATCAAAAAGTATGAATGTTGTCCCAAATCTGCATCAAAAAAGTGTCACCTATTTGAGATGCCTGTAGGGAGAGGACAATACACCATTGAGTTGATAGGCATCATAGAAAGGGGTTGCTCAGAGGAAAAATAGGCACATTGTTGGAATTAGGGTTGCAGGGAAACACAGACAGCTTGGAGAAGACAAAGGTAGCACAAGGCACTCAATAGAGATTTGCAATAGAAAGATGAGGTAGCCCTAGAATTATGGGCGTATATACAATGCACGGGGGAAAAAACCTCCTAAAGAGGGAAAAAGTGCCCCGGCGGTCCTAAGTGTGTTCACACACATCACTACCTCATGTATATGGTAACAAATCCCCCCTGGGAGTGATGCGGTGAACGAGAGCTGGCACATAGAGTATAGGGAAGTGCCATGCCCTAAGGACATGATCAATCCACAAAGGGGAGTAAGCCCAAAGCTTTGCGGATAGGTGGGGCTCTTCACATTATGCTTGGATGATAGCATTGCACAGAGAGTTTGGGATGAGTGAGATGGGTATTCTTCATTGCTTTCTTGTATCAAAAACTTGGCAAATTATGAGGGGGATGCACACCTCCTAGAAACAGTACGTATAGGTGCTTCTTGTGGCCATGGTATGAAGGATTGCACACCCTTATCTACTACTCTCGATTGGACTATGAAGTTTTCATCTCTTGATTCCTATGAGCTGGGGATACTTCATTGTACCAAGAGCTTGACGGGTCACTTATCTGGTAGCACCAGGTTGGACATTTGTTCTCCGGTTGGGCTTCTCTTGGAAGGATTTAAAACGGTACAAGAGGAAGTCTTCTGTTCGTGGCTTGCTGTGACACATATTTGGGTTAGAGATGTGGATATTTTGCTTGCGGAGATGTGTCTTGGAGCATTATGGATTGAGTCCGTGGATTTAGAGATTCCAGCTCCTTGAAGACTTGTTCTTCACCCAGGATCTCAGAGGGGGTGACAGCATTATTTCTCCGGTTTAGTACCCTTTTGGTGGTGTGAGGGGTGCCCAGTTTTTTCCCAAGAAACATCATGGAGGCCACACTTGATGTCTTCAAGTGTTCGGGGCATGGAGCTTCTTCTTCAACAACGGTCACTCTAGCTCCCTGGTTTTGGTGCTACATTCAAGAGCTGAGAGGGGGTGTTAATAGAATGGTCACCTCCTGTATGTGAGTGAGGGGCTGCTTTGTGGTGGGTGTGCCTACCCAAGAGAGAGGATCACACATTCTACACTGTATGTGGGGAGGTGGTAGGTCTGCTAGGGGGTTGTGGGCACTGTAGAAGGTCAACAACCTATAGGTCAAGGGGTTGAGGAAGCCCAAGGGGTGCCATGGGTAGCCCAAGAGCAGTGGGTAGCC
Organism: Cibotium barometz; assembly: GCF_041138505.1. Classification (NCBI taxonomy): domain Eukaryota; kingdom Viridiplantae; phylum Streptophyta; class Polypodiopsida; order Cyatheales; family Cibotiaceae; genus Cibotium; species Cibotium barometz. The sequence continues at coordinate 33,512,849 of NC_141070.1, read as the reverse complement.
CTAGAGGCAATGGGGCTGCTATCGGGTTGCTACCTGCTCTGCAGCCCGACTAGGGATTGGTCTACCCGACCAGCCCTTGAGGCATTTAACACAGCCCTAAAGGGCCTTTTTTTGCAACCTGACCAAGTTATTAGCAGGCCGACCAGCATATTTGTTTCTTATATAATGAGGGGACCAACTCCTCATTTATTCATCTTGTCATCTTGCCTTTGACTTGTCTTCTAGTCATATGGGGGGGAAGATCATCAAGTTCTCTTGGAACTTTGGTCACAAGGCTTGTTCATTGCCTTGGTCACTCATTTCTTGAGGATTGTTCTAGGGTTGAGTCTCTACTCTTAGGGTACACACGTACCATCGTAGAGTCTCTTATGCTTTCATAATATATTTAATTCAGCATTGCTCTTCTTTCTCTTTCTCTCCCTTGTGCCATTGTTTCTTTTCACTTCTGCTGCACACTCTGACACATTTAACATATCCTAAACATCCTTGTCAACTTAAAGTCTCAAAACAACCTGACAAGGGGGGGGGGCTTCTATACCATTAATAATATATTAATGCTCACTAGATACTTGGTTTATACCACAAACCCATGTCTCTAAATTCAAGAAACTATAACACTTGGGTACAAGGCAAATCCTTCCAATACCTTTGTGAGTGCACAACACGATTTAGGCTACAATTAATGATACAAAAAGGATGCAATTTGAAGACCTTCTAATGTTGTAATTTGGGGTATTTAGAGCCCATTAATTTATCAAAAATAATGATCAAAAACTTGAAAAGAATCATATAAAAATTCATAGCCAAATTCAAGATATAAACATTACAAAATTACTCTTTTTCACCTTTTTATGCCTAAATTTAAGCATAAATTATGATTATTTAAATAATATTAATCCTTCTCTAAAACTAAATTATTTTATCTTAAAATTAACACTATTTAATTAACTCTACCAAAAAAGAAGAATCATATTAAATTTCCTTTCCTATCTCCATGTGTAAGCATGTGAAAATTGGGAAAAAAACATACTTTTGGGTCACAAAGAACACAACTTTCTACATTAAAGGAAGAGCAAGGGGAGTCGAGGGATTTATCCCATATGGCTGCAAATTCCTATTTCACAAAAACTATATCTAGCAAATTAGACCATTTATATCACAAATTAACAAAGAAATAGAATGGGGAGAAGGGGGAGAGCATTGACCTCACTTTTGCGAGTATGAAGGCTTTGGAATTCACCTAGGGGGACGATCTAGGCGCCTACTTCTTGTGGATCCCCCCTTCCTTTTCTCCTTTTGTACAAGAACAAATGAGCACCAAATTCAAGGTTTGGGAGGAGGGCTCTTTATAGCCCACCAACTAGCCCCACATGGACTAGACTAAATGGTGGGCCACCCTCCACAAGACTCAACTACTTTGCGGGCTACCTAACTACATGCTACCGCATAAAAGAGAGGCCACAGAGTTCAGTTAACTGGGAGCTTTTGCATTATCCCATTTACACCTTATTAATTGATCATAACATTTTCAACCTTACAATTGGACATTTAATACTTCCAACCTTAATGCAACCCTTTATACCATATTTTTCCATAATTCCTATAAGGTGAACCACATACCTTAGTGTTTTTTATTTTCTTTTTAATTAATTTTCTTCCTTAATTTTTTGGACACTAAGCACATCATTTCCTAATTTTTCAAGAAGGCTCAACATAAATAATTATCTACATGTAAAGTATAATGTGCATAATGTGCACACCTAAAAATCTCAAGGGTAATTAAGGAAAAAATGTGTACATGTACACACATGCATGCGCTAGAGAGACATTTCACATTAATGTGCATGTGTGCTCATGGAGCATTAGAGGGGTTCTAACCCTTGAAAATTTTAAAGGTGAAAAATGTGCATGTGTACATGTGTGACCCTTCATATATTTTTATGAGATTTAATAATAAATTTATACGAGAAGAGAGTTAGTAGTTCTTTACTCACATGGGGAGGGATCTTACAGGGTAAGACTCGCCTAATTGGGGAGGGATCTTATTTATACGAGAAGAGAGTTAGTAGTTCTTAACTCACATGGGGAGGAATCTTATTTATACGAGAAGAGAGTTAGTAGTTCTTTACTCACATGGGGAGGAATCTTATTTATACGAGAAGAGAGTTAGTAGTTCTTTACTCACATGGGGAGGGATCTTTTAGGGCAAGAGTCGCCTAATGGTTTTTGGTTAGGAGGCAGTTATGCATGCCGCTTATGTGTTAAACAAATGCCCCACCAAAGCATTAAACAGTGATGCCTTATGTCATCACTCCATTTTAATATTATTCTATTGAAAATGGTTTCCAAAATATAAAAAAGAAACCAAACAATGTTACACTTTTGTGCTATATAAACAAAAAAAAAACAAAGTAAACTATCTTTTACACCTTACGCTCGAGGGGAGGGGGAGGGGTTCACTGAAAATAAGTAAGTGTATCATGTAGGTTCAACATAAAGGGTGATTTTTTTAATCTTTTTTTGAGGGTACCATTTGTAGGGGTATCCACGGCTGAGCGTAAAAAGTTATCGCGGTTTTAAATTGAAAATTTGTGGATAAGGATGCAAAAAATTCCAGAGTGCAAAACCATGAAAGCGAAGAAGGAAAAGTGAAAGCTTAATATGGCCACATGAAGGGATTTGGGAAAAATGAGGAGATGATTGATACAATTCTCTCGAAAGTGGAGCACGCATTGAAGGGCATATTTCTTGAGGACGCATGAGAGGCATATTTCTTGAGGACGCACTGAGGGGCATATTCCTTGTGGTAAAAGTTCTTTCACGTAGCTAATATAAAAGGGAGTATGCAGCTAGAGAGAGCGAGCGAGGTGCCCGAGAGCGAGCGAGCGAGGTGCCCGAGAAGGCAATGGATGAGGAGATGGATGCATTGGTTCACAATGATACTTGGGAGTTGGTTTCTCTTCCAAGTGAGAAGAATGCTCTTAGTTATAAATGGGTTTACAAAGTGAAATACAACTCCTTGTGGTAAAAGTTCTTTCACGCAGCTAATATAAAAGGGAGTATGCAGCTAGAGAGAGCGAGCGAGCGAGGTGCGCTAGCTGCGCACCTTCCGAGAGAAAGAGAGAGAGCGCGCGCGCGCGCTAGCTGCGCACCTTCCGAGAGGGAGAGAGAGAGCGCGCCGCGCACTATGGCAACTGAGCAGTTGATCAAGCGGCAAAGCTGCGGACCCGGCCTCGCGAAGCTGTCCGCAGCTTCGCGTAGGAGCACACCTGTGGCATTGTTCCAAGGCTACAATGCAGTGCATGGGCATGGGATGAATACAGCAGTGAGAGGGCAGAAAGAACTCACGGGAGGCACAAGCTTCGTGAAGTGCGACATCTGCTACACCACAAGTGAGCTTAGCCAGACGCTGCAAGTAGAGCAGTCTCTGTCGGTGAGCTATGATCCCGTGGGCAGCATCTCGGAGAAGCTACGATTCTTCCAGAAACTGAGCGCTTCCTCCACCACCACCTTCAGTGTTTGCCCGGCACACCAAAGCCAAGGAGGTAGTCACCAACGTGCAGCGGGATGTTTCAGTGCCCGCCCCGGCTGACGACACGCAGTTGCGAGAGTTCGTGCAGCTCTACGGCGATAGCTACCTATCCAGCCGAACCCTCGGCGGCGAGTACTGCGCCGTCTACTCGTACTACTCCGACTCGAGGGAGCAGCAGCAGGAGCTGCGCGCAGACATCACAGGGGCTGGCATTTTTGCCGGGGTGAGTGTGGATGCATCCTTGCAGGTGAGAAGTCAAAGCTCTTACCCACCCAAAATTCATGCACCACTAGGGCTCAAAAGTGTGTGTGTTTTGGAATAAAAAGAGAAAAATGGGCTAACCTTTCTGTCACCCAAGTGTGGTAGATTGGTTAGCCCACTACTCTCTAAAGTACAAGATCTTGAGTTCAAGACCTGTAGGATAGATCAATTTGGTCTCTTGGGATTGTTCCCACCACGTTAAAATCTTCTCTCTCAAAAGTGTGTATGTGTTGGAATTAAAAAAAAAATGGGCTAACCTTTCTATCACCCAAGTGTGGTAGTTTGGTTAGCCCACTTCTCTCTAAAGTACAAGATCTTGAGTTCAAGACCCGTCTAATAGATCAACTTGGTCTCTTGAGATTGTTCCCACGATGTTAAAAACTTCTCTATCTCTCATACACACCCCGCTTGTTTTTGTCTTGCTTACTCACTCTTTTCCTCACACATTCTCTTACACACACTTCTTGTTTCTTTTGTCCCACACACGCATGGACTCTTGCGCTAGTAGCAGGGATAAAGTAGCCTAAAGTAGGCTTTTATGTGGCGGATTTGTCATCAGCCCATTGTGGGATATTCCTTCACCACTCTAGGGGGATGATTCACTTGAGTGTTCAAGGGCAAGACCCCCTCACACACGGTGTGAACACACGAGTGTCCCTTCCCAAGCTTCATACATCAGGGCTTTAACTTAAAACCCCAAAGTTGAGAAGCCCTAGCTTTATAGCTAGACCAACTTTTGAGGGAGTGACATTGACCTTAGGCCCATGTCACACACGGGGGGTGGATGGACGAGGTTCTTTAAAAAAAGGACTAATCAAAATTGGCACCAGCCTGCTGATGTCTTGTCACACATCGGCCCACCAACATTTGCATGCTAAGTTGGCATGCCAACTCAAGGCCAACTTTTGGGGGAGTTTGGGCCGTTTGTTCACCCTGCCCAAAGTATGAATAGTGAGAAAAACTGACAAAAAGTGCATTGCTTGCCCACCCACATGTGACAACGTGCCTGTGGCCCCTTTGTTCACTTGCCCAAGTCACAAAAATGGCAAATTTACTCTCATAATAGGCTTTAAGTGATACTTTAGAACAACATTAGTAAATTTTTTGAATAAAAATGGAATTTCATGTCCTCAAGAGCTATAATAGATAAGGGCTTCTTTTGATACCCCTAAAAGCATGCTAAACATAGGGCCTTTGTGTGTGCACCCGAGTTTCATTTCCACATGATTACTTGGGGTAATGATATTACATTTTGTGAGTGTTGAGGTTTAGTGAAAAAACTAGCTTCTCTTTAACTTATGTTGCCAGTTTCGAGTATTTTCTCTTCATATATGTCTCTTGAATCTAGTCTATATTATGCAGGTCAATATTAACAAACTCAATTCCACTGAAAAAAGGCGCATCTCTTTTGAACCCCGAATGTCCGGCATAGCCAATCCCGAATTTCCCTCTTCTAACAAGATCACAGAGTTTGCCTTGAAATTCCCCTCCCTTGAGCTAACAGCTCCTGTAATCATAGACTGGGCAGCTTCTGGCTATGAGCAGGTTCCAGGCAGCATAGGCAGCATGTTCAACCGTATAGCACGCAATCGAGAGTTGTTGGCAAGCCCCGAATCCTCAACAACCTTGAGAAAATTGAAGGAGCTAAAGGAAAGTATAGATGCAATAAACAAGGTGTACAACTTGTATGACAGTAACTACAAGGATGACACTAAGCTCAACAATGTGAAGGACGAGGTCAATCAAGATGAGAGCAATGTGCGTTCTATGATAAAGGCTTATTTAGAGGATCCTCTCAAGCCTCTTCAGGGACCTTTAGTGCTACGCTCGCTTGACAAGGGCATCCCATTTTTACAATATGAGGTGCATGAATCTGCGCGAATATCTTCAGGTGACTACGGCCCCGTAGTATTTGATGATGTGTAGAATCCCAAGGAATTCTTTCAACAACGCAAGAGGGTCTCTGCCATCCAGCTGCGCTCAAGTGATCGTCTGGTAAGTTGCCTTGTTGTCACTTACTCTGGTGAAAACATGCAATCACAGACACTCAATCATGGCACTCATGAGCATGACTCCGGTAGCCATCTTAGCTACGTTCTCAATGTGTTGCCCAGCCACTACATTGAATTTATGTCTGGTAGAATTGGCTCTGTCCCTGGTATGGCTCCCCGTCCAGTGATCACCAACCTTGCTTTTATTCTTGATGATGAATCTTCGTCTATGGTGGTCCTTATCAAGGCCAGCAATTTGGATGGACCAAACCCAAAGGCTCATTCCTCTTGGGCTTCAAAGGTTGCCATGGTTGGTACATTGAAAACCTTCAGGTTGTCTATGCTTCCTTCTCACCTGCATATTGGTCCCCAAACTAAGTTACAATCTATCCAATGTGTCTCTACTTGTAAGATTTATAGTCACGACTATAGTTACAATCTATCCATGTAAGATTTATAGTCACGACTCTCCCTATTTCCACATCAATATTACTGTTTGAAAACTTTAGTATTTATATTATTTGTATATTTCTTATTGTCTCCTTGAATTATCACAAGAAGTTTTAGACATTTTGCCACTGTGATTCCCACATTGCGGATTAAGATTTATAGTCACTTCCACATCAATATTACTGTTTGAAAACTTTAGCATTTATATTATTTGTATATTTCTTATTGTCTCCTTGAATTATCAAAAGAAGTTTTAGACCACTATGATTCCCACATTACCGCTTATGACAATATCATGAGCTTCTGTAGCAGGTGAGGTGGAGCATGCCTAGCTGGGTGCGATGGGGGGCATGGGGCAGCTGCCTCCTATCCCCCCCGAATGAGAAAAACTAGATTTTAAAAGTACTCAACAAATAATAAATTATTTTTCCACAAAAGAAAATATATTCTTCTTAAAAGGCAGACAGGGCCACATTCAAAAAATGGCTAATCAAGTTAAAAACAAGAATTGCAAGAACAAATGCCTCAAGCCATTATTGTATTCATAATCATATGAGAAAGAAGAAGAAAAAAAGTTACGATATTAATTTCAAACTTTAACTTTTAATTTTAGCTTTAAATATGCAACACAACAAAAAACATATAATCAATTTATTAAATTTATAAAATTAAATAATAAATTTATGTAGGAGTACTAAAAATTGCATAAAATCTAACAATTCCTCCCAGTAAAAGGTAAATTTCAAACCCTCAAATTTCAAGATACTGAATTGATTAACCATACTCGCAAAATGTGCACTTCGTTCTCTATGTACACAACTTTCATCAAAGCTAAAGAATGACTTCTCTCTTTGACAAATATAAATTCTTTTAGTGTGTCATCACCTAGTTAATTTAAAAAAAATAAAAAAGAAGTGTGTTGATTGCATAGGTGCTAGAGCTAATCAAGTGCATCAAATCCTTGTACTATCTATTATTGCTTGGGCAACCATAATAAGCATCTATTGTATTAGGCATACATGAGTGAAACAACCCCCTTTCAGTCCTAAATGTTGTCTTCTCTTCATCTCCTTCCTTCATCCTTATTTAATGATATCTCAATCTCAAATCAATCTTGGTGAAGAACTTTGCCCCTCATCAAGAAGATCATCAATGCAAGGTATAGGGTACCTATTCTTGATTGTGACCTTGTTCAAGTCATGGTAATCAATGCACATGCAAAAGGACCCATCCTTCTTCTTCACCAATAGAATGGGAGATGCAAATGGAGATTGTGAAGGTTGAATAGGACCCATAGCAAGCAAATCTTGCACTTGCTTGGCCACTTCCTCTCTTTCTAACTTAGACAAATAGTAAGGAGGGTTGACAACCTTTGCATTTGGTTCAAGTACTATGGCATGGTCAATCTCCCTCTTAGGACTCTTTGGCACTTGCAAAGTATCTTCATACTCTTTGAGAAAAGCTACCATATCCTCATCCATGTGCTATCCACTACTTTCCATCTCCTCTTGGGTAATATGCAACACATAGATAGTGCAAAAAGCCTTAAGCTCCTTCTTGAGTTGCTTTGGAGTGATCGAAGAAAGCTTTTTTGGTGTATTTTTAGCAAGTACCACTTGCTGTCCATGATGTAAAAAGCTCATGAAACCTTGTTGAAGGTTCACGTGAATGTCACCAAGTGACATTCACGTGAATGTCACCAAGTGAAGCCAACCGATTACACCCCATGATAATGTCAATGGGACACATATCCAAGACCACCAAGTCACCTTCCCAAGTGTATGAAGAGGGTAGAACCACTTGTTGGGATTCTAGTGTGAATCCTGATTTCCTTGCGGCCATTCCGGAATATGTGTATTCTAGAAACACACACAAGTCAACTTGCTAGAAGCAGCTACACGCGGAAGGCAGATCAGATCCAAAGGCAAATGCGATCCAAAAGCGGATTAGATTCGAAGGTGGATGCGATCCAAAAGCAAAGGAGATCCGAAGGCGACAGATGCAATCTGAAATCGGCACAAAGGCGGATATGCGATCCGAAGGCAAAATGCGGATGCGGTCCGAATGCAAATGCGGTAAAAAGCAAAGGATATGCAGATCGAGGATAATGTCAGAATTGAATGCAGTCAATTCTGGTATAGCTCTACCATTCATTCTGTTGAAATCAAAGGCGCGGCAAAAAAGCTACTATTTGTAGACCGGTCAGACCTAAATATAGTAAATGATATTCAGGGCATATCCTGTGGAGAATCTATCCAAGGTTAATGCACTATACTCTTGGAAAAGATCGCTGCTTGTTTTATTCCTTCGTGGGCTACAACTAAGAAGAAGTAGAGTGTGACACATAGTGTGAAAAGCAGAGAGCTGCGTGTGTGTGTGTAAAGAGCAAGGGTGAGTAGGAGCTCTATCTCCTTGTAATTCTCAGTGTATTGAGGATTAGTAAAACTATGCGCTTTCCGTGGATGTAGCCAAAATTTTGGTGTTGAACCATGTAAACCCTGTGTTGTCTCTCTCTCTATTTTTTCTGTCTCTATAATTTCTCTATAACAATCTTTTCTGTCTATGAATCTCTTAGAGCTAAAATAGCAAACTCAAAATCTTGGGCTAGGACAACTGAGGGTTGCTCCCAACAACTGGTATCAGATCAGAGTCCCACTTGCCTCTCCCAACAACTGGTATCAGAGCTCGGGTTGCTTAAAGAAGCATCAGAGCAGAGTCACTGGCTGTGAATAGCTGATCACTTAGGAAGGAGGAGTTCCTTGTTTGAGTGGGAGTAATGGCAGAAGAAAGCAAGTTGTGGATAGAGAAATTTGATGCCAAGAATGCAAATAGAGGACTACCTTTACTAGAAGGACCTCTTCTTGCCACCACTGGAAGGTGTGGAGAAGAAGCCGGAGACTATGTCCTAGGAGGAAGGTCCTAGATAGGAAAGCCCTAGGGACCATCAGGTTGTCATTGGTATCTTCGGTGGCCTTCAACATCTCAGAGAAAAAGACTACCAAGGATTTGATGAAGTCCTTGGACACATTGTACGAGAAGCCATCTGCATCAAACAAGGTGTTCATGATGAAGAGACTCTTCAATCTGAAGATGGCAGATGGTGGCTATATTGCAAAACACATGAATGAGTTTAACACACTCATTAGCTAGATGGTGGCTATATTGCAGAACACATGAATGAGTTTAACACACTCATTAGCTAGTTGGTGCGGTCGGTCGTTACATTCGATGACGAGATTCAGGCTCTCATCATGATGTCCTCTCTTCCAGATAGCTGGGACAGTTTGGTCATGGGCTATGAGTAACTCAGTACTTGGCAGTGTACCTCTCAAGTTTGATGATGTTGTAGGAGTTCTTCTATCGAAAGAGATGAGAAGAAGGAGCTCCAGTGAAACATCAACCTTCGCTATGCCAATGGAATCTAGTTGGAAGCTGTGGAGGCAGCGGCGGCCTTTGGAGGCTTCTTCGGACAATCCCGAGAAGTATGTCCTTTTGTGTGACAAAAGAAACATCTACCCTCCTTCCTGTACTGAGAAAGCTCCTCAGCACTCAACTTGCCACCTGTCTTGCCTGCCTCCGCTTTTTGGTCTGGAGTAAGCTTAGACGCATTGTTCGAGTTCTTGGAGCCAGAGGCTCCCGGGCTCTGTCCTGGGGAAGACCCCATCTGGTTCTGGCTTTTTCCCCCCGAGGCGTTAGCCTTGGGAGAAGCCGGCTGGGAAGTCTTGGGCTTGCCACCATTGTGTTTCATTTCTGCACTCTGCGCAAGCGAGAGTGCGTCCTCAAAGGTGGCTGGCCTAAACATACGCACCTCCCATTGGATTTGCATGTCCAGGCCATACAAAAACTACCCTTTCTTGTCCGTATCAGATAAGCCTAATTACAGACACAAGGTCGAAATTTTATTGGCAAACTGAAGGACTGGTTGCGCGTTCTGACGCGCTCCCCTGAACTCGTCTTCGAGTCACTCAAGGTAGTGGGGCGGTAGAAACCGCTGCTTAAGGTCGCGGACGAACTCGTCCCACACATAAGCTGCCATACCTGCTCTGGTGTGGGCATGAGCCCACTGAGTCCACCAAGGAATGGCCTCACCTTCCAAGTACCAACTAGCTAAGATCTCTTTGTCAGTATCTGTTTTCCTAATTGCGGCAAAGTAAGCTTCAAATTGATGTAACCATGAATAAAGAGTAGTGGGATCGAGTTTACCATTATACTTACTGAAATTCATTTTCTCGGGAAAATGATTCGAGGGCGCCGCCGGTGTCAATCTGGCGTCCAAAGCTCTGAGGTAACGCTCGTGTTCCACTCGTCGCATGGCGTCATCTTCTCATTGTCGAATCTCCAATGCACGCATCTTCATCTCAAGCAAGGAGCTTGGCTGCGGCTGTGACCCCGCGAGAAGGTCCCTGTGACGAGGATCTGGTATCGGGATACGGAAGGAGAGGGAGGAGGAGATGGAAAACGCGACGCTAGAGAGCGAGAACACTCCTCCAGAGCCAAAATCTGCGCCTTCTGCTCATCCAACTTGGTTGTCTGGTCTGCAATTGCTCGCATCATCTGCTGGAACATGTGACCTGTGACACTCAAGCCGGGTGCCCTAGCTGGGCTGCCTGGTGCACTCTGGTCTCATGGTTCTGGTTCTCTCTCGTCGCCGAAACTCGCCATAGCGGGAAAATGCAATTCCTTTCCGGAACGTAATCTGACCATCCACTATCTGTGTGGGAGACTTTCGGAGGCTTCCGGAGGCTAAAAACCAACCGTCCTTCGAGGGACAGGAGTCACTCCGAAAGGGGTAGTCCACCGGCGTCTAAAAACCAACCACACGAGCGAAAAAAATTTCTGGTTTTCTTTGCTGAATCTTTGTCCTTGACGTAGGCTCTGATACCACTGTAATATGCGGAAGCTTCGGAGAAGGATCGGTACTTCAAAACTCAGAAATCAGCACTCTTTTCGCCGACGGAATTAACGCACAACCTGAAAGGAGATGTGCAGAAAATAGAGAGAGAAGGGGGAGATGGAGAGGACACAGTATTGGGTCCCAATTACCCTCTGTAGGGCCCCCACCACGGATGGTGTATTTGCTTTATTAGAATGATGTAAATCTGAAAACAAATACAGAAACTTGATCTTTTCTTGGCTGGAAAATCCTGCCCCCTTGACCTTCAAAAGTCCACCCCTTTGCTTGGCAATCTCCTTGGCTTGACTGGCCCTTGATTGGCTTGAGCACTTGGTGAAAACTGAGATGCTTTCATTGATTCTTGGCTGGAGTATTTATACTCCCCTTATTATCCAGTCGGCCAGCTTTATAAAGCCTCACGACTAGGTCTTTATCAATAACATGCTTTCACACTATACCACATGCTGGCCACTCAGCGCATGCCTGCTGGGACAGTACCAGACTGCTGGGCACTCTGCGCATGGGTGTGGGACTGCCCCCTACACCTGGCTGACCTACTGGGTAGGGTTTTTAGCCCTGTCGGCTGCCTGTCCAGAAGCACTAGGGCTGGCCAACAGCCCTTCCAGCCCATGCCATAGCTGGTGGGCACAGCCTGGGCCCTCCTGGCCCCTTGGGGGTGGTTCTACATCCTCCCCCATGCCCACACTAAGAGTGCCAATCTTCGCACTGGGGGTAGCCCTATGGGCTGGCCCCATCTCTACATGCAAACCTACATGCCCACAGAGGTCTAGCATCCGGTTGCAAACTAGATACACAGAACATCTGACATCATTCCAGAGGGAGACTCACAGCACAGACTGGCACTGTTTCATGTGCAAGACAGTGCACACCTGACCTTGGACTCATGTGCAGGACAATGCACACCTGACCTCGGACGACTCAGATAGATCCCTGGCTGACTCGTCCCGGACTAGGCTCACATGGGACCAGTTCATCATCCCAGGTCCTGCACCTTCTGTACAAAAATGTCTACGTGGCATCCGAGTGCGGGATGCACGTGACATCCCCTTCTTCTGGTAAGCTCTTATCCTCTTAATTTGAGGCCTTGAGACTATTATCAATTTTACCACCTCTATCATAATTCTCAAGAGGTAACCTTGTAATTCAACCACTATCCCTTGAGATGATTTAATTCAATCATTTATGATTATACCCTAAGTAATTATCCAAGGCATGGATCATTCTTGATTCATATACCTTGATATTGCTTAAGCTCTTGCAAGCACACACACACACACAAACCCTAGAAGATAACACACACAGTGATGGTGGAAGGCTAAAAATCTTCTTCTTCTTCACACAAAAGAGAGGTCTTTAAAAGATAAGTGATGACCAAACATAAGTACTAAAGTACTATGTACATGTGGTCCATAATGTGAACACACTAGGTACATGAGCTGGCAGATAAGTATGCCATAACTTGGCAGGTGGGTCAGGTAGTGTAGTCAAGTTGTAGAATCACTGGCGGTGTCGGCTACCAAACATGCCAGTTGATTTAAATGATGAAAGGTCATATTTTCGAGGTCTTACAAAAAAAATCCTCTCTATTAGTGAATTAACGGCTCATGGTGCTAGCATAGAGGTTTATCATCGGTATTGCATTATTAAATCCCGTGTTAATAGCCTGTGTTTTCGGACATGCCAGTGCAATGGAAAGGGAGCATGGGCACCTTCCCTAGGGTGCGAGGAGATGAGATCAAACGGTGAAACAAGAACGAATGCCTCGTTCTAATTTAGAAGTTAGAAGTCTGTGGGTTGCAATTTTCTCGCCGAAGCCGCCACCTCCTCATTTAGTAAGCAGACAAAACCCACCTATCCTCGCATGTTTTAAGATCACGCAATCATAAATGTAGCCCCTCTCTCTCTCGAGACTATATTAATCCTCTCTACTTTTAACTACTTTGGGCCTTCTTAGGGAGAAAAATTTCCAAATGCTTGTGTGTCAGGTGGCATAATGGCTGATATGCACCACCACCACTACTCGCTCCTAAATGGTCTAAATTCCTTTAGCTTCCATTCCGGAAACCTTTTTTTCAAGAAAACACACACATTTCCTCTTGTGTTCTGAGTACCCCGGACATGTGTATAAAATAACCATGTTTTTCGAAAAAAACTTTACTATTTTTACCCTTTTTAATACCGGAGTGATTCCTTTTAGCTATGATCTCAATCGGCCAATCTAGATTTTCAACGGCCGAAGGTTAAGATGAGGCACACCTTTCCCGAACACTGCAAGTTTAGCTTGTTTTTGAAAAAACCTTTTTTTCTCTTTGCTGTGCCTGCTCTTCTCACAAGCAAGGTTAGTGCTCCCTCCTCTCATACAAGCAAGGTAAGTGCTCCAATCTCCCTCCTCCCACAAGAAAGGAGAGTTCTCCAATCTCCCTCCTCTCTCAAAAGCAAGAACATGGTCCTTCATCCCTCCCACCTCTTATGCAAATGTGAGTGTATTCCATTTGTTTTTATTTTTTATTATTCTTAAACTTAAAATTTAAATTTTATAGTAATTATTGGTATGTCTTCCTCTAAAGGCATCAACTATCCAACCTAGTGTCTCATTGAGCAAGTGCTTAATCTCAGCTTGTTTCCTTCATGAATCGTTGTACCCTTGTAAACTTGGTTTTTTTCTTTTATGCAAAGTCTATGCATACGAAAGGAGTGTGCATTGTGCATACTAGTGTGCGTTGTGCATACCATGTGCATATGCACAAAACATTATACATAAACTTTTACATTATATAATATGTATATGTATACATATCTCGGGGGGGGTCACTATATGTAAATCCTCTATATCACGTGCGTTCAAGGCCTATTTAAAAAGTCTCTTATCTGTGAATTTTTTAGTGAATATAATGTATCCTTTCCTATTCAAATCTGTAATTTTTTTAAAAAATACAATAAATAAATCCCCTCTGTAAATATATTTTTGTAAGTTTTAAATATTTAAAATGTCCTTCTGTTGAACCCACGTGATACTTACATATTTATACGAGTGACCCCCCCGAGATACATATGCTTAGCATATGTGTTATGCATGATGCATAGGGGCTAGGGCTAAAGGGCTTATGCATAACACATAAGCCTTTATGTATAGCACTTATACATAAGTCCCTTATGCATAGCGGCAAATGCTTATAAGCTCCTTATGCATAGAGTTTAGGGATTAGGGGGCTATAAATTATTGCATTAGCTCCTTATGCATAGAGGTTAGGGATTAAGGGCCTATGAATTATTGCATAAGCTCCTTATGCATAGAGGTTAGGGATTAAGGGCCTATGAATTATTGCATAAGTCCTTGAGTATAAGGGCTTATGTATAATTATAAGCCCCTATGTGTAAGGGGATCATGCATAATGTTAAAGCATTATGCATAAGCCCTTCCTTATGCATAAGACTTATGTATATGATCTTATGCATAAGCCCTTATTCCCTTATGCATAAGGTATGCATAAACCCCTTATTCATAAGCCCTTATTCCCTTGTGCATAAGCGCTTATGCCTAATGAATAATCCCTTATATGCATAAAAATCAGGCCTTAGGTACTTAAGTATACACATAGCCTCTCTTGTAGATTCAATTTTTTAACAAACAATATTTTCTTGTTTTATGGTTTAAATTTTATTGAATACTTGTCTTTTGGAATACATTGCAAACTCTTATAAAGGTGATCTCTATATCATTAATCTCAAGTGTTGCACCACCCTCCTTGGTGTGAGTGCTTATATATAAACCCCCTATACATAAGAGCTTATGTGTCATGCATAAGTCTTTATCAATTAGGGCTTATACATAATCTATAAGTCCATATGCATAAGAATAAGCCCCTATAGATGCACAAGGGGAGTAGGGATATACACGTAATACATGAGCCCTTATGCATATAGGGGTTAGAAATTAAGTGTAAGACCTATGCCCTTATGAATAGAGCTTCAAACTTTAATGTAATATATCATGTCTGATTCCTAGGGGTTAGGAATTAAGGTCTAACTCCTTGTGTATAAGTTGCTAAGAGGTGCATGCATAAGCCCCTATGTATAGGGTATAAAGGGATTATGCATAGGGATTAGGGCTTAAGGGCTATGCATAACCTCTACTGTATAAACCATTTATGCATAGGGACTTATGTATAACCCCTAATGTATAAGGGCTTATCCATAAACCATTTATGCATAGGGACTTATGCATAACCCTATATGCAAATTTCCTTATACGTAGGCCCTATAAGCCTTTATGCATAGGGACTTATCCATAAGCCCTAATGTATAGGGGCTTATCCATAAACCATTAAGAGAGGAGACGATGGTGACATTTACAAGGATTTACGCTTAGCACTTGATTGAGCTAATCTTAAGCTCCAAGTAGCAAAGGAATGTTGTGCACAACAGCTAGGAGAAATAGACCCAACGAATTATTAAGGTTACTCAAACTCCTCCTGTAGGCTCAACCAGAGTTTTAGCGTGCATCGACACCATCGGTGAAGATGTGCAATATCTTAGATCGAAACACTACAAGTTTCAATAGTGCCTCTGTCCAATCACGTCATAAGCCACCTACAACATCCAAAAAGTATTGTTGCAAGACTAGAAGCTGACAGCAACAATGTCTCGCAATATCTGCATTGCTTGAAATATTTTGACAACAGCTAGAGCGAGCACTATATGCTTGAATGCGGATGTTATTATCACCTCACGTGTCTATAGTGATGTTGTCATGTTATGGTAGTGATGTGTGTAAACACACTTAGGACTCCCGAGGTACTTTTTTCCTCACTAGGAGGTTTTTCCCCTCGTGCATTGTATATACGCCCAACACTCTAGGACTACCTTATCTTTGTTCTTGCACACTTAGTAATACTACTTTTGTGTTGTGTGCACTTGAGCTTCTTCTTCTCCAAGCTGTGTGTGCATTCCTACAACCCTAGTTCTAACATTTGGTATCAGAGCAGACAAGAGCTTCGAGGCAGCATCGCACACAAGACCCTCCACTTCATCTCTTGCGTTAGAGATGAGGTTTCATAGGCATTAGCAAGTCAGTATAGTCTACTATACTGACTATATAGCACAAGTTGGTTTTGTGCAGGTTACTTTCTATACAAGCAAGAGTTACATCAGGTATAGTCAATGGCCATGGCTGATAACATTGATGTATTTCATATATTACCTACGGATGCTATTGCTGCTGGGAGGACAAGTTGGATGGGACCAACTACACATTATGGTCTTATATGATGCACCATGTATTGGTTGCAAAGAGCTTGTGGAATATTGTGCAGGGTCGTTATAATCGTCCTGCTTCAACAAGGACCATTATTGCTGGTGTTGAAGAAGGTGCAGTGGTGGATGATGTTGCTGGTTCTGCTGTTGCAAAATCTGCTCTGTAGGAGGTTCTATTGCTGCAAGTTTTGATGATGCAAGATGTACTCTTGAACAGGCAAATGGGATAGTAAAGATGCACAGGTTCATGCTTTGATTGCGCTATTTATTAAGTGTGCCATCATTCCCCACATTCATGGATGTAAGACTACGAAGGATGCATGGGATATGCTTGCATGATTGTATCAAGTTTGGAATGAAGCTTGTGTAGCTTATCTGCGTAATCAGTTAGAAAGTGAGCATATGAATCCCGGGGCCTCCTTCTTATAGACGTGTAGGTGTAGCACGTGCGTTCAAAAGGATGGGTTTTAATATAAATCTCACTTACAGTTTTAAAAAGAAAGGAGGGGTATTACAATTGTGCCTAGAAAAAATAAAATAAGGAGTGTTTTTATTCACAAAACTTTAGAAGTAGGGTACTATTCTAGTGGTATGACATAATTTTGTTGGGGTCTAGGTAGAGGGTTCAAATCTAGTAGTGTTTTTTGGCCCCACACTTTAAAGTTCTTTTTTTGCTCCACACTCTATTTAACGTTTTTTAAATTTGAAGTGAAGTGTTTTAAATTAGTTGCTGTAAAAGAGAGAAGCAATAAAGAAACATCTCACGTAATGATGCTCTCTCTTTACTACTCCCTCCTTCCTTTTGGACGCCGCTTCCCCCTTTCTCTATCTTTGTGCAGCTTAATAAAGCTGGCTAACTAAGCTTAATAAAGCTCCTTAGTTTAGGTTTTTACATTATTGACCAAGGTTAATAATATAATGGCAGCGGGGCCTGTGGTTATTGGTGTTGATTAAGCAGAAGATTTCTAAGGTGCGCATTGTCTGTGATCTGTAGAGACATGCGCATACGCCGTTGCACCAAACACGCGGAGATGTGCAAGGTCACGTGCACGCCGAAACCACAAGGTATAGGGAATTGCATCGACTGAGCGATGGTATACTCTGTTCTGAATATAGCAGGCTGTGGTAACAGCTTCCTGCCAGAAAATTTTTGCTAGTTTTGCCACACTTAACATAGCACGAGCGGAGTCAAGCAGAGTGCGGTTCTTTTGGCATTGTAAGTGAATCTTTTGAGTTTGTTATTGAAGCTGAAGATGATGATGGAGTGTGCACATTGAATGCCACACAAGAAGAGCGTTGGCAAGTGGAGAGCAACAAAAGTGTTGGCATAAAGAGGTGTTTAAGCATGGCTTATGGTGGCGGGCCCGCAAAGCGCATTTGTAGAAGCTTAAATGTTGCCTTAGAAACTAGTGACATGAATGCAAGGGAAGAGGGTGAGAATGTTCATGGTATCAAGGTCAACATGCTCAAGAGTTCTTTACTACCAAAAGAAACTCTTGACCTTTGGGAGGTCCAATGTGACAAGACTCGTAAGAATTTGAGGAACAGAAATCCACCTAGAGATGACAATTTTCAGCTTACAACTGAAGATGTCAATGACAAGCCTTTGATTCGAATTTGGTGTGATGAATGTAAAAGCTTTTATGGATCGGGAATGACTGGAGGCAAGCAGACCGCATACTCATGCTTGTCAAACTTCTTAAGATTTCACATTCTTCAAGGACAATCCCATACAAAACGGTACCTTTCCAATCGAGGGTAAAGATCGATGCAATAGACACTCAAGGAAGTAGTACAAAGGACAAAGAAGATGATTGTGATGATTCGGTGGCAATTTTGGCGGCTATCGAGGAGATGAATAATTTCAATAACACTCATGAAGGTAAGCATCAACTTATTTCTTAATTCTTTGCAACCAAACTATTACCTTCTTTATGTAACACCTTTGTTAAGCTCATGCAAGACACTAATTTCAGCCCCTTGTATTGGTTTTTTTAAAAGGATTTTTGCTTGTTCTTTTTAGTGTTAATTTTTAGCTGATTTTTCTTTTCTTTTCTTCTCTCAAGATCTTGTTTCTTCATGTAGGGGCGGATTTTCAGTTGGTTGAAGCCACCTTGCATGATTACAAAGATAGAAGCACTGTCAGAGTGGTGTGTAAGTATGATGGGAAGTGGCTGCACTTATGTCCTCGTGGTTCAGATTTGCCAACAATTCTAATGGAACATATTAATGGAAAGTCTCACACCATTGCATGGAGCAAGACCACACCACATCAGTCTTCTTCACTCTTGACTGGATCTTGTGGGTGACCTAAAAAGCATTTTGACAAAGATCCACGCCAACAAACCTTGGGTGCTTTTCTCACATCAACAAAAGAGCGTTCAAAAGCGCCTTCTATCCCCACAGGTACATCATGCTTGGCAGCATACAATTCATGTTAGTGGTCGTGAGGTTGATATAAAACCTCTCCTACAAGATCTAAAGATGGGACGAGAGTGGTTTTGTGAGCCATATACAAAAGCATCTTTGCATGATGGAGATATGGAGTACATGGTAGATGGATGCTTTAGGCATATACATTGCCTTCGTATCTCAAGCATTGGAATGCCTTTTCAAAGTTTTACATGCAAGCATTGCAAGACAATTCCATCATGTGGTGATTTTTGCATGAGAGTGTATCGGGAGAGTATTTCCATTGAGAAGAGAGGAGAAAGGCAAACGGGCAAAGGAATGCGGCTAGATTACCTTGGAATTGAAGAGCTGAAAAGTGTCTCAGTTGGGACCAAGAAGAAATTACGAGAAGCAGGTAGAAATTTATGGTGGCTGAAGGCAAAGATTGTGGTGCTTTCCGTGAGAATCAGATCCTTGAAAGAGGCCAACTATGAAAGCATTAATAGAAAGGATGTGAGGCAATTTTGCAATAACATCATTGAGGCTTGCAGGCAAGGTAAATTTGGAGGCAAATCAGCTTTATGGGACTTTCTTCAAGACATTGCAAAGAATGCATTAAGATCCGAAAAGGGTCAAAGATTCACAGAATCAACAAAGACCATTTTTGAAGTCGTGTACCAATGCCGAATGAATAGTTGGGCAACATCCTCGGCGGTCACATTGGCCCTGCTTGCTGCAAGGAATAAGCATAACAAATTTGCTAAACCTATCAACAATAGTTAAGCACTGCGTATTGATAAAAAACAGAAGCAGGAGACAGCACACACAAGGGAAGCAAACCCTAATCCATATCCATCAACCATAAAGAAGAAGAGAAGACATAGTCACCATCTCTCTCACACACACAAAGGAGAACACAACATAGTGTTATGTCCACACTACAAAGTAAACCTAATGTAATGTCCACACACACATGACCAGCTGGGGTGGGCCACGCTTACATGAGTTTTTGAGTGCAAACCTTGGAGGGCCATCCATGTCAACCACTAGGAGACACCGAAGAAAATCAACTTACTTTCAGTCAGGGGAGCATGAATATATCTTTGATGCAATCGGGAAGATATATGTTGAAGCAAAGAGAAAACATGGAATAACATCACGAGTGCCAATTATCATTGTTGAAGATGAGACAACTATCAAGCGGCGCATTAGGTAAGCTTTTTTCAATATCTCTTCCTTTCTTTGATTGTAAATATAAAGTTCTTTGTGCATGAAGCGGGCTGAAATAAAAATCTTTCTCTTTATGTAGATGGAATGCAAAAGATGATGCTTTGATTGGGTTTTGTGGAAGAGAAGGAGAGGATCATCAATGCTCTTCAAACGATGCCATCATCGTTGGAGATGGAGCACAAGGATATGAGACAATAGTAGATGCCTTCCAAAACCACGTGGTGGGACACTATGCAAGGCTCCTCATTGTCAACCCTCTTCATGAGAGTCTTCCAAGATTGGCTCTAGTTGTGCATTGCACATGCAACCGCTTTGATAGTGATTTCATCAGAACCCAATGGATGCTTGTGGAGCGGATGTGGAATGCAAAGTTCAAAGACGTGATAGGTCCAATAATTGGTGACAGTAGGCGTTGAAAGCTCATGGTTGAAGACTACCTAGGAAAGAGAGATAGGCAATTTTTCATTGATTGGCCTGGATGGAAGTTGAAAGGAAGATTTGTGAGAGGAGATGTGTATGGTTTACATGATCAAGATTTTGTCCATTGTGGAAAGAAGCTTGTGAGTCCTCTTGACAGTCCTACCCGAGAGCTTGCAATTGGGCGTGTGTGGATTACACTCAATCACGTTGCTATGGTCTACAACACTTTCTCTGTTGATCAGCACAGGTTGTGAGATGGGGACATACAACGAAATGATCGTCAAAACTGGGGGGCAGCCCAAAGGATTGTCTCTAGACAAGTGCAAAAATGTATGAGGGAAATGCAAAAGAAAGAGAGGAGCATGGAGGGAAATGCAAAAGAAAGAGAGGAGCATGCAAGGGACCGAGGCATATTTGCAGGTTGTTGCTGACTACATAGACATATTCTTATCACCATATTTAGACTTGGGACAGCGTGTGGTGCTTGCAGCTAAAGTGGTCTTCTTCTTCAAGCTGTGGAGATTATGGCTACATCACCATCCTACATACAACCTAAGGGAAAACTTCATTAGCAAAGAGGCATACATAGACATTCAACTTTCTTGCCATTTTGTTGTTCTACTTATAAAGATGTTTCGGGAGTTCTATCCAAATTTCAAATGTCCTCTACATCTCACAGGATCTGATGCAGTAGAGATCTATTTCAGCAAGATTGGCGGTATGGTTGGGCAGGAAAGAGCGTTTGATTTTGGAGATCTTTTGCATTGTGTTGGTAGTTTGAATCAGGTTGCCATGCATGAGTATAGCTCAAATGGGGTGACTTTTTCAAGGGCCCATAAGAAACAAGAACACATTTGGAAGGACTTGAACAAGCATGAAGGTGTTTTGGAAGCAGATCTTGGGAACTATGAAAGTGTTTCCTGTGATACAAAGATGATAGATGCATTAAAAGAGGGATTGAAGCAGGCACAAACTTTATGTGAGACATTGGGCCTCAAACCTTGCATAAGTGAGGGTCTTAAATGGTGGAAAGAGCCTTTGTTAGATACAGAATCAATGTGGTCAAAGCTAGATACTGAAATGGGCGGGGCAGATGAGCATGATGACTTTGCGGAGCCATGTGGTGATGATAGCCCCATTGGCGACGAGAGCAATGAAGATGACGAGGTCATATCTTTGAGTGAGATTCGACATGAGATCGATGGGCTTCTTGATGAGGCAAGCAATGAAGCTGAGAAGAAGAGTATCTCACCAGTGGTAGAGGTTGATGGCAAATTCATCTTCAAATCTACTTTGGTAAGCCAACTCAATGGAAACTCTACATTGTCAAAGGATAGGTTGACTAGGGTGAAGCAAGGAGTGTATTTCAGCCACAAGGAAAAAGAAGCGTCATCTAGTAATGGCAATTTTTTTGGAATAGGGTCTGATGATGTGACACATGGAGAGGGACAAAAAAGGTCAAAGAGAATTGGAAAAGCTACAAATCTGAAGAAGATGGACACACTTCATAGCACTTGGTACCTTGGAAGAGTTCAGATGAGAAAGAAGGTAGGTGGCAGGTATGTGGATTATAAGCGAGGTTTTGACTTGACGGACCGGCCTCAAGGGGTAGAGATTCAGCTTGGTACCTTGGAAGAGTTCAGATGAGAAAGAAGGTAGGTGGCAGGTATGTGGATTATAAGCGAGGTTTTGACTTGACGGACCGGCCTCAAGGGGTAGAGATTCAGCTTGGTTGGTATCAAAAGGTGAAAGGGCATTGAACATTTACTTATGACTTGACGGACTTAAACATGGTCGATATAGAGTCAGTTATTGCATTGGCACATTTAACATACAATACTAAATATGAACTACATCAAAATGACTACAAGCTTTTTAATGATTTTGTAAATACTTCAGGTTAGTTTTTCATGTGATTCACGTAAGTGTTGAAGCATTTAATTGTATTTTTAAGTCATGTTATATCAGATTTTTGCATCATTTTCCTCATTTTCATTTTGATTGTAGGCAACAGGTCATCAAACACATAGGGAGGCAAGAAGCTGATTTGAGATGGGCTGAATTTTGGTGGGGCTGAAGTTTTTTGGGTGCGGGCTGAAAGACTTAGCGACTCTGACTTATGTAGACTCATGCTTTTTGTAGCCGTGGTATGCATGACTATGTATGACGACATGTCTAAGCGTATATTCAAGGATAGTTTTTGTGAGAGAAAGTAAGTCTTACTTATTGCTTTAATTCAAAAGAATAGAGGAACATCTTTAGCTCACGTATACAAAATTTCTCTTTTGATTGCTATCAGATTGTTTCGCAGATCCAATTCATTCCTAAGGCAATCCATTTTGGCAGCAGGCAATGGGACCTACAATAACGGCTAAAGAAAGAATCACAAACACTTATACATATTGTAGATTTTTGTTAAATGTCATGTATATCCCTTCTATAATGTGGGTAGCTTGAGTATAATATACATTTGAGCAGCTCTAGTCAACGACATTATATGAAGTTCAATGATATGCGTGTATGATGAGTAGGTGTTTAATCCAAGAATAGGTTACTAAAAAGCATGTGCATGTCTTTTATTGATTCCTTGTTAGACCAGTTCTTATGTGCATGCATATGTTTTTATTTGTGTTGCAGCTGTTGCCCAATTTTATTTTGACAGGCATGAGAGTTGTTGGTGTTGTCTGCTTCACAATTTGGATGTCAACCATACGTAAAATGTGTCATCTTGATTGTATGTCTGCTATGAAATTCCACACTAGCACGGTGTCACAGAGCAGGATGGTTCAAAGTCGAATGCACTGTGGACTGTGGAGTATGATGATGCTGATAAATCTGTAGTCAAATTGCTTAGCTTCCCATCGACTCCCTACTTGCATTGGGTCTCCTTCCCTGCAGCCATATCCGACTCCTTCGAGCTCCCGTCACTCCCCGGCTTCCCGAGCACCTTCCCGGCCCCTTTGGGCACCCTCACGGCATTCACACAGAGGTATTGCTTCATCCCCCACAGGGTTTTACTTCAGTTTTTCAGTCTGCAGGTCTGAGAAAAGAAGGGGCAGCCACCATTGAAGCTTCATTGCTTCATTGCTTCATTGCTTCATTGCTTCATATCTCCAGTTGGGCCTCTTAAGGGGCACTAAGGCTTGACTTGTGGCTTCATTGGCTCCCTATTGAGCCCCCCTTCACCCTCCCTTGTGCCACGTGGGCTGTAGGCCATCAAGGAGCAACAGCGCAGATTGCGCCAGCCTTACAGGCTGTGACTTGGCTCCATTTGGCTTGGTTAAACACTTGCCAACAACCCCGGGACTTGGCATTGAACATTGAAGCTTTTTGCTTCAGGTTTGGGACTGTGTAAACAGTCTACAAACAGGCCAAAAACAGGGCAGCACTTATCTCTTGAAGTTTATGCTTACCGGGATTGATCACTTGATGCATATTGATGCCCGTATGATGTCTACATGTATGGAGATGCTATGTTAATGGTTTGCCATCATTTTGGCCCTGATTTAGGACTGAGAATACTCAGTTTTGAGCAGTGAATCACTGCTAACATACAGTGGGCTGAAGCTATTTTACTCATGTATGCTTATGCCTATGCTATTCGGGTTATGTCTTGGGTACATGCTTTGAGGTATTGACCATCGGGGATTGGAAAAGAGTTCGACATTGCTTCTTACTCATTGGTTGAGCTTTTGAGCTCGTACATACAGCTTTTGTGCCAGTGGGAGCATCTTTGGATGCTTGACAGACATTGAGCAGGCAAGTGTTATTTATCTGGGAGTGTTTCCGCGCTTTGGAGATACTTTGCTGAGCACTTCTAAGTGCTTGCAGGGAGTCATACACTTTATTTCTTGGTTCTATTTGCTGATATGGCTTCATCAGGAGAGAGCTCATCTTTGCTCCACATCCGGTCTGGACGGCAAGAAATTCATCTCTTCTTACCAGACGAAGGGCCTTTTTGAGTTTGTATAAGTGCCAGTGCTCCTTTTGAAATGGCTCTTCAGAACATCGGGGCCAGCAACCGTGAGATGGTAATGTTGAATACCATCACTGAAGATTGTGAAGGTGCCACAAAGGCCAGAGATGTGATCCGGGCATCAAAGAAAACTCCTATCAAGAATTTGAAGTCAGAAAGTGAAGTTGCAATACCAGCCAAGGAGCCTGACTCTTATGAAGGTCTCGTGGAGGATTTCAAGAAGTGTTTGGAGGATGGCTTCAACACTAAAAAGCTGGCAAACCATCTGCATACATCCGGCCTCAACAGGAAGAGGATATGAAGGGACTGTCTACGACTGCTGCCAGTAAAAGTGTGGAGCCAAATTCATTTTCTTTCTTATCAGAGGAAGATTTGAAGTGTTTATCTTTTGAGAGGGTCAGAAAGGATTGTGAAGATGGGAACCAAAAAGAATGTTCCTCTGCATCTGATGGAGAAATTGGTTTGGAAAGCAAAGGGTTTAAATCCAGTGGGTACAGGATGGATATGCACAAAGCCATTGATAGACAAACTTCCTTCGCAGAGGTTGCAGATGATGCAGGTGAAGGTGTACACGATGTGTATGAAGTGCAGTATGAAACCAAGAGCTCTTTTGTGCCTCATTCTGATTGGGTTGGCCAAACAGAGCATGGAAGATACAAGAGTGGAACTGGAAACATAGATGTTTTGATGCTCAACACATTGCAGGGGTCTGAAAAAGAATCAGTGGAGGGAGCACTGGCCCAGAAAGAATGTGCAAAGACCGAGGAGGGAGGCGGCCTTGAAGGAAAGAAAGGAGCAAGATGGACATGAAAACTACAAAGGCATTTCCGGAGAGGGTACTGCCAGCAAGGACATGTCGGACGATGCCAAGGGTTTGATGGGCGACGGCAAGGGTTTTTCTGTGAGGAGGGTTCCGGCCATGGCCTTATCTTTGGCAGCGGTGCCGGTCTGCTTCACCACAAGGTCACCGTAGCACTGGGAGCAGAGGTTCATGGTGGCCGGGCTGCCGAAGAAGCCACAGTTATTGGTGCAGAAAGCAGGCCCCTCGGGCGGCTGGCAGCCAGTTTCTTCCTTGTCTATCTTCTGGTCCATGGCCAGAGGCGATCAGAGCAAAGAGGCAACACACAGAAGGTATGACTGTGGCGGGTCAAGCAGACATGAGGGTGCAAACCCTAATGGACATAAAGCAAGCAGACATCACAGTTGAGAAGGCAAACCAGGTCCGAAGGTGAGATAGAGAGGAAGAGAAAAAAAGGGACTTCTTGATGCCTGTGTCATTGAGGAGAGGACAAGCTTTGCAAAGGGAGGGTCTGGGTGCAGCGAAGGAGAGAGAGAATTTGAGGTTTTCTGGCCGACAGTAGAAAAAGGAGGATTGGTAGTCTGGGAACGAAATGTTTTGTGTGGGCGAGCATAGTGAAAAAATTTGGATGGGGTTTCATTTGGGGTCAAAAGAAGGGGTTTCCATTTTGTTTCCATGAGGGTGGGTGAGTGTTCTTTTGAGCAAAGGGTTGATGTTGTACATCCTTATCCTATGTCATTTGAGTGAGGTGGTGTTAGTGTGTAAGTTTAGAGATGAGTGACTGAGTGAGTGTGATGAGTGTGTAAGTTAGTGTGGGTGTTTCTTGAACAAGGGAGTTGTGTGGAAGATGTGTGAAGGAGCTAAACGTATGCGTTAATGGGAGGTTTTTCATCAACATTTGTTCGCGAGGACGCTCACAGCTGAGTGGAGGAGAAATGACAACCCCGGATTTTGGTGCCAATTTTGGCGCATTATGGTGATGTTTGGAGGTTCTTCATCGACAAAAGTCACACTTTCATGGAATTCATGCCTAAATTGTACTTATCTTTTGTACTCCTTTTTAATGTAAATGCTTGGCATATTAGCGGGTCCGCATTTGTAAAGCCACAGCATGAAAACTCTCTCTTAGTATTTTGTAAGGTCCAAGCCATGTATTCACAAAATGAAGCAAGCCTAAGGTTCAAACATTATGTACTTTTGAATATTTGGAATCAAATAAAGAAAAGGGGAAAAGAAGGGTCGTGGGATGTGGGTGGTTGAGGAAGTTAGAGTCTCTCTCTTCCTTTATCAACCTCTTTCACGTTCCTTTCTAACTCTCTTGGTTTGAGCACAACTCTTGCCTCTCTCTTGTCTCTTCCTTGTTCTTGAATATTTGCTAGCTATGGAGGAAGGAGAAGAGGATGGTGAGGATGATTGTCTTGTCTATCTTCTGTGTGCTCTACACTAGGTAGCTTTTCATTGTGTAGGTATATGGCTATGGTGTTTTCTTAGAGAGAGAGATGAGAGAATAGATGGTGTGTGTGTATATGTGTGTTTCTTGAGAGCTTCTTGCAGCTTTCATGGCTATGGGGCCCCAATGCGTATATTTCGCATGCTTGAGCCTGGATTTGCTGTAATTTCGTGTGCTTGGAAGGCTATAGTCACAGAGTATGTTGCAGCTGCTGAGGCTTGCAAGAAGGCCTTATGGCTTGCTCGGCTTGTGGCAGATTTGGGATTCCCTGGTGATGTTCCGTTCTTGCATTGTATTCCACAAGCCCTTTTTGTAACCAATATATGGTGCATCATATAAGATCATAGTGGGTAGTTGGTCCCATCCAACTTGTCCTCATCAACACATAATATACAAAATACATCACTGTTATCAGCCATGGCCACTGATTGTACTTGATGTAACTGTTGCTTGTATAGAGAGTAACCTGCACAAAACTAATATGTGCTATCTAGCGCAGCCCAAAATAGACCAAGAGGTACCTATCTTGCAAATCTAAAAGGACAAAATTGCCTGCATAGTGCTTGTAATGCAAAAACGGAGGGTGAAACAACCTCAAGTAGAAATTTTAAAGGTATCGAGCTTTACAAGCCTGTGCGTAAAATATATTGACCTACTGATGCATGTGAAACCTTGTCTCAAATGATAGAGATGAAGTGGAGGGTCTTGGCAATGCTACCTTGAAGCTCTTGCCTGCTCTGATACCAAATGTTGGAACTAGGGTTGCAGGAATGCACACAGAGCTTGGAGAAGAAGAAGCTCAAGTGCACACAACACAAAAGCAGTATTACTAAGTGTGCAAGAACAAAGATAAAGTATCCCTAGAGTGTTGGGCGTATATACAATGCACAGGGAAAAAAACCTCCTAGTGAGGGAAAAAGTGCCTCGACGGTCCCAAGTGTGTTCACACACATCACTACCATAACATGGCAACAGTCATTTTATGAGTTTTTTATTCCTTTGCCTTCTACAACGAGGAAAAAACCAATTTTTCCTTCCTCGCCACCATGAGCTCAACTAAAGCTCAAATCTCATCAAGGTCTTGTTTTAATCAATCCTCAATGCATTGCTAAACTTGTAAGTGATTAAGGCTAGTCACTTTATGCGTGTGCAATTTTTTATGGCTTGGGAATGATTGCTAGCCCCCACGTGAAGAGTTAGGAGAGCTATTTCTTTGCCCAATCTCTTCCAAGAAGGATACATGCAAAGATTCAAAAATGAGGTGGAAAATTCAAAACTTTACTCATTAAAGTTTACTCTCATTAAATTTTGTTGCAAATAGGTAGAAAATTTTGTTGCAAATAGGTAGCAAATTCAAAACTTTACTCATTAAACTTTGTTGTCCACCACCATAGGTTGCTACTCTCCTCAATTGATTCATGTGATGATCTAGACTTGTTTACTTTCTTGTTAATGATGTTTTACAAGGGTTAATGAAGCCCAATCCTCTTCTAAGTGTTGCACTTGGGGTCCTCAACAAGAGTCTCTTTTTGGAGTTTTTCTTGCATTTTACTTAATTAATGCATTAATCATGATTAAACAAAGCACGTATAGTGATCCTAGACTATGCCATACCTTTTGTCCTCTTTTGCCTACGAATATACCTCTTATTAATCTTCATCAACTCTTCAAGGTATGCAAACACTAATCTTGATTTAGATAGATTAATATTTGATTAATTGAATTATTAAACTTTCTAGGTTGATTAGCCACTAACCCTAATCATGGATGGTCGAGTGCTTATTTTTTGGTTATGTTAATCATTTACTTATGTTTTAAACTTTATTGAAGTTAACCTTATTTAGCTAAGGGTAATAGTGGTTATGGTAACCCAATACAGTTTTTATGAGTAAACTTGTTGGATGAGTCTAGCTTAGGCTTAGTACCTTCTTAATCTTATGCCTTCTCTAATATCTCCTATGATTCCATATGATTTATGATTTAGTAGTAGTTGTTTCCCAATTATGGCTAGCATAATTTGTTGCTTAAATCTAACAATCTTTTGTAAGGTAGAGTCAAAGGATGCAAATCTATAATGATGGTTTAATCTCTTAACATGATGTTTAGTGATGTTAGACTTGATGTAAATCTATATGTTGAAAGCAGTCTTCTTTTAAACTAATCCATGGTTTAACAAAATGGTTTTTTTTCTATGAACCATACCTTAACATGCTAATATCAAATGGACATATTATGCTTAAGTAATGATCTAGTTTAACTATAGGCTATAATTCTACAAAGGATTAATATCCATAGAGTCTTTTGTTCTAGTCATATGTATAGTATTTAGGTGGATGGGTTATTCTTAGTATGCTTATGAAATGAATTCCCTTATTCTTATGTTCAACTAAAGGGTTACGACAGTTAGTTAACATGCCTAAGCATTGCTTTTGTAAAGACTTTACTCCATACTAACAAATCTAGGGTAGATTAATCCATGAACAATGTGCCTTCTTATTCCAATGAACTTATTCCAATGAACCGATCTAAAATAGAGATTATCTTTTCAATACCCCTAGGATTATAGTTAATATTATTGATGATTAAGGTCTAAGACTAAGAGGTAACTCTTGACGTAGGCATTATGTTGAGAAATTACCCCAAGTATGATATAATAAAGTCTATGGCAATAGATGGCCTATTGTGAAGTCCTATCATGAAGTAACTCAAAAAAGGGTGAGACCATGGCCAACCAAGAAGAAACCTTCCTCTCATGAAGAAGTACGTTGGTGTTCTAAGTTAAATGATTGTTATGTATGCGAGTGGTAACTCCAAATTGATGGATGTGAGTTAAAGGAATTGGCAATTTTTAGTTAAAAGTTTAAATGATTGTCTTTCTTTTGATTTCTTTTATATTTCTTGTTTTGAAAGACTATTTTCATACATTGTGGCAATGAGGAATGTCAGCCCAAGGGGATGGATTTGGAAGTTGGAGCTTATGGGGCTGGATATCTATGGGCCGGATGCTAGATTTTATTTAGGATCGGCATATGTCACCCCCATGTGAGGATCAAATACCGAAGGTTTGACCCCTCTTATTCCTCGAGTATTTGAAAGGGTTTTGTTGCTTAAAGGTCAATCCATCGGATGGCTTTGGGGATCCATGTTGTCACAAAAATTTAGCTGTGCAATTTGTTTGATGATGCAATTAATTATGCCCCCCCAATGAAGGAATTTCTTCCATAGTGAAGTATGTAACAAAAGAACTACTTTAATGGTGAAGCAT
>NC_141070.1:33232916-33477916 GCF_041138505.1 Cibotium barometz | reverse complement strand
GTATGAGTGGGACTGTTATGACAGCCCTTCTAGTCGATGAAGACCCTTGAAAATCCTTCATTTACACTCCATATATTGGGCTGAAAATGATATGTACACTCAGCCATATGTAGCCCACATCATAATCTTTCATTAGGATACGCCATGAAGCTTGTTGGAGTAGAAAAATAGGCCCAATAGTAGACCTTCCCAAAGCTGTCCAGAAATTACAGCATGTATACTTCTTTGTGTTGAGTTTGAGAGAGTTGATGGATTTAGAGTTGATGAAGCTATGAGTGCTCCCGGAATCCACAAGAATATGTGCAACCCTCCCATTGATGGTCCCCACCAACCTTAGTGTGCTTGGGTTCTTGCAACCCGCCAACAACTCTTGTGAGATAGAGCATATGCAAGCTGAAATTTCTGCATTGGTAGGCATGTCTCCATCCACAAGGCTTTCCTTAACTCCACCTCCCGGATCAAATGGAAACTCACCATCCTCCGTGATGAAAGAATGGTCTTCAAGTGACTCCTCATGTGCTTCTTCATTGCAATCCTCCCATTCCTCAATGTCATGAGAGTCATCCTTGTTCTCTTCCTCATCCATGAGGATCATAGTGGCCACAATCTTCTTTGATTTGCACACATGCCCAGGTGACCACCTCTCTTTGCACTTGAAACATAGCCCTTTGCTTCTCAACTCCTCAATCTTTGGATCATCCATTCTTTGAGTCTTCTTGAAGGGTTGAAAGGGCTTCTTCTTCATGAAGTCACTACTCTTTTTGGCATCAAATTGATGTATCCCATTCTTTGGCTGTCCACCCCCAAATGATGTAGGAGTTCTTGGATTAGAGGATGGTAATGTAGAGGTAGGACCTTTCCCAAAATTGTAAGAAGTAGTGGTTGGTTTGAGTGTGTCTTTGGTGAAGGTCATGGGCTGAGACCTCTTGTACTTTGGCTCATAGAGTTCGGCTAACCTCATAGCTTCTTTGAGAGAGCTAGGCCTTTGAGCCGACTTGATGAAGTGTTCAAGCCCATGCACAAACTTTTTCATCTTCATGTCTTCACTCAAGCCTTCCACGTACATTGAAAGCTTCAAAAATCTCTTGATGTAACCTCTCACCATCATCCCCTTTTGAGAAAGCTCATACCATTCTTCATGGTATCAGTCGAGCACTAAAAGGGTGAAATGAAGGCCAAGTTCATCTCCCGCTTCAATCCTTCCCAAGTTGATGGCGTGTTCCCTTGTTTGACCAAGTGCCTCCACCATTGATGAGCATAATCTTCAAGATGTAAGGAGGAAAATTGTACCATATCACGCTCACTTTTTGGGTAAAGTTGGAAATAGGTGTCAAGCTTGGTAGCCCACTCCTCCAACTCTTGCGGAGATGACCCGTCACCTTTGAACTTTGATAGTGAGATTTTGTCTTTGACATCCTTGGAAGATATGTGGGATGGGTTATCATGTTGGGTAGAGGGCTTGAATCTTTGCATCTTCGAGTATGACTCCATAAATTGTGCAAAGTCTTTGTAATCCCTCTTGATGATATTCGACAATTCCATCCACTTCTCGTGAGCATCCCTTTGTCTTTGGGCAAAGGACATTTGATTCCAATCGAGTGCAATCTCCTCATCATTCACAAACACCTCATCCTCTTCCCTTGAATGCATTGCCCTAGAAAAGGTAGGACCCTTTAATGCATTGAGGTGAGACAAACCCGAATGAAAAGAAGGAGGAAACATGTCCTTGACAAGAGGTCTCCGTGCATCCGCCATGAATCCCCGAGTGGATGCTCCCAATGGATCCTCTTGTACGGCCTTCATAGAATCCTCATTCAAGATGCCCTTGCCTTTTCTTTGCTCATAGTCACCATAATTCCCATGCTTTTCTTGTGCTTGAGACTTCCCAAACTTGTCCTCCATCACACCAATCCGGGAGGATAATGTTTCAAAATGAGAATCAAGCTTGGAGTCTAAGGTCTCCAACCGTTGTACAAGCATTTGCATGAGGGTGTCATGGTTAACCGCCGCTTGTGTCCCTTGAGAAATTTGATTATGTACATTTCCCCCATTGTCTTCATTGATGAATGCATCCCTTGCATCCATATTACCTTCCATGTCCTCATCACCAATGATCATTTCTTGCACAACATCCCCACCCTTGCGTGGTCTTCCCTTCGGCATAGTGAAGAAATGCAAGATGTTGGTAGAATGCCCAAATGATGTCGGAATTGGACAAAAGAAGGTTCTATGGGTAGGTATTGGTGTCTACTATCCTCCCAAATGAACACAGTAAGAATTAGGTGTGGGCAAGTACTCTCTGTTTTAGGGTTTGTGCGGGACAGCTGAAAGTAGTAATTTGGCTCTAAAATGCAAAATATATGTCGGAATTAGAATTTTGACGGCTCTATAGAAAGCTAACGGAAGATAGAACCTACCCCTAAAAGCATTTTGATTCAGTCAAAGTGGAAGTATATTCTGTTTGACTTTGACCAGAAAGTCAATATGACTACTTTGACCGAGATTGTGATATCCGATTAAGGGGTTCTATGGCTCATTTGAAAACTCTCAAGGAGTAGAATAGAGTCGTTTAATCACTCGGACCTAATCCCAAAAACCCTAGGACTGAATTAGGGTTTTGTAAAATCCCAGAAATTCCCAAAATTCGGTCCCAAAGCTCAATCCGGCTACAAATGATTGGTGTTTCTCCCCTTGGTAGTTGTGAATAACTCTTCAAGTGTATCCATGGGGTAAATCTCCAATCAATAAGCTTGTTTGGCTCCCTTGTTGGAAAAATTCCGCCAGAGTCTCCTTTGTAATTGGAACCAAATCTCAAATGAAAATGCAACTTCTCAAATCACAATGCAATACTCTTTGTATCCCACAATGTCATGAAAGATCATATGCACTCTTTGTCCATCAAAGCATTTGCAATATCCACACAATATGACAGAAAAGGGGCCCCATTGCCCAAATGCATCCACAAAGTCGATGGTGAGGATTGTTGAGGACGCGCGTTGAAGCTTGCCGATCTCCCGGCCAAGCTCTTCTCACCCCTTCACCGAGTTTTCCTCCAAGGTGAAGGTTGAGGCCATTTCTTCACACCGGTGTACCTAATCCCCCTTTGTACCGCTTTACCAAGCAATCACGGCACAAAGAGTTCAAGCCATTCTCCCCTTGGCCTCTCCAACCAATGCCAAGGTACTTTCACACATTGCTAGATTCTATAGAAACTTGAAGTGGTAGCAATGGTGAGTGTAGGTACAAAATGATGTGGATAATATCAAATGATAGAACAAGTTTGTTGGCTTACAAGTATTGAGCATGACTCATGCCCTTTTACAATTTAGAACTCATCAATAAAGCATGGACTCATGCCTCAATCCATCATCCAAAAGCTCCAACACAAACCAACAATTCACAATGCCCTCACCATGGCATTTGCATAAGCATTTGTTAACCACAATCAAGGCATTTGCAATTGCATTCCAACAATCCCTTTCACATCATATTGACAAATGCATTCTTCCAAAACTTATGCTCTCTTATGCCCATGTGTAAAACATAGCATTGGCATGGCTATGTATAGCATCCATAGTGTCCATATGGCATCAAGATGAGCATGAGGGACTCCAAAAACATTGCATAAGCTTGCTATTCCATCAATGGCATGCCAAATGAGACATAATGAAGAAAATCCCCCAAAATGTGATCTATGAATTGGCCAAGCTCATGTGGAATCAATTCCTTTCACCATTGCCATCAATAATGCATGGAGAAGCAATATTGGCATGTGAATGGTCAAGCTTTAATGGTTAATTTCTGAAAATTAGGGGAGTTTGAATGTGTCCAACCCTAATCCATTCCCAAGCTCCACCAAATGCTTCAAACTTGCAAGAAATTGATCAAACCACTCACCAATGTCATCCGGAAAGCTTCAATGGTAGAAAATGTTGAAGAAGCCTCTTGTTGAAGAAAAACGTAGCCTCTTTTTGCTCCCTGATTTGCAGCCAAAGAACACCATTTCTCCCTCTCCATTGGCCATGAAATGCTCCCCAAAATCTCACCAAAAAGGGCTAAAACACTTAGCAATCCTTCATGAAGCTTGTGGCTAAGCTTCATAGCTTGGAGGAGGCATGGAAGAGGCGACGAAAATCAGCGAAAATCAGCCCCAAAATTCAACGTGGAAGTGAAAATTCAGCCCCATTGCTAGTCTCCATGCTCATTGAGAGAAGAAATCACCATAATATGATGCTTGCAGCCATCTATGTTGAGTAGAACTAGGCAATGAAAGCTCAACTTTCAGCCATGGAGAAAGGTTCACAAGCGCCCAAATCTTGAGAAAAAATTTGCAAGAAAGAGGCTCAAATGAAAGATCTCAAGAAGCTCTACAAAAACCCTAAGGTTTGGCATCAAAACGGGTAAAGGAAGAGCATCCCATGGCTATGGAAAGCTTGAGGAAGAAGAAGATGATTACTAAACGTGATTAGCAGAAAAGTTAATTGCAATTAGTCACTTGCCCTAAGTTTTGGCCCGACTGCCCCAAATTTTTGGTCCAGAGGCCCAAAATTTGGTCCAAAATTGGCAAAATTGGCCAAAATCACTCAAAATTCAAGCAATTTCCATGAAATGCTCACCATCTCCATGAGATTAAGCAAGATTAGAGAAGATTTGTCAAGAATCACTCAAGGATTACAAGAAAATGAGAGAAAAAAAAAAGAAAGAAACTCAAATTTTCAAGCAAATTTTCCCAACAACCCATGCATGCCCATGATCAAAATCAAGAGCTCTGATACCAATTGGAATGAAGGGATGTAATGCATGAAAAATATGAGTAATCACCATGTAAACATGATGCCTAAGTGTATTTAGTCTCTCACCAAGAGAATGGAAATAGCCTTCCACAAGCCAAGAGAGAAGCCATGAGCTCCAAGAAACATAAGTTTCCATTTCTAAAAATGATCATCAAAAGTTACAACCATGGTCCAAGTCCCCTCTTTTATACATGGACTTGTCCCATTATTAACCCTATTGAATAAAGTTCCTACTTTATTACACATAGTTGGAATCCCCAACTCCTCATCAAGGCTTTGCTCTGAGCCACTAGAGTCACCATCCACATAAGAGTGACTTGCTGACATGTTAGGCATAAAAAATTGGTCTACCTTTTCCTTCCCTTTACGTGACACATGTATATGTGCACCTATAACATCACAATGTGCATCATGAGGTGATGTATCAGACCTCAGCCTCCTGCCTAACCATGGACTAACAATGGATCCACTGCTCGAGGACTCTCTTGATCCACTCAAGACCTATGACTGTTGCTGTACCCATAAAACAACATTTGCACTTCTAACATCTGCATCTTTGTCTATCTTTGTTGGTGCATACTAGTTACTCATCTCATCAAAGATTGCATCTCTACTCACTCACATCTCACAAGTCATAGGGTTATAGCAGCATCTATAACCTTTTTGCTCTAAGGAATACCCAATGAAGATGCATTTTTCAGGCTTTGGATCCAACTTTGTCCTCACTTCATTAGGTACATGCACATATGCAATACAGCCACACTTTTAAGTGTGCAACATTTAGTTTTGTACCTATAAACTTTTTATTCAGGCATCATGCCATGAACAGCTGCTGCAGTGGGGGTCCTGTTCATAATATAAAGAGTAGTTAATATTGCTTCAGCCCAAAAATAATGAGGCATGCTCTTCTCATTCACCAAGGCATGAGCAACTTCTGTAATGTGCCGATTCTTCCTTTTTGCAACACCATTTTGTTGTGAAGTGTACGTGCATGTGAATTGCCTCTTGATTCCCTGCTCTCTCAAGAAATCTATAAACTCATTGGAGAAATATTCTCCCCCACCATCTGATATTAGGCATTTAATCTACATGCCTTTCTCCTTTTCAACCATTGCTTTAAATTTTTGATAGTGAGAGAACACCTCACTTTTCTCTTTCATAAAGTAGACCCACACTTTCCTATTGTGGTCATCAATGAAAGTCACATAAAACCTGCAGCCAAAAATAGTTGCATTACTGGGCCGGTCCCCATACATCAGAATGTATAACATCTAATGGTCTCATACTCACATGCTT
Source organism: Cibotium barometz (assembly GCF_041138505.1). Taxonomy (NCBI): domain Eukaryota; kingdom Viridiplantae; phylum Streptophyta; class Polypodiopsida; order Cyatheales; family Cibotiaceae; genus Cibotium; species Cibotium barometz. The sequence goes on along the minus strand of NC_141070.1, from coordinate 33,471,827 downwards.
GTCATGTGGAAAAGCATGTTTGAACTACTCGCATGCTTCACACACCTTATGCATACCATCAACCTTAAAGTTGGGCAAACAATCCACAAGATTTTTAGTGTGCATAGAATTCAACCGCTTCACATTCACATGTCCAATGCACTTATGCCAAATGTTAATATTTGCAATGACACCTGTCCCATGTGCAAACATTGCAGCCTTCACTTGAGGCATGTTGACATCCAAGGTAAACATTCTTCCATTTTTGTTGCCCTTTACAACCAAGCGACATTGATTCTTGAAGTCTTCAACAAAACAGCCTTGAGGATTAAACCTCACTTGCAGACCTTGCTCAACCATTTGCCCAACTGAGACCAAGTTCTTCGTTATGTTTGGGACATGAAGTACATCTATAAGGTACTTCATTTTGCCATCCTGCATAGATAATGGCACTTTCCCAACATGCGTAATAGGATGCGCACTATCATCTCCGGTTTCCACATACCCTAGTTTTTACAATTTTCGCATATCTCGAAACCACTCACCATGACTGGTCATATGGTTAGATTCTCCGAAACCTACATACCACACATCACTAGGTTGTGATACATCCCTTGTCATGGAGCTAAGCATGTGCTATATCACAAATAGCTCCTCTATCTTCAACCTGTTTGCTTGAAGATGCATAGTTGCCCTACTGTAACTTTTCACTCTTTATGTCATTCTTTTTCTTATAGTAGCTCCTTGCCATATGTCCTAGTTTTCCATAATAACAGCATTCCATGTTGTTATTTATTTGTTGGTTCCTTTGCCATCCTCAACGGCCTCTTTGGCTCCCCCTGCCTCGAGACTGGACTCTTCCACCTATATTGTTGGATTGATTTTTTGTCTGTTGTTGTTGATTTCAGTTTCCAAACCAACCACCTTGTCCTCCTCTATATGACGATCTACCTCTGCCTCTACCTATATCCGAGTAGTAGAAGGCTTGCTCCTGCACATTATTGGAAGTCATCTTACTCCCAACATTGATCTCCTCTGTAATTAACAGAGATATAATATCCTGGAAGTTTGGAAATTTTCTCGAGTTTGGATAGATGTCCAAAACTGGTCATATTCCTTACTTAGACCATTTAATGTGACTGAGACAAAGTCATCATCCTCCACAAGTGATCCAATAGATGCTAGGGCATCTGCAATCCCTTTTACTTTTAATGAGTAATCATTGAATAGTTGCATCTTCTTTACATTGTGCAGCTCTTGTTTCAATCGCATTTTTCTTGCCTTGGTGTATGTGTTGTATAGCTAAATCAAGGTATCCTAGTCATCCTTTGGTGTCACTGCATCATGTATGTGTCCAATCATTGCATCTCTATGACACTTATTGATAGCCAATACATCACTTTACTGGCAGGTTCACACTTATTGATAGCCAATACACCCTCATATAGTCAGGTTCACACCCATGATGTAGTCCACTAGTGTATATCATAGCCATAATGTTTACTAACCACGCCAGTCACATAAGTGCAAAACCATCACCCAGGTTGTCCATCAATGTTTGCACATGTGGAGCTCAATATCTCAACACACAAACCCATTGAAAACTACCAAAACAATGTTCTACTTCACATTCCTTATGACATCTCACATCCATATGTACATCAGTAACATAACGATGAACATATGAGCATTCAATGCTTCAACACCAAGTTAAACATGAGCTTCTTATTTTCACATATGCCAACTCTTGAATCACACAATTCCCAAAACCTTTTCGAGAATCAAATAGCTAACACTCTTACGGTCATTTGTGAAGTTGATGCTTACTTTGTAACTTGCATCCTAAACATCAAGAGCACACCTATCAATTTAGAATGAAGTAGGATGTTCCTCCCACTTATCATCTTTGAGCTATTTTTCATGCATGTGGCAGAGATGGCATTAGTACTACTGAACATTTATTAAGCTCTCCAACAAGTATGGCCTGCACAACATTAGGTACCTATTTACATAGTAATATTTTGTAATCTCAAGAGTAAAACCATGATGTATAAACCACTTTCTATGATGTGCTAGACCTTGATTTGATGAAGATTTTTTTGAAATTTGAAGGCATCATAATGCATTACAACTAAAATAAACTCTTTCTCTTACCATGTGAGACTCAGATCTAAACTACCTGCACTTAGCTTTCCCTGTTGCAATTACCCTTCTAATTGTTGCAAGAAATAACAGACTTTACCTAGCACTACCATGAATTTGCAATGATCCTCAAAACTTATCGTATCTTGTTGGTTTTTGTAATTGAATCTCTTTTTATCTCTCATGTTGATCTGTGTTTCTCTACCTGTAATAACAGAAGCCAAAGGGCTCACAATATTTTTACATAATTCCATATGAGTCCCCTATCAGCTAATCAAAAATTGGTCCAAGCAAGTCATTATCAATAATTCTCTTCATAAACTCACTAATAATAGCATCTTCTTCATCATCAACATCACAATGCATGTTTAATGACTAAAGCACCCAATGTTTCAACACCCAATACATCATCTAGTGGCATCAAATATAATGAAAACTAGGCCACATCCATGTATACGAAGTACCATACATGCCCTTGTATCAACATCACCAAATCCATGCTACCAATGTGAACCACATTTATTGACTACTAGCATTAAAGAAACCTGAACCAAAGCATATATACACGAGACCTGAGATTTTACCAGTCCCTGGTAACCACTCTCTGATGCCACACCCAAACTCAAACTATGTAAATCACCATCATCAAAAAAGCCACACAACGGCATGGTTCAACTCTGTGATTTACAACATATTTTGAGATTTTTCATTTTACGGCATCGAATGGGTTTCTAAAATTTACAGTGTACTTAGGGCAATGCCATGTTTTGTTTTCTAGGTGGTGATTTTGATTTTGTGATTTTGTTTTTTTTAAGAACATGTAGAAGTTTAGGGTCTTCATGTGAAGGTATGAATTTTAGGGTCCAAGAAGTGTTGATTGTAATGTTTTCATGCATTTTAAAAAGATGCGCACAAAGCAGATCGTGTTCAAGCAAAACTAGGCATCACATAGAAATTGATTTGGACAAGATGAACATGCAGAGGGTAGTCATACTTCACTTGAAGATGAACATTAAAGAGGGTAGTTATACTTTACTTCACTCTCTTTACTTGTGTGAGTATTAAGATAGTATGGCAAACTCAAAATAACATGCTTGTCATAAAAATCCAGCCAAGTTATGACCATAATGTTTAATGAATAGTCATAAAAATAATATGCTCATCATAAAAATGTGTCTCAAGGATATGACCAACTGCTATCATAAGAGTGTCACACAAGCACAATAATCCAAGCTAAAGTTCATGCATATAGACATAATGTTTAATAAACAGTTATAAAAATAATATGCTCATCATAAAAATCCAGCCAAGGTATGACCATAATGTCTCCCCTGAAGCTCCTTTTGAATCGCATAGGGATCATGTATCTCAAGGATGTGACCAACTGTTATTGTCTCATAGGGATCATGTATCTCAAGGATGTGACCAATTGCTATTGTCTCATAAGAAGAGATATGATAACTTGGAGTGTCACACAAACACAATCCAAGCTAAAGTTTATGTGACCTTTGACAATGTCTTCAGCTTCAAAAAATCAGCAGGGTCAATCATAGAGCATGTCTTGTGAAATATAATGATGCCATCACCATTTCAATGATGTACTCCTTCAAGCATGAGTCATAAACTCTTCCTTGACTTTTTGATCTACCAGAATGGCTAGAGAAGGAGAACTCATCAAGGTACAAGATATATTATAAGATAAATATAGAAAAATATGTAAGTACAATTGCATGCATATGTGAGAACAATCCTTGCATATTCACAATTAAAATAGGTCTCTATAGTAAAGCTCAATATTCCCCAACCTTCATGTGCCATTGGCAAGATCATGGACCCCTTTCCTTGGCTAGAAAATGAAGTATCATTACATGAAATGGTGATTGTTACATCATCAAGACATAAGTGGCACACAAGCCAATAATTAACAATGGTAAACTTAATTTATATTTAAGGGAGATGAAGTACAAAATTTAAATAAATACCCTCTATTGTTTCCTAGGCCTCTTCCTACTTAAATAATTAAAAGATTTTCACATGTAATTTCTTTTTTTTTGAAATCAAACCAAACTTGATGTGCAAGCTCTCTAGATTGTAGAGGCCCCATACAATTTTGGGTTAGATTAGAGGCCTATAAGCACCCTAAATGAAGGTGCACATGTGGGGCCTTGAATTTGTATATTCAAGGTCCCCCACTTAGGCCTTTGGTTGGGGTGTTTGTAGAGCTCTAATCTACCCTAGAATTTATATGGCACCTTTAATCTACCCTAGAATTTATATGGCACCTCTAATCAAGTTTGGATTGATTCTCTTCATAAAAACAATTGTATGAAAAAATACCACAAATTTATATCCTTGGCTTCATTCTAATCCTTATCCACACCAATGGTGCCTTAAGGCTACTACCTAGAATAGGTCATCCCCACCACCACTAGTATCTTATATTGTAGTTGAGGTGTGAATAACTCTACATCCAAGATCTTGTACTGGAGAGCAACACTCGAGAGTAGCTCTTGCAATAGATTCTTGCACTCTGATGATGATTGATTCTACATTGCCCAAGATGGAGCCATCATAAATAATGGCTTTCATGACATCAAGTTGAGTATCCTATATGTCAAACTCAATGAAATCATCGCTTGCATCTCAAACAAGCATGTAAAAAAACTCATCTTCCCTCATGTCAAAGAGCTCCAAGACATTTTGCAAGAGCACATACTCCTCACCCTCTATGAGATGGGAATCAAAGATGCAAACTTGTAGTGGGCCATGAGGGTGGAGGTTCTAAGGGATGCCTATTAGTTCTAGTTAGAGACTTTTCCCACCCTCTACATGAGGGTCTAGAACTATCCCTACTAGCTTCCTAATCTGGGTATGTCAAGGATGGGATATTAGTGGTAGGGTCATCATTCTAAAACTCCACCTTAATGTCAATGATAAGATTTATATTGCAAAAGCAATGTCTCATTCAATTATATTGATTGGGATATGATCTACATATGAGGTAAGGATAGAGGTTTTGAGGACATCCGAGACATGTGTAAGAGCTCTTTTTGATGACTTTCTTATGACTATCTCTGCTCTTCATGGAGTTCTATTCTAGTTATATTTACACTTTTATATTTATACCTATGCTTATATTTATATTCTATTTATACCTATGCTTATATTCTAGTTATATTTATACTTAAATGCTTATATTTGTATTCTAGTTATATTTGTATTTATGCTTATATTTATATTCTAGTTATATTTGTACTTATACTTATATTTATACTTACACTTTTAGTAAGTGACGTATAATCATAATTCTCATGTTAAAAATTGGCATATACTTATTTTTAAAGAACACAATATCAAAATTAAACACAATTTTTGTAAAAGCTAAAAATATTTTTCATTAATTTGAGATGGGGAATTTGAAGTAGAACTATCAGAACTTATGTTGTCATAGTTCTTTATAGGGGGCTAGGCATTGAGGGAGTTTTGTGAAGGGAGCTGCTTTTGTCAAACCCTCTCTTCAAAATTGATGTTCTCTCTCTAGCCCTCCATTGGTAGCTGCTTCCCTCCACCACCCACCCCAACTTCTGCCAACCACCACCACCTCTCTCTCTCTCTCTCTCTCTCTCTCTACATGTCTCATCCATTCTCTTATTAAAGTCAAGGAAAGAGAGAGTGAAAAAAAAAACCTCCATGTTTTCTATAGCATGGAAGAAATAGATGGGAAAGCATTTTTTAATACCAAGAGATGACCTCCCTTAAGGTCAAATGTATAGCTAGCAAAGAGAAAAGGGTGAGGGAGGGCAAGGGGGTGACGCAACGACTGGTGGTCCTGTGTAGAGGTAGTAATGAAAGGAGGAGCCTAGGGGTGGCAACCCAAGAGGCAACATGATCAGAGAGACAAAGCACATGAGGGAAGAGAATGTGGTGAGAGGAGATGGAGCCTGGCTTGCCACATGTTGAAGAGCTAGAAATGGTCATTAACCTAAGGCCCCTGTTACACTTGACTGTGACCGATGGCCAACTAGGGAAACATAGTTGGTCGGGCACCTGGTCTAATAGAATAAATTTATAAAGTCCCCATCACAAGCACTACATTGGTGTAGTGGTAATGCACTTGACTGGGGCCTCAAGTGTAGGGGTTCAATCCCCAATACCTACTTTTCCCACCCGATTCAACCCTCTAGCCATGCTCATGACCAGCCTCAACCCCCTGGCCATAATGTTTTTAGAGTGTCATGGCCTTGATATGTAAAGACTCTCCATCTCATTGGTCCGCCTAGATGCCAAAGATGGTCAGATGGTAAGGTGTGATAGGATGGCACTCGATGGCCGATGTTCTGAGTGGAGTATCGTACATAGGTACCACCAAGATTGTTGAGATATCGAGCTCCACATGTGCGGACATTGATGGACAACCTGGGTGACGGTTCCGCACTTATGTCACTGGCGTGGTTAGTAAACATTATGGTTATGATATACGCCAGTAGACTACATCATGGGTGACAGCTAGTAGAGCATTGACATAGTTATGATATACACCAGTAGACTACATCATGGGTGACAGCTAGTAGAGCATTGGCATAGTTATAGCGCCAGCTCATATAGTCGGATTCACACTATACCGACCTTTGTATGTTAGTAGTGGAGTACCTTACATTATAGTGTGTACTCTTATCTTTTAGGGCATTATGCATTGTTGAGTGAAGAAGAAGATAGAAGAAAATTCAGCCATCCCTCTCTCTTGTGTGTGCTTGCCTACTCTTGTGTTGTGTGTGTGAGTAAGAAAGAAAGCAAGGTCTTGAAGCTCTCCCTCTCCCCCACATTCTTCTCATGGTATCAGAGCTTGGTTCGTGGTGAAGAGAGCTCAAGAGGCAAGCAAAGGAAGCGGTACATGGGTAAGGGTAAAATCCATCTCCTCCCCTTTCATTTCGAAGTAATCTTTGCAGGTAGCTGCCAGGCAAGGGCAGCAAGCAGTAGGCACAGCGCAGCAGGTCTATCTTTGTCAGATTGGGTTATCCTTCTGGGAGAAGGAAGAACACCCTATAGTGTGTTGTCAATATATTGACAGAGAAATTTGCGGCCAGATTTGCATTTCGGGCACGTCTCGGGCTCCGTTTTTGACCTGCAAGATTTCTGCAGATAGTCTGCAGAACAGTCGAAATTGACTGTTTTGGGTTGCGCAGTGTTTCTGTGCACATTTCGCACTGGTTGTGCAGTTTTCCGAAGTAAGTGAAGTGCCTACAGAGATTTGGGGAGCCTGCGTATGTGTTGCAGGTTTATGTATTTGTGAAATAAAGAAGTTCGCACAAGTACCGCTATAGGGAGCTCATTGCAGTCTGCAGTTTGCAGATTTTCAGGTTACACTCAACAAAAGGGCAGGTGATAATGTCAGACACCTTATCATCTATTGTAAATGAGAAGCTGGACAAGAATAACTTCCAGGCATGGAAGTTCAGGATGACAAACTTCCTTAATGGAAAAGGCTACTGGGAGTTTATCTCAGGAGATGAGAAAGAACCGGAACTTCCGGAAGAGAATCCCACTCCTCAACAGGTGCAAGCCTTTAAGGCATGGCATGAAAGAGCCAGTAAAGTGATGTATTGGCTATCAATAAGTGTCACAGATGCAATGATTGGACACATACAAGATGCAGCGACACCAAAGGATGCCTGGGATACCTTGGTTAAGCTATATAGCACGAACACCAAGGTAAGGAAAATGCAGTTGTTGAAACAAGAGCTGCATAATGTAAAGAAGATGCAGCTATCGATCAATGATTACTCATTGAAAGTAAAAGGGCTTGCAGATGCCCTTGCATCTATTGGATCACCTCTGGAGGATGATGACTTGGTCTCAGTCACATTAAATGGTATAAGTAAGGAGTACGACCAGTTTCGGACATCTATCCGAACTCGAGAAAATTTTTCGAACTTCCAGGATCTTATATCTCTGTTGATTACAGAGGAGATGAATGTTGGGAGCAAGGTGACTTCCAGCAATGTGCAGAAGCAGGCCTTCTACTCGTCGAGGTAGATCATCATCTAGAGGAGGACGAGGTGGTCGGTTTGGAAACCGAAATCAACAACAACAATCGAAAAATCAGTCCAGCAATACAGGTGGAAGAGGTCAGTCTCGAGGCAGGGGGAGCCAGAGAGGCCGTGGAGGATGGCAAAGAAACCAACAAACAGATAGCAACATGGAATGCTATTATTGTGGGAAGCCAGGACATATGGCAAGGAGCTGCTACAAGAAACAGAATGACATAAAGAGTGGAAAGTTGCAGCAGGGCAACTATGCATCTTCAAGCAAATAGGCTGAAGATAGAAGTGAGCAGCTATTTGTGATGCAGCACATGCTTAGCTCCATGACAGGGGATGTATTACAACCTAGTGATGTGTGGTATGTAGATTCCGGAGCATCTAACCATATGACAAGTCATGGTGAGTGGTTTTGAGATATGCAGAAATTGCAGAAACCAGGGTATGTGGAAACAGGAGATGATAGTGCGCACCCTGTTGTGCATGTTGGGAAAGTGCCATTATCTATGCAGGATGGCAAAATGAAGTATCTTGCAGATGTACTTCATATCCCAAACATAACAAAGAACTTGGTCTTAGTTGGGCAGATGGTTGAGCAGGGTCTGCAAGTGAGGTTTAATCCTCAAGGCTGTTTTGTTGAAGACTTCAAGGATCAATGCCGCTTGGTTGCAAAGGGTAACAGAAATGGAAGAATGTTTACCTTGGATGTCAGTATGCCTCAGGTGAAGGCTGCAATGTTTGCGCATGGTACAGGTGTCATTGCAGATATTGACATTTGGCATAAGCGCATTGGACATGTGAATGTGCAGCGGTTGAAGTCTATGCAGATGAAAAATCTTGTGGATGGTTTGCCCAACTTTAAAGTTGATGGTATGCATAAGGTGTGTGAAGCATGCCAGCTTGGTAAGCAGTCTAAACATGCTTTTCCACATGACAAGCATGTGAGTATTAGACCATTAGATGTTATACATTCTGATGTATGGGGACCAGCCAAAACTACAACTATTTCTGGTTGCAAGTTTTATGTGACCTTCATTGATGACCACACTAGGAAAGTGTGGGTCTACTCTATGAAGGAGAAAAGTGAGGTGTTCTCTCACTTTCAGAAATTTAAAGCAATGGTTGAAAAGGAGAAAGGCATGCAGATAAAATGCCTAAGGTCAGATGGTGAGGGAGAATATTTCTCCAATGAGTTTACAGATTTCTTGAGAGAGCAGGGAATCAAGAGGCAGTTCACATGTAGGTACACTCCGCAACAAAATGGTGTTGCAGAAAGAAAGAATCGGCACATTGCAAAAGTTGCTCGTGCATTGATGAATGAGAAGAACATGCCTCATTATTTTTGGGCTGAAGCAGTATCAACTGCTGTTTATATTATGAACAGGACTCCCACTGCTGCAGCTGTTCATGGCATGACGCCTGAACAAAAGTTTACAGGTACAAAACCGAATGTTGCACACTTGAAAGTGTTTGGCTGTGCTGCATATGTGCATGTACCTGATGAAGTGAGAACAAAGTTGGATCCAAAGGCTGAAAAATGCATCTTCATTGGGTATTCCTTGGAGCAAAAAGGTTATAGATGTTATAACCCTACGACTCGTGAGATGCGAGTGAGCAGAGATGTGGTCTTTGATGAAATGAGTAGCTAGTATGCACCATCAAAGATAGACGAAGATGCAGATGTTAGAAGTGCAGATGTTGTTCCACAGGTACAGCAACAGTCACAGGTCTTGAGTGGACCGAGAGAGTCCTCGAGCAGTGGATCCATTGTTAGTCCATGGTCAGGTAGGCTGAGGTCTGATGCATCACCTCGTGATGCACATCGTGATGCTACAGGTGCAGGTACACATGTGTCACGTAAAGGGAAGGAAAAGGTAGATCAACCTTTTATGCCTGACGTGTCAGCAGGTCACTCTTATGTGGATGGTGACACATAGGTGCTTTGCTTGGGATTTGTAAAATTTTTTCACCCATTTGTGAGGGCCCTCTGCCTTGGGAGCTCGAAATGAGTTGTATTGTAGCGTGCATGAGTTGTGCACAAATTGTTACACTCCATGGGTTGGTTCCTTTTCCTTAGCTCTTGGGTGCTTAAAAAGCATTGGTGGGGTGATTCCACATGAGCAAAATAGGACTCAAAATAGACTTGGTGTCTAGGTTGTGTAGGCACATGCACATGCACTTGGATTAACACTCGGCTGTGTGAACACATGGTTGTGTGGTGGCAACTCAAGTGTACCACATGTAAAGGAGATTGGGTCAAGGCTATCTACTATGGAGTATCTATATTAGAAGCCTTTCATTATATGGTTGACAAAAAAAGGAGATAGAGGTAGCACACACAAAAGAGTAAACCCTAGTTACTTCATTGCATCCAACCACACAAGAGAGAAGCCATATCCATTTCCCACAAACTCTCACACAAAGAAGAACACATACATAGTGTAGTGTTCTCACACCAAATAAACCTAGAACTAATGCCCACACTCATATCATGACCAGCTGGACGCGTTCATGAGTCCACACATACTATCCACCTAATATGTGAGCACATCAAGTGCTACCACTAGCTATCTCCAAGCTACCACTAGCTATCTTCAAGCTTGCATTCTCAACACTCCCCCTCAAGCTCATAACATCCATCTCATGTACTCCAAGCCTATCTTGGAAATACTCAACTTCTCTTTACCCAATGCCTTGGTAAAGATGTATGTAACTTTCTCATTGGTCTTTACATAGACCAAGTCAATCTACCTATCAAGAACTTTCTCACGCACAAAGTGATAGTAGACCTCTATGTGTTTGGTGCTAGCATGATAAACAGGGTTGCTAGCCAGTTGTATACTATTTATGTTGTTACAAAACATGACAACCTTCCCATCATGATGCTCACCAAGATCCTTGAGTATCTTCTTCAACCACATAGCATCACATGCAGCCATAGCTGCTCCTCTATATCGTGCTTCTGTGCTAGACAAAGCAATGGTAGGCTATTTCTTGCTACTCCAAGTAACCACTACACTCCCAAGTGTAAATGCATAACCATTAGTGGATCTCTTGTCCCATAAGCGCTACCTACCCAATCTACAATAATATAGCCATGAACATCCAAATCTCTCCCATATTCATAAAATAAGTCATAGTGTGCTGTGGCTTTCACATATTGCAATATCCTCCTTATTGCATCCAAATGAGGCTTGCATGGACTCTACATAAACTGACTCACTAGTCCAACCACATAGCTCAAATCTGGCCTCGTGATAGTCATGTGGATGAGACTACCAAATAACCATCTTCATGTAGATAACCATCTTCATGTACATTGTGATGTCTTTCACCCCACAATCAGCTCTCGTAACTTCATGTTTTGTTCCAAGGGCGTACTCATTGGCTTGCATGCCATCGTACCATATTTGGGCAACATTTCCAAGGTATAATGCCTTTGGACCAACCATATACCCTTTTTGGTTCTCACATCCATATGGTTGGTCCAAAGGCATAATGCCTTTGGACCAACCATATACCCTTTTTGGTTCTCACAACCTTAATGCCCAAAAAGTACCTAAACTCACCGAGGTCGTTCATGTCAAATTCTACACATAGCATCTCTTTTACATTGGCTATATTATGGCCAAAATCACTTGTGACCTATCAAGTCATCAACATAGATGACAATGACAACAATACCTCTTTCTGTCTTCTTCACATATAGTGTCGAATCTAAAGTGCATACCTTAAAACCAATGATCTTGTCACTCCAAGCACGTGGTGCTTGGAGTGAAGCAAGCACGTGGTGCTTGCTTTAGCCCATATAATGCTTTCTTCAACCTACATACATGTGTGTAAGATAATGAGGGTGTACAAACCCCTCTGGCTGCTATATGTAAACTTCCTCTTGCAACTCACCATTCAAAAAGGCATTTTTAACATCCATTTGATGCAGTTTTCAACCCTTTGAAGCTACCATAGAAATGATCGACCTCACTATGGCCATCTTGGCATAGTTAAGGCCCTATGTTTGCACATATCCCTTTGTGACTAGCCTTGCCTTATACCTTTCTATTGTTCCATTTGAGTTGTATTTCACTTTGTAAACCCATTTATAACTAATAGCATTCTTCTCACTTGGAAGAGAAACCAACTCCCAAGTATCATTGTGAACCAATGCATCCATCTCCTCATCCATTGCCTTTTCCCATACATGTTTGTAGGAAATCATGGTAGATCAAAGATTAAGCACAACATTATAGCATGATTAAGAAAATGCTAATACAAGATTAAGAATAATGAACAAGATTAATCAAAGCATAAATGCCAATAACATTGCATAATACTCAATTGATCTCTTGTGAATGAGTGTTACAAGTTACCAAATGAGGCCCCCAATCCATTCTTTTATAGCTTGAGAAAGCTACCCATGACATCATCGATTATGTCACTACACCATTGACTAGGTTCAATGTATGAGCATCTACCTAGGCTCCATTTCTACCAATGCTTCTAACCTTTGAATACCATCTAATGTCCATACAATATATATCTATCATACCATGTCTAATGCCATACCATACTAATTCCATCCCAATGTCCATGATGCCTTCATTGTTGTAAGTGGCCATTGGTAGCCAACTTCCAATGCTTCTAACCTTTGAATACCATCTAATGTCCATACAATATATCTATCATACCATGTCTAATGCCATACGATACTAATTCCATCCCAATGTCCATGATGCCTTCATTGTTGTAAGTGGCCATTGGTAGCCAACTTCCAACACCCCCCCTTGGCTCCAACATGGCCACTTTGGGCTTAGCTGATACATCAAGGGATAACCATTAGGAGTAAGGCTCAACTTCAAATATCCAAATGAGGTTTCCCTCCCAACAACAAAAGTTACTTGGGCTACATCATTGGTGCCCAGAGGTAACACCCATACAACCATTACCAATGTCCATTATAAACCATAGAGAAGTGGACCATTGGTAGTCACACTCTCATGATACCACCCCCCCTTGTTTCCATCATGGCCATCTAAGGAACTTCTATATGAAGACTCTCACAGAAAACACCATTAGGGGTGAAACCATAAACCATTACCATTGCCACCATTGCCATTACCATGACCATTTCTATTACTTAGCTTGACCTACATAATGGGTGGTCAGAGGCTAGCTTATAAGAGATTCCATAAAATATTAGAGCCATAATTGCAATCCCAAACATACATCTAGGAGTTGTGCTCCTCTTTGATCCAAAATCCCAAAAGTTTGTGCTAATGCAAATTTTTGATTGAACGATCCACAAGTAGTGTGATCATATATGATTCCAAGTTTAAATTGCAATAATGCAACCCAATTTGATGATGGCATTGTTGATGAAGCCCTCTATGTTGCATAAAAATTCCCAAAATAAAGCCCATGCCAATTTCCACAAACCCATGTGAACTGCCTCTTTTAGAGGTCTCTTTACACCCAAGTCTTTTTAAACCTTAATCTTAAAGGTGTTTTTCAAGATTTTTACCAAAATAGAATCATCGCACCGTTTGAACGTCATGTAGATCTGCAACTCTATGAATGCGCCGTGGAATGTGCAAAGGTTATGGGCCATCGCTTATCTCTCTATTATTGGAGAAGATGTTGATCTGCTACTTCCCCTTCTTCTGCCACCTACTACTTCATTTGTTGCTTGCCTGCTGCAACTACTTTTCTTTTCCCTCTGCAAAGAGAGCTGCCTTGCTATTGTTGGTCTGCTATGCATGGAGATCTCCATCGCCTTGATGCACTGCTACTCGAGCTCTAGTTGCTTACGCTAATGCTGACCATGCCACTCTATTTTTTTTGTGAAGCTTCTTCCCCCACATGATGTGTTGTGACCAAGGAGGATGCCATGATTGAGCCTGTGTTGCTTTTCTCTCCGCGTTGTGGAGAAATGATGGAGCTTATGATCACCTCCTTCTTGCTACGAGCCGACTGCACAATGCTGTTGCTCTTCTTGAGTGTTCTATGATTTGACTATGCTCTTCTCTGCAATTTGACTGTGATCTTCTTTGCTAGGGCCAATGAAATGGTCATTGAGCTAGAAATGGCACCAGTGAGTTTCTTCTTCATGCCATGTTGTAGGGCATTCTATTGAGCATAGTGTTATGTCGTGTGAGCACTATTGAAGCAGCTTGACGAGAGCTCTAAGTGGCTAGCTCTATAGCAGCCAATTTGCTATTGTCAATATTCTGAACACCCTGCTTGTTTTCCACCTTCTCTCTCACTCTCCTTCTAGATGAGACAGAGGAGCCTCAGAATTGTGTTGTGAGTAGACCAACAAGAGGAGGGTACCAACTTGGGACAAAAAACGAGTAGAAAGCACTAATAGCAAAGGAGAGAGAGTCACAAAACCTATTATCTAAGCAACCAAGAAGATAGTCCTAATTACTCTCTAATCACCAAGACAAAGCGATAGAATAGACCTCTATGAACCTAACTATAATCTCCTAAACCTATGCTCTGATACCATGTAGGAAATCATGGTGGATCAAAGATTAAGCACAACATTATAACACGATTAAGAAAATGCTAATACAAGATTAAGAATAATAAACAAGATTAATCAAAGCATAAATGCCAATAACATTGGCATAATGCTCAATTGATCTCTTGTGAATGAGTGTTACAAGTTACCAAATGAGGCCCCCAATCCATTCTTTTATAGCTTGAGAAAGCTACCCACACCATGACATCATCGATTATGTCACTACACCATTGACTAGGTTCAATGTATGAGCATCTACCTAGGCTCTTTTACATGAGTGAATAACTCCATTTTTGCCCATGACATCATCGATTATGTCACTACACCATTGACTAGGTTCAATGTATGAGCATCTACCTAGGCTCTTTTACATGAGTGAATAACTCCATTTCTACCAATGCTTCTAACCTTTGAATACCATCTAATGTCCACACAATATATCTATCATACCATGTCTAATGCCATACCATACTAATTCCATCCCAATGTCCATGATGCCTTCATTGTAAGTGGCCATTGGTGGTAGCCAACTTCCAACAATGCTTACCAATTGCTTCACCAAAGCATGATGGTTCCACATGCTTAACCATTGACATCATGTATGCATAATGCATTGCATACTCTTTGTACGTCAACCTATCCATGGGATACCTTACCCTTTGTGACCTTCTCACAACCTGTGGCTCACTATGAACCTTTCTTGCATGTGGTGGCACATACCTTTCTTGCCTTACCCCCCCTGGTGTATGTAAGGATGGGGTGCCAAGTTCCTCATCAAGGTTTTCCATGCCTAAGGAATCATAACCTATGATACCAACTCCTTCCACTTTCTTCTCTCCCTTATCCAAAGAACTACTACTAGTGCTACCCTGCTCATTTGTCAATCTTCCATTTCATAGGTTCACATTGGTACCATCACTCGATCTTACAGGTCTTGACAATGAAGTAGACACATCATTTGGCAACTTTACATGAATTTTTGAATCAATGTCATCTACCATGACATCCAGCTTGTCCTTGTACCAACTTGCCAATTCATCAAGCACAACATCTCTTTATATAACCACCTGCCTTGCATTTGGATTGTAGCATTTGTAGGCTTTCCTATCTTTTGCATAACCAATGAATATGTACTTCTCTACCTTAGGATCCAACTTCCTCCTTCTTTCATCAGAAACATGTACATAAGCAATGCTCCCAAAAACCTTGAGATGACTAATGTCCGGCCTATAACTTGTAAGTCTCATCTCAAGTGTACTCTCATGTATGGAAGTTGTGGGTGTCTTGTTCAACACATACACCACGGTGGCACATGCCTCGACCCAATAGTGATTCGGCATGTTCTTCTAATTAAGCATAGCTCTAGCTACTTCACATATCACACGATTCTTCCTCTTAGCAACTCCATTTTACTGAGGAGTGTACCTGCAAGTAAGCTACCTTCTTATCCCATGCTTAAGATAGTCATCAAATTCACATACCACACGATTCTTCCTCTTAGCAACTCCATTTTACTGAGGAGTGTACCTGCAAGGAGTGTACTGAGGAGTGTACCTGCAAGTAAGCTACCTTCTTATCCCATGCTTTTTAAGATAGTCATCAAATTCATGCAAGGTGTATTTTCCACCACCATCTGACCTCACATATTTGATCCAATTCCCATATTGCTTTTTTGCATATTCCTTGAAAGCAATGAACTTTTCAAGAGCTTCACTCTTCTCTATAAGAAAGTATATCCACATAAACCTTGTGTAATCATCAATGAATGTGATGTAGTACGTGTTTCCATTCATAGTTAGGGATTGAGCTAGCCCCCAAATATCACTATGAATAATCTCCAATGGCCTATGGCTTATGTTGCCTTCCTTTGGAAATGGAAACCTTGCTTGTTTCCCAAATTGGCATGCTTCACATACATGATGACTTCCATCATTCTTAAACCTGGGTAAGCCAGCAACAATGCCTTTTACTTGCATGTTATTCAATCTCTGAATGTTCACATGTCCAATTCTCTTATGCCACATGTCTATGTCCTGCACAACTCCATGACTCTTTGAGAACATAGTTGAGCTCAATTCTGGTAATCTTGCTTCAAGCTTGAATAGCCTACCTTCCTTCTTGCCTTTGGCTATCAACCTGCAGCCATGCTTGAAGTCTTCAACAAAGCAACCTTGCTCATTGAACCTGACTTGTAGTCCCTGTTCTACCATTAGACCCACTGATGCCAAGTTCTTTGTGATATAAGGTACATACAGTACCTCTAACATGTTCTTTACATTTCCACCATGAGTAATAGGATGCTATGTGTCATCACCTGTGACCACATAACCTTGAGTCTCCATTGGTTGCATCTTCTCAAACCATTCACCATGGCAAGTCATATGGTTTGAGGCACTTGAACCCATGTACTAAGACTCATCTCTGCCACCATCACTATTAGATGTCATAGTTCCCATAACATGTGTCATAGTAAATAAATTATTTGAATTTCCATCATTGTTGCTAGTAGAGGCATAGTTACCATGCTATGGTCTACCACTTCCATTTCTTACATCATTTTGCTTTTTATAGCAGCCCTTCACCATGTGACCAAGCTTGCCACAATACTGGCATTCAATCCCACTAGCATTATGTTGTTGGCCTTGCCAATGACCTCTTCCTCGAGTACATGTTCTCCCCCTGCCTAGGAAGTATGTATTTCTACCACTACCACCTCGTGCACCATATGAATTTTAAAAATTATGTGGTGGTCTATCTTGCCAACCTTGGCTACTTCCACATCCTTTGAAAAAGGATCTCCCCCTACCTCTCACATCTCAAGAGTAGAATGCTTGATCCCTAGCATGAGTAGATGTACTAGAGCTAGTACCAAGCCCAAGCTTCATCTCTTCAATTATGAGCAATGAACAAAGCTCATGAAAATTTGGGGGGTTGTCACCTCTCACTGTAATAGATGCATCAAAATTTTTGTATTCTTTGCCCAAGCCATTCAAGGTAATGGCTACAAAATCACTATCATCCATCGGTGTATTGATGGATGCAAGAGCATATGCTAGGCTCTTTATCTCTTAAACATAGTCATGCACACTTCTACTATTTCTCACCACACTGTGCATCTTTTGCTTCAATTGAAGTTTCCTTGCCTATGTATTAGTGTTATACAACCACACAAATGTATCCTATGCATCCCTAGGATTATCCAAATTCTGAATATGACATAGCATACTGTTTGTCACACATATGGCAAAGTAATGCAATACTTTGTTAGCTCTTTGCGTCCAAGTCTTGTGAGCTTGTACCTGTGCTAGGGTTGCATTTGAGTAGAATCAATGGCTTTGCATCTTCACTTATAACCAAAACCCAAAAACTTTTTCCTTTTAAGAAGCTCTGCATATTGTACTTCCTAAAATTGAAATTTGTTTCTGTCAGGCTTCTCTCCCACAATCTGTATTGGACCATCTCCCATTGTGAATACTTGTAATGTACCCTAATCTAGCACTCTTTCCAATGCCTTACAAAACTCCAAATGCTTATGAATCAAGCTTAATATGTGTTATACATATGCATTTACATCCTGACAAAACTCCAATCTTTATGAATCAAGCTTAATATGTGTTATACATATGCATTTACATCCCAGGAGGCTTCATGTTGCATATGAACTTCATTTGAATAATTAAATTTGGGTAAAGGTAAAAAGTTAAATTTTCTAGTCTTTTTTCTCGCCAATAACTAGTTAAAGATTGTGCTCTAATTCCTTCAATTATTTTTCAAATTCAATGATTTAACATTCATTAGATTTCCAATACATTGCTCCAACTAACCCTAAGAGGGTTTGACCAAATTCTTCAAGATGAGAGAGAGCCATCAAATTTTTTAACTCTCTTGTTTGTTATTTTTGCTCATGTCAGAGACCAATAGTCACTTAAAGTGCTCTACTTTCTTCAAATCTAATCCAAATACAAAAAATTTTGAATCAAAAGTTTAGCAACTCCTTGCTTCTTGTATGTACCAAAGGAATTAGTTCAATTTTCTAGAGGTAGAGATTAATAGCATGATTAGTGAGGCTCTATTTTTGTAAGACAGTTCTATAATTCTGCTAACTATCCATTAATTAGCTCATTATGCCTATAATCCTCCAAATGATTCTCCCAAATGAGTTTCCCAGCACCATTCACACATTTTCTAAGCTTTTTAAGACTTTAATCACTTGCAATGGCCCTCTAATGATCAAATGGCATCAAAAAGTATGAATGTTGTCCCAAATCTGCATCAAAAAAGTGTCACCTATTTGAGATGCCTGTAGGGAGAGGACAATATACCATTGAGTTGATAGGCATCATAGAAAGGGGTTGCTCAGAGGAAAAATAGGCATATTGTTGGAATTAGGGTTGCAGGGAAACACACACAGCTTGGAGAAGACAAAGGTAGCACAAGGCACTCAATAGAGAGTTGCAATAGAAAGATGAGATAGCCCTAGAATGATGGGCGTATATACAATGCACGGGGGAAAAAACCTCCTAAAGAGGGAAAAAGTACCCCGGCGGTCCTAAATGTATTCACACACATCACTACCTCATGTATATGGTAACAAATCCCCCCTGGGAGTGATGCGGTGAATGAGAGCTGGCACATAGAGTATAGGGAAGTGCCATGCCCTAAGGACATGATCAATCCACAAAGGGGAGTAAGCCCAAAGCTTTGCGGATAGGTGGGGTGATAAAAAACAGAAGCAGGATGTAACACACACAAGAGAAGCAAACCCTAATCCATATCCATCAATCATAAGGAAGGAGAGAAGCCCTAGTCACCATCTCTCTCACACACACAAAAGGGAACACAACATAGTGTTATGTCCACACTACAAAGTAAACCTAATGTAATGTCCACACCACACATGACCAGCTGGACGCGGTCATAAACACACCACACGATATCTATCTACCATACTGTCACTCTGTCAGCACCCATGTGCTATCCTCCAGCTGTATACGAGCTTGATATTTCAACACTCCCCCTCAAGCTCGACATGTTCATCTCTAGGACTCCCAATCTAGTACGGAAATACTCAAACTTATCTTTACCAAGTGCTTTGGTAAAGATATCAGCAACCTGCTCATCTGTCTGCACATATGTCAAATCAACATGCCCATCTAGCACCTTCTCTCTGATGAAGTGATAGTGGACCTCAATATGTTTGGTCCTGGCATGATAAACTGGGTTGCTAGCAAGCTGGATACTACTCATGTTGTCACAATGAATGACAACTCTCATATCATTCTGTAGCCTGACATCATCTAGCAACTTCTTCAACCACATAGCCTCACATGCAGCTATGGCTGCTCCACGATACTCTGCCTCTGTGGTAGATAAAGCAACTGTAGGTTGCTTTTTACTGCTCCAACTCACAGCTCCACTACCAAGGCTGAAAACATAGCCACTGGTAGATCTCCTGTCATATGCACTACCGGCCCAATCTGCATCTGTATACCCATAGACATGCATGTCTTTTCCTGCCTCATAGAAAAGACCATAATGCGCGGTAGTTTTGACATATCTCAGAATCCGTCTCACAACATCCAAGTGAGGTTTACGAGGACTCTGCATAAACTGACTCACCAAACCAACTGCATAACTGAGATCTGGCCTCGTAATGGTCATGTAGATAAGGCTACCAACCATTTGCCTGTACATGGTGATATCATCAAGCTCATCACCCAAATCAGCCCTAAGCTTCATGTTTTGCTCTAATGGTGTCAACATTGGTTTGCATGCTGTCATACCATACTTTGCCAGCATGTCAAGTGCATATTGCCTTTGCACCAACCATATACCCTTGCCTGTTCTAATCACCTCAATGCCAAGAAAGAACCTCAAATCACCAAGGTCTTTCATATCAAACTCTTTGCATAAAGAGGCCTTAACCTCATCAATGCCTTTCCCACAATCACCTGTGATAATCAAATCATCAACATAAATGACTATCATCACGATACCATCATGTGTCTTCTTCACATAAAGTGAAGAGTCTGCATTTCCAACCACAAATCCAATACTGACAAGATATCTGCTGATCTTGTCACTCCAAGCACGAGGTGCTTGCTTCAAACCATAGAGTGCTTTCTTTAACCTGCAAACAAAAGTCGGATATTTTGGATGTACATAACCTTCTGGTTGTTCCATGTACACCTCTTCTTGTAGATCACCATTCAAGAAAGCATTCTTTACATCCATTTGATGTAAAGCCCAACCTTTTTGTGCTGCTAATGCAATGATAGACCTCACTGTAGCCATTTTAGCCACTGGGCTGAAAGTTTCATCATAATCAAGACCATAAGTTTGTGCATATCCTTTAGCGACCAGCCTTGCCTTATGTCTCTCTAGGCTGCCATCTGACTTACACTTTACCTTATACACCCATTTGCATCCAATTGCATTCTTTCCTTTAGGTAACTCAGCCAATTGCCATGTATCATTTTTGTCCAAAGCATCCATCTCTTCATCCATGGCTTTCTGCCATACATGCTCTCCAACAGCCTCTGTATAGCATGTAGGTTCCACATGCTTTACCATAGATGTCATGTATGCATAATGCATAGCAAAATCTCTATATGTCAGTCTCTCAACTGGATATCTGACTCTCTGGGATCTCCGCAATGCATGCGGGTCACTCTGTACACCTGTAACTCTGGCATGTGGTGGCACATATCTGTCCTGCCTAGCACCAGGTGTGCGTACAACAGGTATGCCGAGCTCCTCATCCAAACTCTCAGAACTAGAGGACTCATAACCTGTGATCCCAATTCCCTCGACTTTCTTCTTGCCTTTATCCATAGCACTACTCCCAGTGCTCGCACTCTCATGCCTCAATCGTCCTGACCATGGACGTACACTGCTACTACTCTCAGCTTCTGCTCTGCTGGCCCAGACATAGTAGTAGAACTAGAACTTGCTTGTGATGGCAAGTTCACAGGCACATTCGCCTCAAGTGTGTCAATGACTCCCTCATCTTTGGCTTTATACCAACTAGCAAGCTCATCGAATACAACATCTCGTGAGATGACTACTTGTCTAGTTTGAGGGTTATAGCATTTGTAAGCTTTGCGATCCTGTGCATATCCAACAAATACACATTTCTCTGCTTTTGGATCCAACTTCCGTCTTCTTTCATCAGGCACATGAACATAAGCTACACATCCAAAGACTTTCAGATGTCCAATATCTGGCCTGTAACCTGTAAGCCGCATCTCAGGCGTGCTTCCATGAATGGCTGCTGTAGGTGATTTGTTCAGGATATACACTGCAGTAGCACATGCTTCTGCCCAATAGTAATCTGGCATGCTCTTTTCATTGAGCATTGCCCTTGCCACTTCACATATGACACGATTCTTTCTCTCAGCCACACCATTCTGCTGAGGTCTATACCTGCATGTGAACTGTCTTCTTATCCCATGCTTCCGCAAGAAATGCTCAAATGCTTTTGAGGTGTATTCACCACCTCCATCTGTTCTCAGACACTTAATCCAACAGCCATATTGTTTTTCTACAAGAGCTTTGAAATCCATGAATTTTTCCAGCACTTCATTCTTCTCTCTCAAAAAATATATCCATGTCATCCTGCTGAAATCATCTATAAATGTCACATAGTATAGACTTCCTTTGATAGATGGATTTTGTGCTGGGCCCCATACATCACTGTGCACTATCTCAAGTGGTCTATTACTCATGTTTCCTTCTCTAGGAAACCTCAACCTTGCCTGCTTCCCAAACTGACAGGCTTCACAAACATGCATATGACCATCATATTTGAATCGAGGCAATCCACTGACAATGCCCCTTGTTTGCATGTTCTTTAATCTCTGTATATTGACATGTCCAATCCTCTTGTGCCACATGTCAATGTCCTGCACAATCCCATTGCTCTTTGAAAACATGGCTGAGCTCAATTCTGGTATGCCTGCATCCAATTTGAACAACTTTCCTTCCTTCTTGCCCTTGGCAACCAATCTACAGCCATGCTTAAAATCTTCCACAAAACAGCCTTTCTCATTGAATCTTACTTGTAATCCCTGCTCAACCATTTGGCCTACTGATGCCAAACTCTTTGTAATGGATGGTACATATAACACTTCTGACATATTTTTCACATTTCCATCATGCATCTTCAAAGGCACACTGCCAACATGTGTTATAAGATGCTGAGTATCATCTCCTGTGACCACATAACCATTTGTATCCAATGGTTGCATCTTCTCAAACCACTCACCATGACATGTCATATGGTTTGAGGCACCTGAATCCATATACCATGACTCATCTCGAGCATTCTGAGAATCCATTGTCCCCATAACATGCTTCATTGCAAAAAGATGGTTTGAAATCCCATCATTGTTACTGGTAGATGCATAATTTCCATGTTGTGGTCTTCCATTCCTCGCATCATTCTGCTTTTTGTAGCAATCTTTTGCCAAATGTCCAAGTTTGCCACAATAGTAACATTCAATCCCATTCAAATTTTGTTGAGGACCTTGCCATCGTCCTCTACCAGGAGCACCTGTTCCAAATCTCCCCCTATGGGATTGAAATCCACGACCTCCACGTGATCCAAATGAGGACTGTGAATTCTGAAAATTCTGATTTGATTGTGGTTGAGTAGACCTGTCATTCCAACCACGTCCTCCACGGCCTCGAGGGGTAAATCTCCCCCTGCCGCGACAGCCTCTAGATGAGTAAAAAGCCTGATTCCTTGCATGTTCATCATTGCTTGACGAGGATGCAGCACCTGTAATACTCATACCACCAAGGCCAAGCTTCAATTCTTCCACAATGAGCAATGACACAAGCTCATTAAAGTCTGGCATTCCTCCCAATCTTACTGAGATGGAAGTGTCAAAGGATTTGTACTCTTTGCCTAAACCACGCAATGTGAGAGCAACCAAATCATCATCATCCATCGGGGCATGGATCGATGACAAGGAATCTGCATAACCCTTGATTTCCTGAACATACTCATGTATGCTCCTATTCCTTCGTGTTACACTGTGAATCTGTTGCTTCAGTTGTATCTTCCTTGCACCAGTGTCTGTCTCATACATTCGGCACAATATACCCCATGCTTCTTTCGGTGTATCTGCATCTTGGATGTGAATGAGCAAGGCATCTGTTACACATATTGAGAAATAATGCAACACCTTCGAAGATCGCTCTACCCATTGCTTGTGAGCCAGTAACTGAGCATTATTTGGTTGAGGAGGTAAGTATGGCTCCGGATCTTCCTCCGAGACAAGACTCCATAAACCTTTGCCTTTCAAAAAACTCTTCATTCGAAACTTCCACACTTGAAAGTTAGTGCGATCAAGCTTCTCGCCAACAATCTGTATCGGACCATCTCCCATTGTTGCAAAAAAATAGAGTAGATGTACCCTTTCGATTACAATGTATGAAGTACCTGTAATGCTCCAAATCTCTCCAAATCACATCAAATGTTTGAAAATTGTGTGCATTAACATCCCACAATGATTCACCAACAATGTACACTCGATCAAAGTTGAAATCAAATGAAACTCCTTCACAAAAAATTTTCTGGTTTTTTTCTCGCCAGTAAATTCTCGCCAGTAACCAGTCAAGATTATGCTCTAAATCCTTCAAATCTTGTCCAAATGCAATGATTCAACTTGCAATGGCTTCCCAACACATTGCTCCAACATATCCTAGAAGGGTTTGATCCAATTCTTCAAGGGGAATGAGAACCATCAATTTTTGTAACCTCTGGTTTGAATTTTTCTGCACCTGTCAGGTACCACCTCTCACTAAAAATGCTCTATCTCCTTCAAATCTTCTCCAAATCCAAAACTTTTTGATTCAAAAGTTTAGCAACTCATAGGACTTTACTTGTACCAAAGGAATTAGGCCAATTTGATATAGACAAAGATTAATGCCTTGATTAAAAATGCTCTGTTTCTGGACAGAATTTCTGCAAACCTGCACACCTCTAATAAATCACTTCAATGAGCTCCAAATGCATGAAATGAGCTGCAACCAATCATCATAAGACCTTAGCAATGTCTTTGCTAAACTCTCCAAGCTTTAAAGCATTCAATTTGGTGTCCAAATGAGTGAATTAGACCAAATTCATTGCAAACTTTTCAAGAAACTCTTCCAAAAAACGCCGCCTTCTCTTGGAGCTCTAGGAGAGAGGGGTAATCACTAATGAGTGGATAGGTCTCTTAGCAATGACCTAATCTATCATGGGTATGAAGGGTTTGACTCAATTTTGAGTAGAATTGCCACAATTGATCCTCCACCGGGCATATGTTCTCTGTTTTTGTAGAGTCCAAAAAACCAGAATTTTTTTCCTTCACAAATTGCCTGTAATGCATCAATTTTCATGCAATGGTTTGCTCCAGTGTTGCTAATACATGTGCCCTTTCACAATACATGAGAACCTCTGTGTTTCCTTTGTATTTGCACCAATACTTTTGACAAAATACATTCCTTCACAAGCTTTCCATGAAAGCTTCAAAACCAGAAATTTTCTGCTTGCTTTATGCACTTCAATCTTCACTGAACTTGCTCTTTGATAACTGCAATCCGCAGAGGGGGTCTTGCTACACTCACCAATGGTCCTTAGCTCTCAGATCTGATGCCGATGTGTGCTCCACAGCTTCTCCTTTGCTCCAAGCTCCAATGGCTTCCTTCACAGCTTTTTCTTCTTCTTCCCTCTTCTCTCACTCACTCTCACAACACAGCTAATGAGCTCTTGGCTCTGATACCATGATAAAAAACAAAAACAGGATGTAACACACACAAGAGAAGCAAACCCTAATCCATATCCATCAATCATAAGGAAGGAGATAAGCCCTAGTCACCAGCTCTCTCACACACACAAAAGGGAACACAACATAGTGTTATGTCCACACTACAAAGTAAACCTAATGTAATGTCCACACCACACATGACCAGCTGGACGCGGTCATAAACACACCACACGATATCTATCTACCATACTGTCACTCTGTCAGCACCCATGTGCTATCCTCCAGCTGTATACGAGCTTGATATTTCAACATGGGGCTCTTCACATTATGCTTGGATGATAGCATTGCACAGAGAGTTTGGGATGAGTGAGATGGGTATTCTTCATTGCTTTCTTGTATCAAAAACTTGGCAAATTATGAGGGGGATGCACACCTCCTAGAAACAGTACGTATAGGTGCTTCTTGTGGCCATGGTATGAAGGATTGCACACCCTTATCTACTACTCTCGATTGGACTATGAAGTTTTCATCTCTTGATTCCTATGAGCTGGGGATACTTCATTGTACCAAGAGCTTGACGGGTCACTTATCTGGTAGCACTAGGTTGGACATTTGTTCTCCGCTTGGGCTTTGTTAAAAAACCATCCTAAGGAGGATCAAACACTAGCTCCATTGCATAGTTGAATAGAAATGAAGAAGATGAAGTTAAGCTACTAATCAAGAAGTAATTAGCATAATGATGAGCATAATGACAACATAAGTGAGGGGCAATAAAAAATGTGTTGATTTCAATAGATGAGAGCCTCTTTATATAGGCTGAAGTACATGAGGATTAAGCTCAAGATTAGGTGTTAATCATCATCTAAATCATCTCCACCTTCCCTCCTAGATTCAAGCACCTAAAAGTGACCACCAACCCTAGAATCTTGCTAATCACACCAATGCTACCTAATCAAGGGATCACGACCCCTTTGGCTGATGTTGAGCTCCTAAATGACTCTTTTACATCATGGTAAGATTGCATAATAACCTTTGTATCCATTTGCCCATAATCTATGACTTTAGTGCATAGTGCTAGTTACAAGGTATGTGCCCTACACATCATTTTAGTGAAGGTGTTTGCCATATTTTTAACACCCCTTCTCAAACACTGAATCCACTCAATGATGCAGTTGGTCATGCTGACTCTCATGAGCCTAATTAACCACCCAATGCTCAGTGATAGCATGCATGAGCGTGGTCTGACTAGCAATGCCATACATAGGTTATGCCAATGTGAACTCAGAGGCTTTAGTCATGCGTACAAAAGAGGTATGGGACGACTTTAGAAGAGTGTGACAAGACGTGGCTACATGTATGAGTGAAGAGGACACCCATGTGTATAGGGCATGCCCTTGCTTTTAGCACTTTAGAATAAATGATTTGATCTAATCATAGATAGGGCCTCATGATGGTGGCCCTTGTCTTCATCTTTTTCTTCTTCTTGGTCTTCTTCCTGCTGCACTTCTTCCATGATGTAGACTCGTTGCATCTTCTTCTTGGCAAAACAATTCTTCTCTACATGACCAGGTTTGTGACAAAAGTCACAAATGAGATTGTTGTTGTTGTAGCCCTTGTTGTAGTTGCCTTTGTTGTAGCCCTTGTTGTAGTTGCCTTTGTTCTTGCCATACCTACTAGATCCTGCATAATAAGCATTTTCAGTAGACAAGGTTGATGACGATGGAGACTCCATTTGCTTGGTCTTTAGTTTTCTCTCCTCCTCAAGAAGAGATGCTTCAATGTCCACAAGCTTTGATATTGGCATATTGGTCAAGGTTGTGACCACATGGTCATATTCTTCAGGTAAGGATTTAAGTAATACACCAATGGAGACATCTTCATCCATCTTAAGACCTATTCCTGCAAGTTGTATTAATAGGCCTTTCATGTAGTTCAAATGTGAGGCTAGGGATGTGCCAGACTTCATTTCTAGCTTAAAAAATTCAATGAGCAAACCAAACTTTGAACTTTTAGATCGAGCCCCAAATAGAGTTGTGAGTTGGTCCCAAACTTCCTTGGAAGTTTCGCATCCATCCACATGATGAATGTAAGTGTCATCAAGCTCCAATGTGATGATGGCACGAGCTTTGTCATCTCTTACTTCCCAACAAGGAACATCAGCAAGAGTCCTTGGCTTCTTCTCATTCCCATTTACTATGTTGAAGAGCCCCTTCTTCATGAGCATTAACTTGATGCGGGTTTGCCATGTGTGAAAACCATGACCTTTAAAGCGCATTGATGGAGAATCCTTGGTAGCCATTATGATATGGAATGAAGGGGGTCTTACCTCTGATGATTGAGGCAGTGTCTACCCTTTTACAAGAGAGATTAAGACCAAGGAATAGTGCTAAATCAAGTTATTTAGCATATGCTTTCCAAAAGATAAAACCAGAAAATATATTGATTTGTGGAAAGCAAGGGAGACACCTAATCAAGGGGCAAATTAAGTGTGAAGTAATAAGGGGATGTAGCAAGTCCCTAATGGCATGTATGAACCACTTATTGCACCAAATGATAAGGATTAGGATAGATTAATCATTGATTAGTGGAGTTGAATATTCTGCTCACTATGCAGAGAAATGAGCTCACTTGGAGTCAATATTTGAAGGAGTTGCACAAAGAATAAGCTAAAAAGCTTCAAGGGCATTGAATAGCAGTATGTCTAGATGATTTTAGAGCCCACAAACACTTGCTTAAGCAACTTAATCAATGAGTAATCTCAAATTTACCAAAGTACCTTTTCTGGCTATGGCAGTTCTGGACAGCACCCTGGTTTTTTGCTTGGTGTGTGAAGCACACTCAATCATTTGCAAAACCCTCTTAGGAGGAGTAAGTTTAGGTTCCAATGAAGCCACACCTCAGAGGAATTAGACCAATTTGATGTGTGTGAGCTGCAGCAATACTTTTGGTGGTCGCCTATCAAAAACGTGCCTGTTTTGGGGAAAATGAAGTTGCCGGCGACGTGGAGCTATCAATGGTGCAATTGAGGTGCCATGCCCCTTAGCAATATTGCTGGTGAAGTGCCCACAAAAGGATTTTGGCAATGGTTACGTGGTTTGTGAGCACCAAGGCCTCCACTCAGCTGCTATTCTAGATCCTATTTTCTAGGAAACCCATAAAAGCTAATGAAACCCTAATTTTTACTAATCTCTTGCTAAGCAAATAAGATGGGGCTTGATTCTAGATGAATGGGCTAGTACTAGCTCTGATACCATGTTAAAAAACCATCCTAAGGAGGATCAAACACTAGCTCCATTGCATAGTTGAATAGAAATGAAGAAGATGAAGTTAAGCTACTAATCAAGAAGTAATTAGCATAATGATGAGCATAATGACAACATAAGTGAGGGGCAATAAAAAATGTGTTGATTTCAATAGATGAGAGCCTCTTTATATAGGCTGAAGTACATGAGGATTAAGCTCAAGATTAGGTGTTAATCATCATCTAAATCATCTCCACCTTCCCTCCTAGATTCAAGCACCTAAAAGTGACCACCAACCCTAGAATCTTGCTAATCACACCAATGCTACCTAATCAAGGGATCACGACCCCTTTGGCTGATGTTGAGCTCCTAAATGACTCTTTTACATCATGGTAAGATTGCATAATAACCTTTGTATCCATTTGCCCATAATCTATGACTTTAGTGCATAGTGCTAGTTACAAGGTATGTGCCCTACACATCATTTTAGTGAAGGTGTTTGCCATATTTTTAACAGGCTTCTCTTGGAAGGATTTAAAACGGTACAAGAGGAAGGCTTCTGTTGGTGTGACACATATTTGGGTTAGAGATGTGGATATTTTGCTTGCAGAGATGTGTCTTGGAGCAGTATGGATTGAGTCCGTGGATTTAGAGATTCCAGCTCCTTGAAGACTTGTTCTTCACCCAGGATCTCAGAGGGGGTGACAGCATTATTTCTCCGGTTTAGTACCCTTTTGGTGGTGTCAGGGGTGCCCAGTTTTTTCCCAAGAAACATCATGGAGGCCACACTTGATGTCTTTAAGTATTCGGGGCATGGAGCTTCTTCTTCAACGGTCACTCTAGCTCCCTGGTTTTGGTGCTACATTCAGGAGCTGAGAGGGGGTGTTAATAGAATGGTCACCTCCTGTATGTGAGTGAGGGGCTGCTTTGTGGGTGTGCCTACCCAAGAGAGAGGATCACACATTCTACACTGTATGTGGGGAGGTGGTAGGTCTGCTAGGGGGTTGTAGGCACTGTAGAAGGTCAACAACCTATAGGTCAAGGGGTTGAGGAAGCCCAAGGGGTGCCATGGGTAGCCCAAGAGCAGTGGGCAACCCTAGAGGCAATGGGGCTGCTATCGGGTTGCTACCTGCTCTGCAGAGCCCGACTAGGGATTGGTCTACCCGACCAGCCCTTGAGGCATTTAACAGAGCCCTAAAGGGCCTTTTTTTGCAACCTGACCAAGTTATTAGCAGGCCGACCAGCATATTTGTTTCTTATATAATGAGGGGACCAGCTCCTCATTTATTCATCTTGTCATCTTGCCTTTGACTTGTCTTCTAGTCATTGGGGGGGAAGATCATCAAGTTCTCTTGGAACTTTGGTCACAAGGCTTGTTCATTGCCTTGGTCACTCATTTCTTGAGGATTGTTCTAGGGTTGAGTCTCTACTCTTAGGGTACACACTTACCATCGTAGAGTCTCTTATGCTTTCATAATATATTTAATTCAGCATTGCTCTTCTTTCTCTTTCTCTCCCTTGTGCCATTGTTTCTTTTCACTTTTGCTGCACACTCTGACACATTTAACATATCCTAAACATCCTTGTCAACTTAAAGTCTCAAAACAACCTGACAAGGGGGGGGGGGGGGGGGGGGGGGCTTCTATACCATTAAAGTCTCAAAACAACCTAACAAGGGGGGGGGCTTCTATACCATTAATAATATATTAATGCTCACTAGATACTTGGTTTATACCACAAACCCATGTCTCTAAATTCAAGAAACTATAACACTTGGGTACAAGGCAAATCCTTTCAATACCTTTGTGAGTGCACAACACGATTTAGGCTACAATTAATGATACAAAAAGGATGCAATTTGAAGACCTTCTAATGCTGTAATTTGGGGTATTTAGAGCCCATTAATTTATCAGAAATAATGATCAAAAACTTGAAAAGAATCATATAAAAATTCATAGCCAAATTCAAGATATAAACATTACAAAATTACTCCTTTTCACCTTTTTATGCCTAAATTTAAGCATAAATTATGATTATTTAAATAATATTAATCCTTCTCTAAAACTAAATTATTTTATCTTAAAATTAACACTATTTAATTAACTCTACCAAAAAAAAAGAATCATATTAAATTTCCTTTCCTATCTCCATGTGTAAGCATGTGAAAATTGGGAAAAAAACATACTTTTGGGTCACAAAGAACACAACTTTCTACATTAAAGGAAGAGCAAGGGGAGTCGAGGGATTTATCCCATATGGCAGCAAATTCCTATTTCACAAAAACTATATCTAGCAAATTAGACCATTTATATCACAAATTAACAAAGAAATAGAATGGGGAGAAGGGGGAGAGCATTGACCTCACTTTTACGAGTATGAAGGCTTTGGAATTCACCTAGGGGGACGATCTAGGTGCCTACTTCTTGTGGATCCCCCCTTCCTTTTCTCCTTTTGTACAAGAACAAATGAGCACCAAATCAAAGGTTTGGGAGGAGGGCTCTTTATAGCCCAACTAGCCCCACATGGACTAGACTAAATGGTGGGCCACCCTCCACAAGACTCAACTACTTTGGGGGCTACCTAACTACATGCTACCGCATAAAAGAGAGGCCACAGAGTTCAGTTAACTGGGAGCTTTTGCATTATCCCATTTACACCTTATTAATTGATCATAACATTTTCAACCTTACAATTGGACATTTAATACTTCCAACCTTAATGCAACCCTTTATACCATATTTTTCCATAATTCCTATAAGGTGAACCACATACCTTAGTGTTTTTTATTTTCTTTTTAATTAATTTTCTTCCTTAATTTTTTGGACACTAAGCACATCATTTCCTAATTTTTCAAGAAGGCTCAACATAAATAATTATCTACATGTAAAGTATAATGTGCATAATGTGCACACCTAAAAATCTCAAGGAGGGTAATTAAGGAAAAAATGTGTACATGTACACACATGCATGCGCTAGAGAGACATTTCACATTAATGTGCATGTGTGCTCATGGAGCATTAGAGGGGTTCTAACCCTTGAAAATTTTCAAGGTGAAAAATGTGCATGTGTACATGTGTGACCCTTCATATATTTTTATGAGATTTAATAATAAATTTATACGAGAAGAGAGTTAGTAGTTCTTTACTCACATGGGGAGGGATCTTACAGGGTAAGACTCTCGCCTAATTGGGGAGGGATCTTATTTATACGAGAAGAGAGTTAGTAGTTCTTAACTCACATGGGGAGGAATCTTATTTATACGAGAAGAGAGTTAGTAGTTCTTTACTCACATGGGGAGGAATCTTATTTATACGAGAAGAGAGTTAGTAGTTCTTTACTCAGATGGGGAGGGATCTTATAGGGCAAGACTCGCCTAATGGTTTTTGGTTAGGAGGCAGTTATGCATGCCGCTTATGTGTTAAACAAATGCCCCACCAAAGCATTAAACAGTGATGCCTTATGTCATCACTCCATTTTAATATTATTCTATTGAAAATGGTTTCCAAAATATAAAAAAGAAACCAAACAATGTTACACTTTTGTGCTATATAAACAAAAAAAAACAAAGTAAACTATCTTTACACCTTACCCTCGAGGGGAGGGGAGGGGAGGGGGAGGGGTTCACTGAAAATAAGTAAGTGTATCATGTAGGTTCAACATAAAGGGTGGTTTTTTAAATCTTTTTTTGAGGGTACCATTTGTAGGGGTATCTACGGCTGAGCGTAAAAAGTTATCGCCGTTTTAAATTGAAAATTTGTGGATAAGGATGCAAAAAATTCCAGAGTGCAAAACCATGAAAGCGAAGAAGGAAAAGTGAAAGCTTAATATGGCCACATGAAGGGATTTGGGGAAAATGAGGAGATGATTGATACAATTCTCTCGAAAGTGGAGCACGCACTGAAGGGCATATATTTCTTGAGGACGCATGAGAGGCATATTTCTTGAGGACGCACTGAGGGGCATATTCCTTGTGGTAAAAGTTCTTTCACGCAGCTAATATAAAAGGGAGTATGCAGCTAGAGAGAGCGAGCGAGGTGCCCGAGAGAGAGCGCTAGCTGCGCACCTTGAGAGAAAGAGAGAGAGCGCGCGCGCGCTAGCTGCGTGGCAACTGAGCAGTTGATCAAGCGGCAAAGCTGCGGACCCGGCCTCGCGAAGCTGTCCGCAGCCTCGCGTAGGAGCACACCTGTGGCATTGTTCCAAGGCTACAATGCAGTGCATGGGCATGGGATGAATACAGCAGTGAGAGGGCAGAAAGAACTCACGGGAGGCACAAGCTTCGTGAAGTGCGACATCTGCTACACCACAAGTGAGCTTAGCCAGACGCTGCAAGTAGAGCAGTCTCTGTCGGTGAGCTATGATCCCGTGGGCAGCATCTCGGAGAAGCTACGATTCTTCCAGAAACTGAGCGCTTCCTCCACCACCACCTTCATCGTGGTGTTTGCCCGGCACACCAAAGCCAAGGAGGTAGTCACCAACGTGCAGCGGGATGTTTCAGTGCCCGCCCCAGCTGACGACACGCAGTTGCGAGAGTTCGTGCAGCTCTACGGCGATAGCTACCTATCCAGCCGAACCCTCGGCGGCGAGTACTGCGCCGTCTACTCGTACTACTCCGACTCGAGGGAGCAGCAGCAGGAGCTGCGCGCAGACATCACAGAGGCTGGCATTTTTGCCGGGGTGAGTGTGGATGCATCCTTGCAGGTGAGAAGTCAAAGCTC
Source organism: Cibotium barometz (assembly GCF_041138505.1). Taxonomy (NCBI): domain Eukaryota; kingdom Viridiplantae; phylum Streptophyta; class Polypodiopsida; order Cyatheales; family Cibotiaceae; genus Cibotium; species Cibotium barometz. The sequence goes on along the minus strand of NC_141070.1, from coordinate 33,438,434 downwards.
TTACCCACCCAAAATTCATGCACCACTAGGGCTCAAAAGTGTGTGTGTTTTGGAATAAAAAGAGAAAAATGGGCTAACCTTGCTGTCACCCAAGTGTGGTAGATTGGTTAGCCCACTACTCTGTAAAGTACAAGATCTTGAGTTCAAGACCTGTAGGATAGATCAATTTGGTCTCTTGGGATTGTTCCCACCACGTTAAACTCTTCTCTCTCAAAAGTGTGTATGTGTTGGAATTTTAAAAAAAAAAGGGCTAACCTTTCTATCACCCAAGTGTGGTAGTTTGGTTAGCCCACTTCTCTCTAAAGTACAAGATCTTGAGTTCAAGACCCGTCTAATAGATCAACTTGGTCTTTTGAGATTGTTCCCACGATGTTAAAAACTTCTCTATCTCTCATACACACCCCGCTTGTTTTTGTCTTGCTTACTCACTCTTTTCCTCACACATTCTCTTACACACACTTCTTGTTTCTTTTGTCCCACACGCGCATGGACGCTTGCGCTAGTAGCAGGGATAAAGTAGCCTAAAGTAGGCTTTTATGTGGCGGATTTGTCATCAGCCCATTGTGGGATATTCCTTCACCACTCTAGGGGGATGATTCACTTGAGTGTCCCCTCACACACGGTGTGAACACACGAGTGTCCCTTCCCAAGCTTCATACATCAGGGCTTTAACTTAAAACCCCAAAGTTGAGAAGCCCTAGCTTTATAGCTAGACCAACTTTTGAGGGAGTGACATTGACCTTAGGCCCATGTCACACAACACGGGGGGGGTGGATGGACGAGGTTCTTTAAAAAAAGGACTAATCAAAAGTGGCACCAGCCTCCTGATGTCTTGTCACAACATCGGCCCACCAACATTTGCATGCTAAGTTGGCATGCCAACTCAAGGCCAACTTTTGGGGGAGTTTGGGCCGTTTGTTCACCCTGCTGCCCAAAGTATGAATAGTGAGAAAAACTGACAAAAAGTGCATTGCTTGCCCACCCACATGTGACAAAGTGCCCGTGGCCCCTTTGTTCACTTGCCCAAGTCACAAAAATGGCAAATTTACTCTCATAGTAGGCTTTAAGTGATACTTTAGAACAACATTAGTAAATTTTTTGAATAAAAATGGAATTTCATGTCCTCAAGAGCTATAATAGATAAGGGCTTCTTTTGATACCCCTAAAAGCATGCTAAACATAGGGCCTTTGTGTGTGCACCCGAGTTTCATTTCCACATGATTACTTGGGGTAATGATATTACATTTTGTGAGTGTTGAGGTTTAGTGAAAAAACTAGCTTCTCTTTAACTTATGTTGCCAGTTTCGAGTATTTTCTCTTCATATATGTCTCTTGAATCTAGTCTATATTATGCAGGTCAATATTAACGAACTCAATTCCACTCAAAAAAGGCGCATCTCTTTTGAACACCGAATGTCCGGCATAGCCAATCCCGAATTTCCCTCTTCTAACAAGATCACAGAGTTTGCCTTGAAATTCCCCTCCCTTGAGCTAACAGCTCCTGTAATCATAGACTGGGCAGCTTCTGGCTATGAGCAGGTTCCAGGCATAGGCAGCATGTTCAACTGTATAGCACGCAATCGAGAGTTGTTGGCAAGCCCCGAATCCTCAACAACCTTGAGAAAATTGAAGGAGCTAAAGGAAAGTATAGATGCAATAAACAAGGTGTACAACTTGTATGACAGTAACTACAAGGATGACACTAAGCTGAACAATGTGAAGGACGAGGTCAATCAAGATGAGAGCAATGTGCGTTCTATGATAAAGGCTTATTTAGACGATCCTCTCAAGCCTCTTCAGGGACCTTTAGTGCTACGCTCGCTTGACAAGGGCATCCCATTTTTACAATATGAGGTGCATGAATCTGTGCGAATATCTTCAGGGGACTACGGCCCCGTAGTATTTGATGATGTGCAGAATCCCAAGGAATTCTTTCAACAACGCAAGAGGGTCTCTGCCATCCAGCTGCGCTCAAGTGATCGTCTGGTAAGTTGCCTTGTTGTCACTTAATCTGGTGAAAACATGCAATCACAGACACTCAATCATGGCACTCATGAGCATGACTCCGATAGCCATCTTAGCTACGTTCTCAATGTGTTGCCCAGCCACTACATTGAATTTATGTCTGGTAGAATTGGCTCTGTCCCTGGTATGGCTCCCCGTCCAGTGATCACCAACCTTGCTTTTATTCTTGATGATGAATCTTCCGTCTATGGTGGTCCTTATCAAGGCCAGCAATTTGGATGGACCAAACCCAAAGGCTCATTCCTTTTGGGCTTCAAAGGTTGCCATGGTTGGTACATTGAAAACCTTCAGGTTGTCTATGCTTCCTTTTCACCTGCATATTGGTCCCCAAACTAAGTTACAATCTATCCAATGTGTCTCTACTTGTAAGATTTATAGTCATCACGACTATAGTTACAATCTATCCATGTAAGATTTATAGTCACGACTCTCCCTATTTCCACATCAATATTACTGTTTGAAAACTTTAGTATTTATATTATTTGTATATTTCTTATTGTCTCCTTGAATTATCACAAGAAGTTTTAGACATTTTGCCACTGTGATTCCCACATTGCGGATTAAGATTTATAGTCACTTCCACATCAATATTACTGTTTGAAAACTTTAGCATTTATATTATTTGTATATTTCTTATTGTCTCCTTGAATTATCAAAAGAAGTTTTAGACATTTTCCCACTATGATTCCCACATTACCGATTATGACAACATCATGAGCTTCTGCAGGTGAGGTGGAGCATGCCTAGCTGGGTGCGATGGGGGGCACGGGGCAGCTGCCTCCTACCCCCGAATGAGAAAAACTAGATTTTAAAAGTACTCAACAAATAATAAATTATTTTTCCACAAAAGAAAATATATTCTTCTTAAAAGGCAGACATGGCCACATTCAAAAAATGGCTAATCAAGTTAAAAACAAGAATTGCAAGAACAAATGCCTCAAGCCATTATTGTATTCATAATCATATGAGAAAGAAGAAGAAAAAAAGTTACGATATTAATTTCAAACTTTAACTTTTAATTTTAGCTTTAAATATGCAACACAACAAAAAACATATAATCAATTTATTAAATTTATAAAATTAAATAATAAATTTATGTAGGAGTACTAAAAATTGCTAAAATCTAACAATTCCTCCCAGTAAAAGGTAAATTTCAAACTCTCAAATTTCAAGATACTGAATTGATTAACCGTACTCGCAAAATGTGCACTTCGTTCTCTCTGTACACAACTTTCATCAAAGCTAAAGAATAACTTCTCTCTTTGACAAATATAAATTCTTTTAGTGTGTCATCACCTAGTTAATTTTAAAAAAAATAAAAAAGAAGTGTGTTGATTGCATAGGTGCTAGAGCTAATCAAGTGCATCAAATCCTTGTACTATCTATTATTGCTTGGGCAACCATAATAAGCATCTATTGTATTAGGCATACATGAGTGAAACAACCCCCTTTCAGTCCTAAATGTTGTCTTCTCTTCATCTCCTTCCTTCATCCTTATTTAATGATATCTCAATCTCAAATCAATCTTGGTGAAGAACTTTGCCCCTCATCAAGAAGATCATCAATGCAAGGTATAGGGTACCTATTCTTGATTGTGACCTTGTTCAAGTCACGGTAATCAATGCACATGCAAAAGGACCCATCCTTATTCTTCACCAATAGAATGGGAGATGCAAATGGAGATTGTGAAGGTTGAATAGGACCCATAGCAAGAAAATCTTGCACTTGCTTGGCCACTTCCTCTCTTTCTAACTTAGACAAATAGTAAGGAGGGTTGACAACCTTTGCATTTGGTTCAAGTACTATGGCATGGTCAATCTCCCTCTTAGGACTCTTTGGCACTTGCAAAGTATCTTCATACTCTTTGAGAAAAGCTACCATATCCTCATCCATGTGCTATCCACTACTTTCCATCTCCTCTTGGGTAATATGCAACACATAGATAGTGCAAAAAGCCTTAAGCTCCTTCTTGAGTTGCTTTGGAGTGATCGAAGAAAGCTTTTTTGGTGTATTTCTAGCAAGTACCACTTGCTGTCCATGATGTAAAAAGCTCATGAAACCTTGTTGAAGGTTCACGTGAATGTCACCAAGTGACATTCACGTGAATGTCACCAAGTGAAGCCAACCAATTACACCCCATGATAATGTCAATGGGACACATATCCAAGACCACCAAGTCACCTTCCCAAGTGTATGAAGAGGGTAGAACCACTTGTTGGGATTCTAGTGTGAATCCTGATTTCCTTGCGGCCATTCCAGAATATGTGTATTCTAGAAACACACACAAGTCAACTTGCTAGAAGCAGCTACACGCGGAAGGCAGATCAGATCCAAAGGCAAATGCGATCCAAAAGTGGATTAGATTCGAAGGTGGATGCGATCCAAAAGCAAAGGAGATCCGAAGGCGACAGATGCAATCCGAAATCGGCACAAAGGCGGATATGCGATCCGAAGGCGAAATGCGATCCGAAGGCGAAAGGCGGATATGCGGTCCGAATGCAAATGCGATAAAAAGCAAAGGATATGCAGATCGAGGAATATGTCAGAATTGAATGCAGTCAATTCTGGTATAGCTCTACCATTCGTTCTGTTGAAATCAAAGGCGCGGCAAAAAAGCTACTATTTGTAGACCGGTCAGACCTAAATATAGTAAATGATATTCAGGGCATATCCTGTGGAGAATCTATCCAAGGTTAATGCACTATACTCTTGGAAAAGATCGCTGCTTATTTTATTCCTTCGTGGGCTACAACTAAGAAGAAGTAGAGTGTGACACATAGTGTGAAAAGCAGAGAGCTGCGTGTGTGTGTGTAAAGAGCAAGGGTGAGTAGGAGCTCTATCTCCTTGTAATTCTCTGTGTATTGAGGATTAGTAAAACTATGCGCTTTCCGTGGATGTAGCCAAAATTTTGGTGTTGAACCATGTAAACCCTGTGTTGTCTCTCTCTCTATTTTTTCTGTCTCTATAATTTCTCTGTAACAATCTTTTCTGTCTATGAATCTCTTAGAGCTAAAATAGCAAACTCAAAATCTTGGGCTAGGACAACTGAGGGTTGCTCCCAACAACTGGTATCAGAGCTCGGGTTGCTTAAAGAAGCATCAGAGCAGAGTCACTGGCTGTGAATAGCTGATCACTTAGGAAGGAGGAGTTCCTTGTTTGAGTGGGAGTAATGGCAGAAGAAAGCAAGTTGTTCCAGATAGAGAAATTTGATGCCAAGAATGCAAATAGAGGACTACCTTTACTAGAAGGACCTCTTCTTGCCACCACTGGAAGGTGTGGAGAAGAAGCCGGAGACTATGTCCTAGGAGGACTGGAAGGTCCTAGATAGGAAAGCCCTAGGGACCATCAGGTTGTCATTGGTATCTTCGGTGGCCTTCAGCATCTCAGAGCAAAAGACTACCAAGGATTTGATGAAGTCCTTGGACACATTGTACGAGAAGCCATCTGCATCAAACAAGGTGTTCATGATGAAGAGACTCTTCAATCTAAAGATGGCAGATGGTGGCTATATTGCAGAACACATGAATGAGTTTAACACACTCATTAGCTAGATGGTGGCTATATTGCAGAACACATGAATGAGTTTAACACACTCATTAGCTAGTTGGTGCGGTCGGTCGTTACATTCGATGATGAGATTTAGGCTCTCATCATGCTGTCCTCTCTTCCAGATAGCTGGGACAGTTTGGTCATGGGCTGTGAGTAACTCAGTACTTGGCAGTGTACCTCTCAAGTTTGATGATGTTGTAGGAGTTCTTCTATCTAAAGAGATGAGAAGAAGGAGCTCCAGTGAAACATCAACCTTCGCTATGCCAATGGAATCTAGAGGCAGGAGAAAGGAGAGAAGCAAGAGTCAGAAGCGTGACAAATCCGAAAAGAGGAGTAAGTCACGGACAAAGATCGTAGAATGTTGGGATTGCGGCAAAAAGGGTCACATGAGGAAGGACTGCAGACTCAAGAAGAACGAGTCTGAATCTGTTGAAGACACCAGATCCTCAGAGGCCAACACTGCAAAGAAGGATGTACTCATACTGTCCTGTGAGGATGAAGACGATGCCTGGATAGTAGATTCCGGTGCATCATTTCATGCCACCCTTCACCGCAAGTACTTCCTTGACTACACCACAGGCAACATGGGACACGTACTGCGCGGAGATGATGCAGTATGTAAGATTGTCAGGAAAGGGATAGTTGCCCTGAGGTTGCCAAGTGGAAATGAATGGATCCTAAAAGAAGTCGAGACCTCAGAAAGAACCTGATTTCCATGGGTCAGCTGGATGAAGATGGCTACATCTTATGTTTTGGGAAGAAGCAATGGAAGGTTAGAAAGGGATCCATGGTGGTTGTTGCAAGAGGAGACAAAGATGGGACACTTCATCTTTGCAAGGGTAGCAGCCAGCCAACTTCTTCTCACGTTAACACCGCAAGTGTGAATGCCGCAATCTGGCATCACCGGCGGTTGGGGCACATGAGTGCCAAAGGGATGCAAATTCTTCACTCTCAGAAGAGATTATCTCGACTAAAGAATGTGGATCTAGAGTTCTATGAGGATTGTGTGTATGGGAAGCAGAAGCGGGTCAAATTTGCAAAAATAGTAAATGAGAAGAAGACCCGAAAGCTTGAGTTGGTTCATTCAGATGTGTGGGGACCTGCTAGTACGTCTTCGCTACTGGGAGGAACTTCATACTATGTCACCTTCATAGATGATGCTACCAGGAAGACATGGATCTATGTCTTGAAGCATAAGTTTGACGTGTTCTCTACATTTTGAAAGTGGAAAGCCATGGTAGAGAATGAAGCAGGTGCAAAGCTGAAATGCCTGAGAACCGACAACAGAGGTGAGTATTGCTAGCAAGGAGTTTGAGAAAATCTGTGCTAGCAATGGCATTAAGAGGCAAAAGACAACTCCAAGAACACCTCAAGAGAATGGAGTTGCTGAGAGGATGAACCGGACTATTATGGAGCGAGCAAGGAGCATGTGGTTGCATGCGGGGTTCCCTCTAGAATTATGGGCGCAGAGGCCATGAATACAGCAGTATACTTGGTGAACCGGTCTCCCTCTATTGTCCTAGATGGAAAGATTCCTAAAGATGTGTGGACAGGCAGAAGGTGAATTACGGCTACCTGAAAGTGTTTGGGTGTGAAGCCTTCATGCACTTAGATAGTGCACTCAGGTCAAAGCTCAGAGCGAAGTCCAAGAAGTGCTTTCTCGTCGGATATGGGAAAGGGGACTTCAGATACAGGCTGTGAGATCCTAAATCCAAGGCCGTATTTAGGACATGGGATGTTGTTTTCAACAAATAGAAAGTGTTCAAGAATAGCCTGCCTGACCACCAGGAAGAAGCGGGAGTAGGTGATGATTATGTGGAGCTGGATGATGACCAGCCCTAGGATAAAGAAAACAGCAACCCACAACAACTGCAATAGGAAGAACCTCAACCAGTCTCTTGAGGAGTACTCGGGAGAGGAAGCCTCCTCAGAAGTATGTTCCATCTTTCAACTATCTCTTACTTACGGATTTTGGTGAACTGGAATCCTATTAGGAAGCCATGTGGGATACATTTAACGAAGAATGGGAGAAAAGCATGGATGAAGAGATGGATGCCCTACACCAAAACCACACATGGGATCTGGTAAAGTTGCCCCCAAAGAAAAAAGGGCACTGAAGAACAAGTGGGTATATCAGATGAAAGAGGAAGAAGGGGGCAAGAAGAAATTCAATTCTTGGCTAGTCTCGTGAAGGGGTTTGCCCAAAAGGAGGGCATTGATTTCAATGAAATCTTCTCTCCTGTGGTGAAAATGAACTCCATAAGAGCTATCCTAAGTCTGGTGGCTGTCCACAATTGGCATCTGGAACAGATGGATGTCAAAATCGCATTCCTTCATGGTGGTTATTTGGAGGAGGAAATATACATGGAACAACCGCAAGGACACACCGCAAAAGACCAAAAAGGTCTGGTCTGTAGGTTGCGAAAAAGCCTCTATGGGTTGAAGCAGGCACCTAGACAGTGGTACATGAAGTTTGACAAGTTCATGCTTGAACATAGTTACAGGAGATCTGGACCACTGTGTGTATGTGAAGCCGGGGGGCGGGCTACGGGGGTGAGTTGGGGGGGGGCTGAGGGGGGTTGCGGGAGGGTGAGGGGGGGGGCTGCGGGAGGGTGAGGGGGGGGCTGTGGAGAGAGAGAGGGGGGGGGCTGCAGGGGGTTGCGGGAGGGGCTGCAGGGGGGGGGGGGCTGCGGAGGGTTGCAGGAGGGTGAGGGGGGGCTGCAGGGGGTGAGGGGGGGATTTGTAATGCTTTGTATTTGTTTACGAAAGAAGGTTGCATGGGTGAATGTGTGTTGAGGAGATAGTTTTATTAATAAGAAGCCACCCATATATGAGAACCCATTAAGATTTTCAAAAGATATGACGAACGGCTACCCGACATTGATCCTCAATTTGATTAATACCTTGCTGTATTCCTTTGATAGATCAAGGGATCAAGGTGGACCACCTAGTTTTAGTCAAGGGATCAAGGAGGACCACCTAGTTTTAGTCTTGATCAGGATAGAGAGGTCACAGATGGGAGAAAGATCTACTATGTGAGAAAAGATGCAGAGTCGTTCCTCCTACATGTAAGCCTTTCTGCAAACCTATTCATGTGGAGATGTTCCAAGCTATCTAATATTGAGAGCAGATGCTAGAGCTTTACCTACCTTTGGGGAAACGTTTTTGTAGGGATACATTGGGCAGGAGGGGTGTAGGGTGTTGAGAGCATCCTCTTCCCCTTCCTAGGAGGCAAGCCAACATTTTTCAAGAACTTGTCTAAAGTTTGGAGGTTGTAGAAATATGATTTCAATCAGGAGAGAACACCCTGATCAATTGATGACTTTGTGCACAAGGTGTCTGTAGTAGTCCTCTCGACACATTCATTGTCATTCCCGAGTATGTCTATTTTGGTTGAAATGGATGAGTGGAGAAGTTCAAAAACTTTTTACTGGAAGACCTAGGCAAATGGCTCCACAAATGGTCAAATGTAACAAAACCCAAAGAGTGAGCATCCATGGATCCTTGGGGATAACAATCAGATGCAAAATAGTTAGAGGTGGTGGAGATGGCAAAAAATAACTTGAAACAAGGGAGGGAGATGAGCTATCAAGAGTGGCCTTCTCGAATTAGAAATACAAAACCAACATGGGCTGTACAAGAGGCCTCGTTATAAACCATGAGGGCCGTAAACATTATACAATGATATGTATAGACATGTAAAAAGATTATATAGACATTGTACTAAAAACGAATATATATTGCAATTTGTTCTCAATGATATGGTGTATTTCTTTTTTCCTTGTAAAAATCTTATTGCATTATGATAATTGTGTTTCACATGAAGATTACCTTTACGGTTGTAATACTCGAATCTTCTTAACACTCAAAAATCTTTGAGCAACACTCAAATTCTCTACCAACATAGAAACATGGGGTAGAGTAGAAGCTCTAGGTACAAATCAAATAGAAATATGATACACAGGTCGAATTCTAGGCTGAAAGGCATGTTGTTATAGATATTTTCTTCAGTTTCTTCATCCAACCTATAGTGGCTTGTATGACCAAGTATAGGCTCCATATAGAACTTGATGGCCCGAACCAAGTGTGAGTACATGAGAACTTGCAAACATCATTATGTACTTTTTCATAGTAGTGTCCAATGAATGTGCAAGCAAAACAACATTGCCCCAATTTTTTGATCATGCTCGGCTAAGTTTTTTCTTTGTAGTAGTGCATTTAATGATGTAAAACTCTGCACCATTCAGGGGTTATCCTCCACATTTACCAGCAAAGTTGTCCCCCATAGACAAGGCATCTAGATGCCCTACCTCCCAAAAAACCATTTGCACATCATTGTGACAAAACCTTGTCCTCAAGAAAGCAACATAATCATGTAGACATTTTAGCACACATCCATTTGGTTTGAGTACGCTCATATTATGACAACACCTATTCCATCGTGTTCTCCATTTTTGTGCCCTGAACATGGATAATTCCACAACATCTCCAAAAACTAGTCATGGCAAAGTATCTCGCCACAAAATAGAATGGATGCTTTACCTTGAATTGAGCTGCACAACATAACCATTTGACCACACCTGATGATCTTTAAATGTGTCATCGATGATCCACTCAATCTCTGCCCTCTACACTTCAAGAACTCTTGTTTCCTGTAACCCTCCAAGTTCTTTATATCTCCTACATATGATAGAAGGTAGGTTCCCATGGATGCAACAAGGCCAGGCATATAGCCAAAGACCCTAATTGCCTCCTTTTTCTAAACCAAGATAATCTTCTCTTTACCCCTATGGAGGGAGTGAGATCCCACAACCCCAAAAAGAACCTCAATGCCATCATAGGCACATCAGGGGAGGTTGAGAACTTGTTGTGATAAATAATATTCAAATTTCCTATGTAGTGACCTAGGCTTTGGATCTTATGAAGCTCCCCAAAGGCCTAGACCCCTTTGCTCTTCCCAAGAAGTTGTCTATGTCTTCAATATCAATCTCTGAGAAAAAAAGAGAGAGAGAGAGAGAGAGAAATAAAAAATATCATGATTTAGAAAAAAAATGATTCTATATGTATCCAAAATTTTGCTCTGTGTACCATTATGTACCTGTGAATTTTCATCTTCCTCAAGTGTAGATTCTTTATAAAGATCAATTAAGTTCTTTGGCTTTACTTCAATAGGCTGTATGGCATTTGCATCTTCAATTCCCATATCTTCAATACCCATTCTTTTCTGTATCTCTAAAAACTCCTCCTCTATTGGTAGCCCTTTCTTTTCATATTCTCTAAATAGAGATGTACAATAGGGTCTATGCAATAGGGTTCTGCAGCTATTCTATCAACAAAATTTTCTCCTTGTGTGTCAAGGATTGCTAAAGGACATGGTTCATTATCAATGAACCCCCTATCATTTTCACCCCATCTTGTAAGGATAGCAAGACATTGGTCTTCCCTTAAGTTGAATAAGTGTTGAATATCATTCAATAGCACATAGGCTTTATTGTTGATATTGTAGCTTAGGCTTTATTATTGATATTGTAGCTTGGGAAAGTAGGGAGACATAACAAGGGGTCCTTCTCCTCCTCTTTTATGTCAATTGATCTATCCTCTACCTTAGTGATATTTTGTGCTTTGAACAAGGCTACATCTAGCCCCTTGCTTTTTTGTTCCTCTTCCTCCTCCTAAAACTCCTCAAGTGCTTCCTTTGCCTCTTTCAAAGGCACAACTGGAGCCTCCTCCCTTTTTTCACTCTATGGAAAGTGTGAAAATATCCATTGAAAAAAGAGGAGGAGACCAATCTCTATCTCTACAAGCTAGCAGGGACCCTTCTTATGCCATTGACAATTCTCTTGAACTTTCTTCATTTCATCACCATGCACACTCCATTTGTGACTTGCAGTTGACCTTGATATAGAGCTTGCCTCTATCATATCAAAAAAGTGAACATGATTTTCTATAGAATGAGGCTTGGTATGATTCTAATAAATTTCTATCAAGTCTCTACACTTAGAGGACAGTGATAATAAAAGCACTCTAAGATCAAAAGGTTTGTTAAAAATATCCCTTATTTAGTGGAATCTTGATGAGTTGCCTGCCTGCCATGTAAAGAAGGTCTATCATCTATTATATCTTTAATCTCCTCAACCTCAATACCTTCCAAGGAATGCTTCCTCTTGCTTATTGTCTAAATCTTATAAATTGGAATAAGAGGTAAGAGGATAGACTTGAATAGCTGTGTGAAATTGGTATGATGCTCAGCTAAAGCACTGATTAGTAATCACGTACCACTTCAACGTGTTGAAAAGCTACATGGAAATAAAAGGAAATATCTGAGGAGCTCAAAACGTGATTCACATAGCATTTTCACAAAGCTGTGCGAAATTACAAAGTAGGTGGATGAAAGACCAACACATGATTTGTCTACAAATGGGAGCAAATGAGTTTAATATTGGGATATGGAAATAGGAGCTTGGTAGGTAGGTTGGGTAGGAGATGGGAAGGCCGGTATGAGTGAAAGTATTGAATGAGCAAGGAATTCTCTATTTATAGAGACATGCAAGTGCCTAGGGAGTTGTGCCAACCACCCACGTGGAATTGTGCCAACACGTGTGACATAACAAATTTGTTCTCGAGAGTTATGTCCACCATGTTGGAACTAGGGTTGCAGGAATGCACACGCATCTTGGAGATGAAGAAGCTCAAGAGCACACAACACAAAAGTAGTATTACTTAGTGTGCAAGAAAAAAGATAAGATAGCCCTAGTGTGTTGGACCTATATACAACGCACGGGGGAAAAAACCTCTTAGTGAGGGAAAAAGTGCCCCGACGGTCCTAAGTATGTTCACACACATCACTACCATAACAAGGTAATAAATCCCCCCTGGGAGTGATGTTATGAACATGAGCTGGCACTCAATGTATAGGGAAGTGCCAAGCCATATGGATGATCAATCCACGAACGGAAGTAAGCCCAAAGCTTTGTGAAAAGCTTCGAACTTCTCACGAGAGGCAACGCCTTTGTGAAAAGATCAGCAAGGTTATCCTATGTGTTGGCACATATGCCAAACTGATCTCGCCCATAGAGAGCCTCTCCCTGACATAATGATAGTGCACCCCAATGTGCTTAGTACGAGCATGGAACACTAGGTTCCTCGCCAGCTGCCAATGCGCTCTGACTGTCAGTGAAGATGGTGGTGGTAGATGGCTGCCCAGCACCCAAATCAGCCACAAGACGTCTGACCCAAACACACTCAATCGTAGCTATGAAAGTTGCCCTGTACTCAGCTTCACAACTAGAAGTGGCCACAGTAGGCTGCTTCTTGCTCGACCATGATATGCATGAGTTGCCAAGCATGAAACAAAATCCACTTGTGGACATGCGAGTGTCATAGCAACCAACCCAATCAGAATCTAAAAAAGCATGTAAATCTAGAAGCAATGATCCCCCCTTGGGATAAAACAACCCAAGGTGCCTGGTACCACTCAAGTAGCAAAAGAGTTGTTTCACTGCCTTGCCAATGCTTAGTGCCTAGGCTATGCATAAACCTGCTCACCTGTGAGACTACAAACTGAATATTAGGTCTCGAAATGCATATATAAATGAGGCAACCAACATCCTGTGATAGAGAGTGGCATCATAGTAGTCTCCGGCATCATGAATGCTAAGGTGTAAGCCCGTCTCCATAGGTGTAGCAATAGGCTTACAATCCTCAAGACAGAATCTACACAACAATGCCTCAATATACTTTGTCTGACACAAAGCAATACCTCCATCACATTACTTAAACTGAATGCCCAAGTAATGATGCAATAGGCCCAAATCTGCCATCTCAAAGGCTTCTTCTCAACTCACGACGGTACTGACGAGTAGGTATACCGCGATAAGCTGCGACGTGACCATGTATAGAGCGAGGGATAAAATAGCACAAAAGTTCACGCCTCTGAGTATACTCAAGCAACGTGAAAGAAGTCTGGTTCGCATCATACATAATGACGTCAGACACAAGGTTTAATGTCTTGGAAAGGACCCTCAGGAATTGGCAAAGGCTGTAACAACCCTATCTTCTTTCCACGAGGAGCTTTCACCTTTTGACAAATGTCAAAGCGTTGTACATATGTAAACACATCACGCCTCATCTTTGGCCAATAGTATTTCCGTTCTAATTTCTCCAGAGTCGAATTCATGCCCCTATGACCACCTGTAATGGCGTCATGGGCATCATGGAGAAGAGCTGCCCGGAATGATTTCATGACACATAGTCGGCCTTTGTAGAAAAGCCAACCATCGCGTATCAGAAAATGGCATGGTCGTGTGGCGTCCAATGCCTGTTTCCACTGTGTACCGAATTTTTCGGAATCCGCGTACGTGTGCTTCATGTCTTCTAGTCCTGTACCAACAAGGTCAAGTCTAGTGGTCTGAATCGCAGATACTTGTCCCTTCCTGCTCAAAGCATCGGCCACTGGATTGGCCTTTCCTGGAAGGTACTCAATCACACCACCGAACTGCTGGAATATCTAACTCCAGCGGTGTTGTCGATCACTCCACTGTGCACTTGGCATCGTCTGAATCCAGCGCAATGCCTGATGGTCAGTGCGAACCTCGAAGTCACGGCCATACAGGAAATGTTTCCAATGTTTCAAGGCCTGTATAACTGCTAGGAGTTCACGATCATAGACTGAGTAGTTCTTTTCGGCGGGCAGTAACTTATGAGACATGTAAGCTACCGGATGACCATTCTGTTGCAATACACCTCCAATTGCGATGTTACTCGCATCGGTGATCACTTGAAATGGTTCATCCCACGAGGCAAGGGCTAAACAAGGCGCTTCAGACAAAGCCACCTTGAGGTTCTGGAATGCCTCCAACGCTCGTGGAGTCATTCGAATCTTTTGCCTCCTTGTTTTCACTCCCTTTAGCAGATCGGTGAGGTCTGTCAAGAGATCAGAAAACTTGTCAATGTGGGTGGAATATGCCTGGCATATACCCACAAATGATCTAATGTCATAAGCAGTCTGAGGTACTTCCCAGTTAACAATCTCGGCCACTTTAGCCGGATCAAGTCGAATGCCTTCGGCACAAATTATATATCCCAAGTAATGTACGTGGAACAGATAAAATTCTGACTTCTTTTCATTGACATAGAGCTCGTTGCTTTCCAGCAACTTAAGGACTTTCTCCACATCAATGTCATGCTGCTCAAATGTAGCTGAAAATATGAGTATGTCGTCTAGAAATATGAACACACACACTCCAATCAACTCCCCAAAAATACGCATCATCATGCGGTTAAATGTAGCTGGGGCGTTCGTCAATCCAAATGGCATAACCACAAATTCATAATGGGCCCGTTCTATACGGAAGGCTGTCTTGGGGATGTCCCCTCTACAATCCGTACCTGGTGGTACCCACTCTTTAAATCCAGTTTGGAGAACACCTTAGCTCCATTCAGCCTCTCAAGAATATAGTCAATTCGAGGCATCGGGAATCTGCTCTTGATAGTCAGCTTGTTGAGTGCACGATAATCGACACACAACCGAGAAGACCCATCTTTCTTCTTGACAAACAAGATCGGTGCTGCAAATGGCGACACGCTGGGGCGGATGAAGCCAGCTTGCAACAATTCTTGGAGTTGGCAGTCCAACTCCGATTCCATTGCCTTAGAAAGGCGATACAGAAACTTGCTCGGGGGTTCCGAGCCTGGGAGGAGGTCAATCTTGTGATCCTCCCTAGACGAGGGGAGCTGGGGAGGGAGACTGTCCCAAAGAAAAATCTTCTGGAACTTTTCATGGAGAACCGAGTACTTCTCGGAAGCACTGGCCACCGTCTGGGCTGTCTGGATGTAAATCATCGCACACTGTGCGCCTTTCCTGACTGCTCGCTTATGAGCGGAAAGTTTGGAATACCTGGCTCACACTTAATGGTCACCGGGGTGTTTGACACATTCCGATTGATCTGGAACGTGTGTTTGTCCCACTTGACATCTGGGAGAAACTTGTGAAACCACTGGATACCCAAAATTATGTCTGCTCCTTCAAGAGGGGCAACCATAAAGTCACGCACAAACTCTATGCGCTGAATCACTAACTTAGCACCTAGAGCTTCATACTTGACGCTCGTTGTCATACCTGTGCTAAAACCCTCAACTTGTTTGTCCACCGGAGTTAGCTCGAAACGGGCACGCCTAGCGGCCTGTTCCGTGATCACATCCTCCGTGCTGCCGCCGCTGTCAAACAAGACGACGACTCTCTGGCCACCTATGTAGCCAAAGGACTTGAGCAATTCGTTGCGCTCATACTCCTGGTCATGGGCACCCTTCTGCTTATCTTTGAGCTCCCGGCTAATAATTGCTCCAACTGAAGCACCGGGGGTTGAAGAACTAGGGATAGCCGCTCGGGTCTGTGTGGGAGCTGTGCTCACCACGGAAGCTGTGGAGGCGGTGGCGGCCTTTGGAGGCTTCTTCAGACAATCCCGAGAAGTATGTCCTTTTGTGTGACAAAAGAAACATCTACCCTCCTTCCTGTACTGAGAAAGCTCCTCAGCACTCAACTTGCCACCTGTCATGCCTGCCTCCGCTTTTTGGTCTGGAGTAAGCTTAGATGCATTGTTCGAGTTCTTGGAGGCAGAGGCTCCCGGGCTCTGTCGTCTTGGGGAAGACCCCATCTGGTTCTGGCTTTTGCCCCCCGAGGCGTTAGCCTTGGGAGAAGCCGGCTGGGAAGTCTTGGGCTTGCCACCATTGTGTTTCATTTCTGCACTCTGCGCAAGCGAGAGTGCGTCCTCAAAGGTGGCTGGCCTAAACATACGCACCTCCCATTGGATTTGCGTGTTCAGGCCATACAAAAATTGCCCTTTCTTGTCCGAATCAGATAAGCCTAATTGCAGACACAAGGTTGAAATTTTATTGGCAAACTGAAGGACTGGTTGCGCGTTCTGACGCGCTCCCCTGAACTCGTCTTCGAGTCGCTCAAGGTAGTGGGGCAGTAGAAACCGCTGCTTAAGGTCGCGGACAAACTCGTCCCACACATAAGCTGCCATACCTGCTCTGGTGTGGGCATGAGCCCACTGAGTCCACCAAGGAATGGCCTCACCTTCCAAGTACCAACTAGCTAAGATCACTTTGTCAGTATCTGTTTTCCTAACTGCGGCAAAGTAAGCTTCAAATTGATGTAACCATGAATAAAGAGTAGTGGGATCGAGTTTACCATTATACTTACTGAAATTCATTTTCTCGGGAAAATGATTCCAGGGCGTCGCCGGTGTCAATCTGGCGTCCAAAGCTCTGAGGTAACGCTCGTGTTCCACTCGTCGCATGGCGTCGTCTTCTCGTTGTCGAATCTCCAATGCACGCATCTACATCTCAAGCAAGGAGCTTGGCTGCGGTTGTGATCCCGCGAGAGGGTCCCTGTGAGGATCTCGTATCTGGGATACGGAAGGAGAGGGAGGAGGAGATGGAAAACGCGACGCTGGAGAGCGAGAACGCTCCTCCAGAGCCAAAATCCGCGCCTTCTTCTCATCCAACTTGGTTGTCTGGTCTGCGATTGCTCGCATCATCTATTGGAACATGTCTATGACACTCAAGCCGGGTGCCCTAGATGGGCTGCCGTGCACTCTGGTCCCATGGTTCTGGTTCTCTCTCGTCGGCCGAAACTCGCCATAGCGGGAAAATGCAATTCCTTTCCGGAACGCAATCTGACCATCCACTATCTGTGTGGGAGACTTTCGGAGGCTTCCGGAGGCTAAAAACCAACCGTCCTTCGAGGGACAGGAGTCACTCCGAAAGGGGTAGTCCACCGGCGTCTAAAAACCAACCACACGAGCGAAAAAATTTTCTGGTTTTCTTTGCTGGATCTTTGTCCTTGAAGTAGGCTCTGATACCACTGTAATATTATGCGGAAGCTTCGGAGAAGGATCGGTACTTCAAAACTCAGAAATCAGCACTCTTTTCGCGACGGAATTAACGCACAACCTGAAAGGAGATGTGCAGAAAATAGAGAGAGAAGGGGGAGATGGATAGGACACAGTATTGGGTCCCAATTACCCTCTGTAGGGCCCCCACCACGGATGGTGTATTTGCTTTATTAGAATGATGTAAATCTGAAAACAAATACAGAAACTTGACCTTTTCTTGGCTGGAAAATCCTGCCCTTGACCTTCAGAAGTCCACCCCTTTGCTTGGCAATCTCCTTGGCTTGACTGGCCCTTGATTGGCTTGAGCACTTGGTGAAAACTGTCTGAGATGCTTTCATTGATTCTTGGCTGGAGTATTTATACTCCCCTTATTATCCAGTCGGCCAGCTTTATAAAGCCTCGCGACTAGGTCTTTATCAATAAAATGCTTTCACACTATACCACATGCTGGCCACTCTGCGCATGCCTGTTGGGACAGTACCAGACTGGTGGGCACTCTGCGCATGGGTGTGGGACTGCCCCCTACACCTGGCTGACCTGTTGGGTAGGGTTTTTAGCCCTGTCGGCTGCCTGTCCAGAAGCACTAGGGCTGGCCGACAGCCCTTCCAGCCCATGCCATAGCTGGTGGGCACAGCCTGGGCCCTCCTGGCCCCTTGGGGGTGGTTCTACATCCTCCCCCATGCCCACACTAAAGAGTGCCAATCTTCGCACTGGGGTAGCCCTATGGGCTCGCCCCATCTCTACATGCAAACCTACATGCCCACAGAGGTCTGGCATCCGGTTGCAAACTAGATACACAGAACATCTGACATCATTCCAAAGGGAGACTCACAGCGCGGAGTGGCACTGTTTCATGTGCAAGACAGTGCACACCTGACCTTGGACTCATGTGCAGGACAATGCACACCTGACCTCGGACGACTGAGATGGATCCCTTGGCTGACTCATCCGGACTGGGCTCACATGGGACCAGTTCACCATCCCAGGTCGTGCACCTTCTGTACAAAAATGTCTACGTGGCATCCAAGTGCGGGATGCACGTGACACCTGTCCCTCGAAGGACGGTTGGTTTTTAGCCTCCGAAAGCCTCCGAAAGTCTCCCACACAGATAGTGGATGGTCAGATTGTGTTCCGGAATGGAATTGCATTTTCCCGCTATGGCGAGTTTCGGCGACGAGAGAGAACCAGAACCATGGGACCAGAGTGCACCAGGCAGCCCAGCTAGGGCACCCGGCTTGAGTGTCACAGACATGTTCCATCAGATGACGCGAGCAATCGCAGACCAGACAACCAAGTTGGATGAGCAGAAGGCGCGGATTTTGGCTCTGGAGGAGCGTTCTTGCTCTCCAGCGTTCCGTTTTCCATCTCCTCCTCCCTCTCCTTCCGTATCCCAGATACCAGATCCTCATCACAGGGACCCTCTCGCAGGGTCACAGCCGCAGCCAACCTCCTTGTTTGAGATGCAGATGCGTGCATTGGAGATTCGACAACGAGAAGATGACGCCATGCGACGAGTGGAACATGAGCGTTACCGCAGAGCTTTGGATGCCAGATTGACACCGGCGGTGTAAGATTCCTCCCCCAACCCCTTTTTGATGTCTAGTATCTTCTTCTATAATCAATCCCTCTTCAGAAATATAAAAGACTTGTTTCTAACTGTTTTAACCTAGAGAGAGAAAATATTCTAGAGAGAGGATATTCAGATTTTTAATATTTTTGGATAGAAAATTATCTCATCTTATTAAAATAAGTTTCCCTGAAACAGAAATTCAAAAAGAACTTTCCAATGTGCAATTGGAATTAATTAGAAATGTGTATAAAGGACCTTAGTCTAAGGGTCTAGATTTTCAGAAATTTTTGGATTATGGTCCAATTAAGGTTCCTATGGACCAATAGCATCAATCCATGTGTAGGGAGGAGATAAATCCAATTTGAAAAAGAAGATACCCAAAAATGAGTAAATACTCACATAAGATGAAGAGTTGAAAATGTACAAGGTTTATTAGTAAAAAATTATGAGCAATATTAAAAGTATGACATATGTAAGGAAGAGGAGTTCTTTAAAGGAGGTGCATATTTCACATAAGATGAAGAGTTGAAAATGTACAAGGTTTATTAGTAAAAAATTAT
The DNA here is from genome assembly GCF_041138505.1 of Cibotium barometz. NCBI lineage: Eukaryota > Viridiplantae > Streptophyta > Polypodiopsida > Cyatheales > Cibotiaceae > Cibotium > Cibotium barometz. Next base: position 33,418,833 of record NC_141070.1, on the reverse strand, counting down.
GAGCAATATTAAAAGTATGACATATGTAAGGAAGGGGAGTTCTTTAAAGGAGGTGCATATTTCACATAAGATGAAGAGTTGAAAATGTACAAGGTTTATTAGTAAAAAATTATGAGCAATATTAAAAGTATGACATATGTAAGGAAGAGGAGTTCTTTAAAGGAGGTGCATATTTCACATAAGATGAAGAGTTGAAAATGTACAAGGTTTATTAGTAAAAAATTATGAGCAATATTAAAAGTATGACATATGTAAGGAAGAGGAGTTCTTTAAAGGAGGTGCATATTTCACATAAGATGAAGAGTTGAAAATGTACAAGGTTTATTAGTAAAAAACTATGAGCAATATTAAAAATATGACATATGTAAGGAAGGGGAGTTCTTTAAAGGAGGTGCATATTTCACATGCTTGAATGAGTTTTAAACTCATAAAAATTGAGATATTTCATCTCTCCTCTCTCCTCATTCAAGTCTAGTTCCAAAAAGTTAGCTTAACTGACCTAAAAATAGTCAAATATTGACCAAACTGATTTAGAAAATTCTAGAATCAGTTTGTTTGGTTAGGAGCTCAATTTTTCCTATAAATAGAAGCCTCACCCTTGTTGAAAAATATATAGTGTTTATGCATCGTTACTCTACTCCACCTAAGCCAAGAACTGTGAATTCATTTAATAATTCACTAGTTTTTGGAGCTTCCCTCTTTCTTCAATCCCCATTAGTGGCTCCATCAACATACTTAACCAATTGATTGGTTGGGGGCCTCTACCGTGAACAAAGAATCAAGCAAGTTGTAAGGTAATTAGTGAATATTGATCTTTCTATAATTTCTCAATGTTTCTCTCTTCTCAACCCCTCTCAAGCTTGAGAAGTTTAATTGGTATGGTTTTTTTTTAAATGCTATTGAAGTTTGAATAGTAGTGAAGAGTTACATAATTTAATAAATGCTATTGAAGTTAATTTTCATTTATGTTTAAATTCTAATGATTCTTATGTAAATTCTCTCTCTCACTCAAGAAATGGTTATACTCATGACCCATTCTCAATCCAAATCAAGCTTTCATAAAGCTTTTCCTTAACCCAAGATTAAGCTATGCTTAAGGCCAAATTAATGGCTTTTTTCTATGCTTTTAGTTTATGTATATTGATGATTCAATCCATTATGGATTAATAATCCAATTAGAGATCATTTTAATTATTTCCTTAATGATAAGTATTATCCCTTAGAAAAATTGAGATTTATCAGTCATAGCAGCGGAGCTATGGCAAAATTTTTATAAAAATTATGCATAAAATAATCTCATTCAAAGCATAAAAAGAGGACTTCCTACCATATTCTAGGAATTATCATCCTAGATTAATTGAAAGAATTTCATTACAATCATGGAGAAATTAAATTTTAATATTATGCATAAAGGATAAGTTTTTATATCAAAAGTGTTATTTTTACCATTTTTATTTCATGCATAGAAGTATGCAAAATGGATAAATTTTTATATCAAAAGTGTTATTTTTACCATTTTTATTTCATGCATAGAAGTATGCATAATGGATAAATTTTTATATCAAAAGTGTTATTTTTACCATTTTTATTTCATGCATAGAAGTATGCATAAAGGAAAAAATTTTATATCAAAAGTGTTACTTTTATCATTTTTAATTTTCATGCATAAAAGAAAATTTTTATATCAAAAGTGTTACTTTTATCATTTTTAATTTTCATGCATAGAAGTATGCATAAAGGAAAATTTTTATATCAAAAGTGTTACTTTTATCATTTTTAATTTTCATGCATAGAAGTATGCATAAAGGAAAAATTTTTATATCAAAAGTGTTACTTTTATCATATTGGATTTCATGCATATAGGTATGCATAAAAGATATTCTTTTTATACTAAAAGTATGATTTTCCTCATAAATGGATTTTATGCTTAACTTAGATGCATAAGAGAAATTCTTTTATTCTAAAAGTATAATTCCCTACCAAATTGAAATCATGCATAAGAAGATGCATAAAAGATTGATTTTAATTTCGAAAGTGTTAGTCTCCTTAAATGGAATTTATGTATAAATAAATGTGTAGAGAAATCTTATATCAAATAAAAGAATTCTCTTTTTTTTTTTTTTTAAAGATATGAAATGTGATAAGATGTGATAAGAGGTGTATGAGATGTGATAAGAATTGATAAGATGCGTATGGAAAGTGATAGGATGTGATAAGAGGTGTGATAAGAGGTGATAAGATGCTTATGAAATAAGTTAGGATGTGATAAGATGAATTAAGATGTGTATGGGGGGATGAGGTAAGAAGTGTATGTGATAGGATAAGATGTATATGGGTTGTGATAGGGCGAGAATGGATGTGATGTAAAAGATTAGATGTGAAGGTATATGGGGTTATATAAATGGGAATGTGAAAATGGATGTATGTATGTGGATGTGTGGATATGGAGATGGGAGTGTGGATGTATGAACATGAAAATGGATATATGCATGAAGATGTATATGCATAGATGTAAATGTGGATGTAGATGTGGATGTATAGATGTGAATGGAGGTGGATGTATAGATGTGAATGTGGAATGTAGATGTGGATGTATGTATGTATGTGGATGTAGATGTGGATGTATGGATGTGTATGTATGAATGTGGATATGGGATGTGGATGTATAAATGAGGATGTGAAAATGGAGGTAAGCATGTAGATGTGGATGCATGTATGTGAATGTGAATGTAGATGTGAATGTGGAATGTGGATGTATAGATGTGGATGTATGGGAATGTGGATGTGGATGTATGTGAATGTGAATGTAGATGTGGATGTATAGATGTGAATGTGGAATGTGGATGTGGATGTATGTATGTATGTGGATGTAGATGTGGATGTATGGATGTGTATGTATGAATGTGGATATGGGATGTGGATGTATAAATGAGGATGTGAAAATGGAGGTAAGCATGTAGATGTGGATGCATGGATGTGAATGTGGATGTGGATGTGGATGTGGATATGGATGTGTATGTATGAATGTGGATATGGGATGTGGATGTATAAATGAGGATGTGAAAATGGAGATAAGCATGTAGATGTGGATGTATGGATGTGAATGTGGATGTGGATGTGGATGTATGGATGTGGATATGGATGTGAATATATGATATGTGATGTGAAGGAATCTGAAGTGAAGAGATGGAAAAGGAGGTGATTGGATGAGTACACATATACATGGAATGTGGAATAAGTAATGTGGATTAATGAGGGATAATGTGGAAAAATGAGAGTTAATATAGAAACTGTATTTGTAAACTGTTTGTAAATGCTGTTTGTAAATGGCTGTTTTATGTCAAGAATGCTGGGGAAGCATTTTGACCGTCTTGTGATTAAGGTCGTGGAGACCTAACTGATAAAGTTGCAACTGCTGACGGAGAGTCAATGGAGGACGTCTCGCGTAGCAAGGTCGACCGAGGTCTTGACCAGCCTCGGTTCGATTAAAATGGTGAGCTTCCGGTACGGTGGATGAGGGACCAAGGAAGCGGCCTATGAGTGAAGCGCTAGGTCACCTGCGAAGGATCCTAGAGGGTGCTGACCATACGGTGCTCGGGCTCTGGGTCGCCTAGGATACCCACGCGTGCGTCGAGGAAGATATTGGAACAAGGAGTAAGAGTTGTTTTGTGAAACCGGGCATGGATCTGGTTGACTGACCTTGCTGGTCCTCAACGGATGAGTCCATGGCTCTTTTATATGGATCTGTTGGTTGATCTTGCTGATCTTCAACGAGAGTCCATCTTGATAAGTGATTATATTGCCGAGTATTATGGGCTAGGAACTATGGAAACGGCCTCTGAGTGGACAGGTGGTGAGCGTTCTAGTTGCCAATGATGCCATAGATACTCTAATGATGAAGGAATGATGGAAAATTTGAGAATCAACCGGATAATTTGGAAGACTGTGATCAGTGGTACTATGGTTTCATTAAAGGATTGTTTTAAAGTTAGCTGATGCTAAGAAAAAGGCAATTTCATATTGGGTGTGTAAGTGGTGTGCCTAATTTTATGTTTGCATGAACTTCCGGCTAGGGGGTCTTGGAACTCTTTTCCTTGGTACCCGGGACAAAACCTAACCAACTTCCAAATTGGATCCCATCACTACAGTGGTTGGGCGGTTGGCTAACCCATGGGATCGGATGGGGTTAGGCTGGACTGATGGATCCGTAAACCGAGACTCAATTTCTGTTATTACGATAGATGAAGTAAGTCCCGGATAGTAATTGTTCTATGGATAGGAATCAACGGCTGTGCCTCTTGATGGGGAAAAAAGCGTTGATCCCAATGATCCAAGTGCAATTTTCTTCCTTGATCCGACCGAGTATCTTTATAGGTGCAGTTGGATCAGCGTGATCAGTAATGATCTTGACTACGTTAGAGTAAAAAATTATCCTGGTGGAATCGCCCGTGCTTTTCGGGTAAGGGAAGTTTTTTCCGGGTTCGGTTTTGGAAAAACCGACGGATTAGTCTCTTGTCCGGATATCCGTGGACGAGGCCCCGAATGTGGGACCCCTGTCCCGTGCGAGAAGTGCTACTTCCGCTGCTAGTACCCGAATCCGTTGCTCGGTGGGAACAGGGGGATCTCACAGTTGGTATCAGAGCATTTGGTTAATAAAGATCAATTGAGAAGACAAATAGGTCAGAAATTTATCAAGAAACACAAAAAGGTTGTAATTGTGTGATATAATTCATACAATTTGATATTCAAATTGAAATTCGTAATTTGGTAATTGGGTCTTCAGATGGAAGTACCGCAATTATATAGAATCCTTGACTTGCTTGAGGCCTAGACATGATGGTATTTACCTTATAATTCCAAGGGCCGTGACTATCCGTATATACCGAGAGTATAACTGCAGCTCTTTACTGACAGTATATACGAGTAAATCTAAGACTTGAAATTATAAGCGTTAATGCTATCCAGATGATGAATTTGAATGTGGTTGATATGATTTTTAATTCTGTTTGGGAATTGATGAATTGATTGGGATTCTGATTGAAAAATGATGATTTTTGAAATTTAGTTGAAATATAATAACTTGAGCAAAACCGCAATGAGGATGAATGGGACGAGTCCCTGTAATGATAAATGATGATAATGATTTCAACAAATCACTATGAGATTAGTGGATTGTGCTGTCAAAGTACTACTGTTAACACTTGACTCGGTATATCAAGTTAAGGGATGACAAATTGAAAACTTGCTTGACTGAAATTCCCGTGGAGGAATGTTCAAAAAGAAAAAATTTCGATCTGATGGACCATTATCGTGTTAAAGATATGAATGATATGATCTGAAATGAATTTATTTAATGATGAGTTCTATATAAGGGATATTTATCCCCGTATTCTGTTGGGTTGACCAGAATATAAGGAACCCTAGAATAAATTGGATCTTAAGAAAAAGAGTTGTCCTCTACTTGGCGAGATGAGGACATCTCGCACTTTTTTAAGTGGGGTAGAATGTAAGATTCCTCCCCAGCCTTCGAGGCATACAGGAGTAAGAATCTCCCTTTTTGATCTTATAATTATTCCCTCTCTAAAATAAAAGAAAGATTCTGTTTAAAAAAAGAAAGACCCTTTTCCTAGAATACTTCTCAGGAGTTACGCCTATTTTAAGGATTCAGAACAATGAGTTCAGAAGTGAAAATCGGTGTTTTGGATACCAAGGTTTTGGTTTTCATTCGAGTACGGCCCAAAAGAAGTTCTTTATCTATTGGGGAGTTTAAGAAGTTATCCCCCAGATATTGTGAGCCTCATATCTGAATTCAATGAAAGTAGGTGACTTAGCCTACAAGCTTCTTTTATCTCTTCATCTCAAAATTCTTAATGCCTTCTATAGAAAAATGTGTCAAACCCAAATCATGGAAAGACGGTAAAACTTCAGTGACAAGTTACCGTTGACTTCTAAGTTACGCTAGCTCCTTCCTTTATATAAGTCGTAACTTTTACTTGTCGCTCACAGTAATCTTACTTCCATCGATCTCCTTTCTTTCTTAATCTCCTTCATGGCTTGGCAACAAGAACTAGTTTTATCCATAATGATTCCTCACCTTCAAGACGCAAGTGAGTCTGTGAAGAAGGATTTTATAGAACAGTATGAGCGCTCACTTTTCCCTCACTTGGGAACTTCTGTAGCGCAAACCAAATGGCGGACCTATCAAAACATAACTAGGGTAACACCCTGGGGTCAGCAGCACTTTCGTAACAATGTCCGCTTGGCCATGGTTATTGAAGCTTTGGGTTTGGGTCCCCGATACTACTGCGTCATGAGATCAAGGCATCCTGGGTTTTCTGAGCGGGTCTTCTTACTGGCGTGTTTTCTTCCTCATGAGAAGATATGCCTTTACACCGTTTTTGGCTTGCCTCTCAGAGGTCCTTTTGTTAGAACACCTCATACCACTGAGATAGGCGCAGCAATAACCCACAGAATCATTCCCATAGATGAGTTACCTTATACTTGTGCAGCTTGTGAGGACTGCTTTTGTGACCATATGATGGACGGGCTTATGGAAGTGTAAAGAGTTCCTCTATCTTTACTGTATAAGTTTCGAGAATGAATAAAGTTTAAATCTTGTTCGTATTTTGAATCTTGCTCTCTTTAAGACTTATCTTGGTGGTTAATCTTGATTAAATTTTTTTTCTAAGTCTCATATTCGTGAATCTTGCGAAATTATCACAAGTTGCGAGATGAGGACATCTCGCGTTTTTTAAGTGGGGTAGAATGTAAGATTCCTCCCCCAACCCCTTTTTGATGTCTAGTATCTTCTTCTATAATCAATCCCTCTTCAGAAATATAAAAGACTTGTTTCTAACTGTTTTAATCTAGAGAGAGAAAATATTCTAGAGAGAGAATATTCAGATTTTTAATATTTTTGGATAGAAAATTATCTCATCTTATTAAAATAAGTTTCCCTGAAACAGAAATTCAAAAAGAACTTTCCAATGTGCAATTGGAATTAATTGGAAATGTGTATAAAGGACCTTAGTCTAAGGGTCTAGATTTTCAGAAATTTTTGGATTATGGTCCAATTAAGGTTCCTATAGACCAATAGCATCAATCCATGTGTAGGGAGGAGATAAATCCAATTTGAAAAAGAAGATACCCAAAAATGAGTAAATACTCACATAAGATGAAGAGTTGAAAATGTACAAGGTTTATTAGTAAAAAATTATGAGCAATATTAAAAGTATGACATATGTAAGGAAGAGGAGTTCTTTAAAGGAGGTGCATATTTCACATAAGATGAAGAGTTGAAAATGTACAAGGTTTATTAGTAAAAAATTATGAGCAATATTAAAAGTATGACATATGTAAGGAAGGGGAGTTCTTTAAAGGAGGTGCATATTTCACATAAGATGAAGAGTTGAAAATGTACAAGGTTTATTAGTAAAAAATTATGAGCAATATTAAAAGTATGACATATGTAAGGAAGAGGAGTTCTTTAAAGGAGGTGCATATTTCACATAAGATGAAGAGTTGAAAATGTACAAGGTTTATTAGTAAAAAATTATGAGCAATATTAAAAGTATGACATATGTAAGGAAGAGGAGTTCTTTAAAGGAGGTGCATATTTCACATAAGATGAAGAGTTGAAAATGTACAAGGTTTATTAGTAAAAAACTATGAGCAATATTAAAAATATGACATATGTAAGGAAGGGGAGTTCTTTAAAGGAGGTGCATATTTCACATGCTTGAATGAGTTTTAAACTCATAAAAATTGAGATATTTCATCTCTCCTCTCTCCTCATTCAAGTCTAGTTCCAAAAAGTTAGCTTAACTGACCTAAAAATGGTCAAATATTGACCAAACTGATTTAGAAAATTCTAGAATCAGTTTGTTTGGTTAGGAGCTCAATTTTTCCTATAAATAGAAGCCTCACCCTTGTTGAAAAATATATAGTGTTTATGCATCGTTACTCTACTCCACCTAAGCCAAGAACTGTGAATTCATTTAATAATTCACTAGTTTTTGGAGCTTCCCTCTTTCTTCAATCCCCATTAGTGGCTCCATCAACATACTTAACCAATTGATTGGTTGGGGGCCTCTACCGTGAACAAAGAATCAAGCAAGTTGTAAGGTAATTAGTGAATATTGATCTTTCTATAATTTCTCAATGTTTCTCTCTTCTCAACCCCTCTCAAGCTTGAGAAGTTTAATTGGTATGGTTTTTTTTTAAATGCTATTGAAGTTTGAATAGTAGTGAAGAGTTACATAATTTAATAAATGCTATTGAAGTTAATTTTCATTTATGTTTAAATTCTAATGATTCTTATGTAAATTCTCTCTCTCACTCAAGAAATGGTTATACTCATGACCCGTTCTCAATTCAAATCAAGCTTTCATAAAGCTTTTCCTTAACCCAAGATTAAGCTATGCTTAAGGCCAAATTAATGGCTTTTTTCTATGCTTTTAGTTTATGTATATTGATGATTCAATCCATTATGGATTAATAATCCAATTAGAGATCATTTTAATTATTTTCTTAATGATAAGTATTATCCCTTAGAAAAATTGAGATTTATCAGTCATAGCAGCGGAGCTATGGCAAAATTTTTATAAAAATTATGCATAAAATAATCTCATTCAAAGCATAAAAAGAGGACTTCCTACCATATTCTAGGAATTATCATCCTAGATTAATTGAAAGAATTTCATTACAATCATGGAGAAATTGAATTTTAATATTATGCATAAAGGATAAGCTTTTATATCAAAAGTGTTATTTTTACCATTTTTATTTCATGCATAGAAGTATGCAAAATGGATAAATTTTTATATCAAAAGTGTTATTTTTACCATTTTTATTTCATGCATAGAAGTATGCATAATGGATAAATTTTTATATCAAAAGTGTTATTTTTACCATTTTTATTTCATGCATAGAAGTATGCATAAAGGAAAAATTTTTATATCAAAAGTGTTACTTTTATCATTTTTAATTTTCATGCATAAAAGTATGCATAAAAGAAAATTTTTATATCAAAAGTGTTACTTTTATCATTTTTAATTTTCATGCATAGAAGTATGCATAAAGGAAAATTTTTATATCAAAAGTGTTACTTTTATCATTTTTAATTTTCATGCATAGAAGTATGCATAAAGGAAAAATTTTTATATCAAAAGTGTTACTTTTATCATATTGGATTTCATGCATATAGGTATGCATAAAAGATATTCTTTTTATACTAAAAGTATGATTTTTCTCATAAATGGATTTTATGCTTTACTTAGATGCATAAGAGAAATTCTTTTATTCTAAAAGTATAATTCCCTACCAAATTGAAATCATGCATAAGAAGATGCATAAAAGATTGATTTTAATTTCGAAAGTGTTAGTCTCCTTAAATGGAATTTATGTATAAATAAATGTGTAGAGAAATCTTATATCAAATAAAAGAATTCTCTTTTAAAAAAAAAAGATATGAAATGTGATAAGATGTGATAAGAGGTGTATGAGATGTGATAAGAATTGATAAGATGCGTATGGAAAGTGATAGGATGTGATAAGAGGTGTGATAAGAGGTGATAAGATGCTTATGAAATAAGTTAGGATGTGATAAGATGAATTAAGATGTGTATGGGGGGATGAGGTAAGAAGTGTATGTGATAGGATAAGATGTATATGGGTTGTGATAGGGCGAGAATGGATGTGATGTAAAAGATTAGATATGAAGGTATATGGGGTTATATAAATGGGAATGTGAAAATGGATGTATGTATGTGGATGTGTGGATATGGAGATGGGAGTGTGGATGTATGAACATGAAAATGGATATATGCATGAAGATGTATATGCATAGATGTAAATGTGGATGTAGATGTGGATGTATAGATGTGAATGGAGGTGGATGTATAGATGTGAATGTGGAATGTGGATGTGGATGTATGTATGTATGTGGATGTAGATGTGGATGTATGGATGTGTATGTATGAATGTGGATATGGGATGTGGATGTATAAATGAGGATGTGAAAATGGAGGTAAGCATGTAGATGTGGATGCATGTATGTGAATGTGAATGTAGATGTGAATGTGGAATGTGGATGTATAGATGTGGATGTATGGGAATGTGGATGTGGATGTATGTGAATGTGAATGTAGATGTGGATGTATAGATGTGAATGTGGGATGTGGATGTGGATGTATGTATGTATGTGGATGTAGATGTGGATGTATGGATGTGTATGTATGAATGTGGATATGGGATGTGGATGTATAAATGAGGATGTGAAAATGGAGGTAAGCATGTAGATGTGGATGCATGGATGTGAATGTGGATGTGGATGTGGATGTGGATATGGATGTGTATGTATGAATGTGGATATGGGATGTGGATGTATAAATGAGGATGTGAAAATGGAGATAAGCATGTAGATGTGGATGTATGGATGTGAATGTGGATGTGGATGTGGATGTATGGATGTGGATATGGATGTGAATATATGATATGTGATGTGAAGGAATCTGAAGTGAAGAGATGGAAAAGGAGGTGATTGGATGAGTACACATATACATGGAATGTGGAATAAGTAATGTGGATTAATGAGGGATAATGTGGAAAAATGAGAGTTAATATAGAAACTGTATTTGTAAACTGTTTGTAAATGCTGTTTGTAAATGGCTGTTTTATGTCAAGAATGCTGGGGAAGCATTTTGACCGTCTTGTGATTAAGGTCGTGGAGACCTAACTGATAAAGTTGCAACTGCTGACGGAGAGTCAATGGAGGACGTCTCGCGTAGCAAGGTCGACCGAGGTCTTGACCAGCCTCGGTTCGATTAAAATGGTGAGCTTCCGGTACGGTGGATGAGGGACCAAGGAAGCGGCCTATGAGTGAAGCGCTAGGTCACCTGCGAAGGATCCTAGAGGGTGCTGACCATACGGTGCTCGGGCTCTGGGTCGCCTAGGATACCCACGCGTGCGTCGAGGAAGATATTGGAACAAGGAGTAAGAGTTGTTTTGTGAAACCGGGCATGGATCTGGTTGACTGACCTTGCTGGTCCTCAACGGATGAGTCCATGGCTCTTTTATATGGATCTGTTGGTTGATCTTGCTGATCTTCAACGAGAGTCCATCTTGATAAGTGATTATATTGCCGAGTATTATGGGCTAGGAACTATGGAAACGGCCTCTGAGTGGACAGGTGGTGAGCGTTCTAGTTGCCAATGATGCCATAGATACTCTAATGATGAAGGAATGATGGGAAATTTGAGAATCAACCGGATAATTTGGAAGACTGTGATCAGTGGTACTATGGTTTCATTAAAGGATTGTTTTAAAGTTAGCTGATGCTAAGAAAAAGGCAATTTCATATTGGGTGTGTAAGTGGTGTGCCTAATTTTATGTTTGCATGAACTTCCGGCTAGGGGGTCTTGGAACTCTTTTCCTTGGTACCCGGGACAAAACCTAACCAACTTCCAAATTGGATCCCATCACTACAGTGGTTGGGCGGTTGGCTAACCCATGGGATCGGATGGGGTTAGGCTGGACTGATGGATCCGTAAACCAAGACTCAATTTCTGTTATTACGATAGATGAAGTAAGTCCCGGATAGTAATTGTTCTATGGATAGGAATCAACGGCTGTGCCTCTTGATGGGGAAAAAAGCGTTGATCCCAATGATCCAAGTGCAAGTTTCTTCCTTGATCCGACCGAGTATCTTTATAGGTGCAGTTGGATCAGCGTGATCAGTAATGATCTTGACTACGTTAGAGTAAAAAATTATCCTGGTGGAATCGCCCGTGCTTTCCGGGTAAGGGAAGTTTTTTCCGGGTTCGGTTTTGGAAAAACCGACGGATTAGTCTCTTGTCCGGATATCCGTGGACGAGGCCCCGAATGTGGGACCCCTGTCCCGTGCGAGAAGTGCTACTTCCGCTGCTAGTACCCGAATCCGTTGCTCGGTGGGAACAGGGGGATCTCACAGGCGGCGCCCTTGAATCATTTTCCCAAGAAAATGAATTTCAGTAAGTATAATGGTAAACTTGGTCCCACTACTCTTTATTCATGGTTACATCAATTTGAAGCTTACTTTGCCACAGTTAGGAAAACAGATACTGACAAAGTGATCTTAGCTAGTTGGTACTTGGAAGGTGAGGCCATTCCTTGGTGGACTCCGTGGGCTCATGCCCACACCAGAGCACGTATAGCAGCTTATATGTGGGACGAGTTCGTCCGCGACCTTAAGCAGCGGTTTCTACCACCCCACTACCTTGAGCGACTCGAAGACAAGTTCAGGGAAGCGCGTCAGAATGCACAACAAGTCCTTCAGTTTGCCAATAAAATTTTGACCTTGTGTCTACAATTAGGCTTATCTGATTCGGACAAGAAAGGGCAATTTTTGTATGGCCTGGACACGCAAATCCAATGGGAGGTGCGTATGTTTAGGCCAGCCACCTTTGAGGACGCACTCTCGCTTGCGCAGAGTGCAGAAATGAAACACAACGGTGGCAAGCCCAAGACTTCCCAGCCGGCTTCCCCTAAGGCTAACGCCTTGGGGGGCAAAAGCCAGAACCAGATGGGGTCTTCCCCAGGACAGAGCCCGGGAGCCTCTGGCTCCAAGAACTCGAACAATGTGTCTAAGCTTACTCCAGACCAGAAAGCGGAGGCAGGCAAGACAGGTGGCAAGTTGAGTGCTGAGGAGCATTCTCAGTACAAGAAGGAGGGTAGATGTTTCTTTTGTCACACAAAAGGACATACTTCTCGAGATTGTCCGAAGAAGCCTCCAAAGGCCGCCGCCGCCTCCACAGCTTCCGTGGTGAGCACAGCTCCCACACAGACCCCAGCGCGGCTAACCCTAGTTCTTCAACCCCCGGTGCTTCAGTTGGAGCAATTATTAGCCGGGACCTCGAAGATAAGCAGAAGGGCGCCCATGACCAGGAGTATGAGCGCAACGAATTGCTCAAGTCCTTTGGCTACATAGGTGGCCAGAGAGTCATTGTCTCGTTTGACAGCGGCAGCACGGAGGATGTGGTCACGGAACAGGCCGCTAGGTGTGCCCGTTTCGAGCTGACTCCGGTGGACAAACAGGTTGAGGGTTTTAGCACAGGTATGACAACGAGCGTCAAGTATGAAGCTCTAGGTGCTAAGTTAGTGATTCAGGGCATAGAGTTTGTGCGTGACTTTATGGTTGCCCCTCTTGTAGGAGCAGACATAATTTTGGGTATCCAGTGGTTTCACAAGTTTCTTCCTGATGTCAAGTGGGACAAGCACACGTTCCAGATCGATCGGAATGTGTCAAACACCCCGGTGACCATTAAGTGTGAGCCAGGTATTCCAAACTTTCCGCTCATAAGCCACTTGTTGTTGCAGGCTAAGCGAGCAGTCAGGAAAGGCGCACAGTGTGCGATGATTTACATTCAGACAGCCCAGACGGTGGCCAGTGCTTCCGAGAAGTACTCGGTTCTCCATGAAAAGTTCCAGAAGATTTTTATTCGGGAGGACAGTCTCCCTCCCCCCAGCTCCCCTCCTCCCAGGCTCGGAACCCCCGAGCAAGTTTCCGTATCGCCTTTCTAAGGCAATGGAATCGGAGTTGGACCGCCAACTCCAAGAATTGTTGCAAGCTGGCTTCATCCGCCCCAGCGTGTTGCCATTTGCAGCACCGATCTTGTTTGTCAAGAAGAAAGATGGGTCTTCTCGGTTGTGTGTCAATTATCGTGCACTCAACAAGCTGACTATTAAGAGCAGATTCTCGATGCCTCGAATTGACTATATTCTCGAGAGGCTGAAGGAAGCTAAGGTGTTCTCCAAACTGGATTTAAAGAGTGGGTACCACCAGGTACGGATTGTAGAGAGGGACATCCCCAAGACAGCCTTCCGTACAGAACGGGCCCACTATGAATTTGTGGTTATGCCATTTGGATTGACGAACGCCCCAGCTACATTTAACCGCATGATGATGCGTATTTTTCGGGAGTTGATTGGACAGTGTGTGTTCATATTTCTGGACGACATACTCATATTTTCAGCTACAGTTGAGCAGCATGACATTGATGTGGAGAAAGTTCTTAAGTTGCTGGAAAGCAACGAGCTCTATGTCAATGAAAAGAAGTCAGAATTTTATCTGTTCCAGGTACATTACTTGGGATATATAATTAGTGCTGAAGGCATTCGACTGGATCCGGCTAAAGTGGCCGAGATTGTTAACTGGGAAGTACCTCAGACCGCTTATGACATTAGATCATTTGTGGGTATATGCCAGGCATATTCCACCCACATTGACAAGTTTTCTGATCTCTCGACAGACCTCACCGCCGACCCACATTGACAAGTTTTCTGATCTCTCGGCAGACCTCACCGATCTGCTAAAGGGAGTGAAAATAAGAAGGCAAAATATTCGAATGACTCCACGAGTGTTGGAGGCATTCCAGAACCTCAAGGTGGCTTTGTGAGAAGCGCCTTGTTTAGCCCTTGCCTCGTGGGACGAACCATTTCAAGTGATCACCGATGCGAGTAACATCGCAATTGGAGGTGTATTGCAACAAAATGGTCATCCGGTAGCTTACATGTCTCGTAAGTTACTGCCTGCCGAAAAGAACTACTCGGTCTATGATCGTGAACTCCTAGCAGTTATACAGGCCTTGAAACATTGGAAACATTTCCTGTATGGCCATGACTTCGAGGTTCGCACTGACCATCAGGCATTGCGCTGGATTCATACAATGCCAAGTGCACAGTGGAGTGATCGACAACACCGCTGGAGTCACATATTCCAGTAGTTCGGTGGTATGATTGAGTACCTTCCAGGAAAGGCCAATCCAGTGGCCGATGCTTTGAGCAAGAAGAGACAAGTATCTACGATTCAGACCACTAGTGTTGGTACAGGACTAGAAGACATGAAGAACACATACGCGGATTTCGAGGAATTCGGTACACAGTGGGAAGAGGCATTGGATGCCACAGGACCATGCCATTTTCTGATACGCGATGGTTGGCTTTTCTACAAAGGCCGACTATGTGTCATGAAATCATTCCGAGCAGCTCTTCTCCATGATGCCCATGACGCCATTACAGGTGGTCATAGGGGCATGAATTCGACTCTGGAGAAATTAGAACCGCAATACTATTGGCCAAAGATGAGGCGTGATGTGTTTACATATGTACAACACTGTGACATTTGTCAAAAGGTGAAAGCTCCTCGTGGAAAGAAGATAGGGTTGTTACAGCCTTTGCCAATTCCTGAGGGTCCTTTTCCAGGACATTTCGATGGACTTTGTCACAAATCTGCCTCCCAGTCCGAGTAAGCGTAATACGTGTTGAAATGTCAAGCTCGTATACAGCTGGAGGATAGCACATGGGTGCTGACAGAGTGACAGTATGGTAGATAGATATCGTGTGGTGTGTTTATGACCGCGTCCAGCTGGTCATGTGTGTGTGGACATTACATTAGGTTTACTTTGTAGTGTGGACATAACACTATGTTGTGTTCTCCTTTGTGTGTGTGAGAGAGATGGTGACTATGTCTTCTCTTCTTCTTTATGGTTGATGGATATGGATTAGGGTTTGCTTCCCTTGTGTGTGCTGTCTCCTGCTTCTGTTTTTTATCATGGTATCAGAGCCAAGAGCTCATTAGCTGTGTTGTGAGAGTGAGTGAGAGAAGAGGGAAGAAGAAGGAAAAGCTATGAAGGAAGCCATTGGAGCTTGGAGCAAAGGAGAAGCTGTGGAGCACACACCGGCATCAGATCTGAGAGCTAAGAACCATTGGTAAGTGTAGCAAGACCCCCTCTGCGGATTTCAGGTGCCAAAGAGCAAGTTCAGTGAAGATTGAAGTGCATAAAGCAAGCAGAAAATTTCTGGTTTTGAAGCTTTCATGGAAAGCTTGTGAAGGAATGTATTTTGTCAAATGTATTGGGGCAAAAACAAAGGAAACACAGAGGTTCTCATGTATTGTGAAAGGGCACATGTATTAGCAACACTGGAGCAAACCATTGCATGAAAATTGATGCATTACAGGCAATTTGTGAAGAAAAAAATTCTGGTTTTTTTGGACTCTACAAAAACAGAGAACATATGCCCGGTGGAGGATTGATTGCAGGAGCTAGAGAGAAAATTGAGCTAAACCCTTCATACCCAAGGTAGATTAGGTCATTGCTAAGAAGCCTATCACTTCAATTGTGATTTCCCCTCTCTCTACAGCCCACAGGAGCAGGCGGCGCATATCTGTGCAGAAATCTGGAAAGTTTGATTTGATTTCATGTAATTCACTCATTTCTAAGCTATTTGATGCCATTCAAAGCTTAGGAAAGACATTGCTAAGGCCTTGTGATGCTTGGTTGCAGCTCATTTGATGTATTTGGAGCTCATTGAAGTGATTTATCAGAGGTGTGCAGGTTTGCAGAAAGTCTGTCCAGAAATAGAGCATTTTTAATCAAGGCATTAATCCTTGTCTATATCAAATTGGTCTAATTCCTCTGGTACAAGTAGATTCATATGAGTTGCTAAACTTTTGATTCAAAAAGTTTTGAATTTGGAGAAGATTTGAAGGAGATAGAGCATTTTTAGTGAGAGGTGGTACCTGACAGACGCAGAAAAAGGCAAACCAGAAGTTACAAAAATTGGTGGTTCTCATTCACCTTGAAGAATTTGATCAAACCCTTCTAGGATATGTTGGAGCAATGTGTTGGGAAGCTAATGCAAGTTGAATCATTGCATTTGGACAAGATTTGAAGGATTTAGAGCAAGATCTTTGACTGGTTCTCTGGCGAGAAAAAAAACCAGAAAATTTTTTGTGAAGGAGTATCACGAGTTTTCAACTTTGATCGAGTGTACATTGTTGATGAATCATTATGGGATGTAAATGCACACAATTTGCAAGCATTTGATGTGATTTGGAGAGATTTGGAGCATTACAAGTACTTCATACATTGTGATCGAGACGGGGTACATCTACTACATTTTTTGCAACAATGGGAGATGGTCCGATACAGATTGTTGGAGAGAAGCTTGATCGCACTAACTTTCAAGTGTGGAAGTTTCGAATGAAGAGTTTTTTGAAAGGCAAATGTTTATGGAGTCTTTTCTCGGAGGAAGACCCGGAACCATACCTACCTCCTCAACCAAATAATGCTCAGTTACTGGCTCACAAGCAATGGGTAGAGCGGTCTTCGAAAGTGTTGCATTATTTTTCCATATGTTTAACAGATGCCTTGCTTATTCACATCCAAGATGCAGATACACCGAAAGAAGCATGGGGTATATTGTGCCGAATGTATGAGACAGACACTGGTGCAAGGAAGATACAACTAAAGCAACAAATTCACAGTGTAACACGAAGGAATCGGAGTATACATGAGTATGTTCAGGAAATCAAGGGTTATGCAGATTCCTTGTCATCAATCCATGCCCCAATGGATGATGATGATTTGTTGGTTGCTCTCACATTGCATGGTTTAGGCAAAGAATACAAATCTTTTGACACTTCCATCTCAGTAAGGTTGGGAGGAATGCCAGACTTTAATGAGCTTGTGTCATTGCTCATTGTGGAAGAATTGAAGCTTGGCCTTGGTGGTATGAGTGTTACAGGTGGTGCATCCTCGTCAAGCAATGATGAGCATGCAAGGAATCAGGCTTTTTACTCCTCTAGAGGCTTTCGAGGCAGGGGGAGATTTACCCCTCGAGGCCGTGGAGGACGTGGTTGGAATGACAGGTCTACTCAACCACAATCAAATCAGAATTTTCAGAATTCACAGTCATCATTTGGATCACGTGGAGGTCGTGGATTTCAATCCCATAGGGGGAGATTTGGAACAGGTGCTCGTGGTAGAGGATGATGGCAAGGTTCTCAACAAAATTTGAATGGGATTGAATGTCACTATTGTGGCAAACTTGGACATATGGCAAAAGATTGTTACAAAAAGCAGAATGATGTGAGAAATGGAAGACCACAACATGGAAATTATGCATCTACCAGTAACAATGATGGGAGTTCAAATCATCTTTTTGCAATGAAGCACATTATGGGGACAATGGACTCTCAGAATGCAGGAGATGAGTCATGGTATATGGATTCAGGTGCCTCAAACCACATGACATGTCATGGTGAGTGGTTTGAGAAGATGCAACCATTGGATACAAATGGTTATGTGGTAACAGGAGATGATACTCAGCATCTTATAACACATGTTGGCAGTGTGCCTTTGAGGATGCATGATGGAAATGTAAAGAATATGTCAGAGGTATTATATGTACCATCCATCACAAGAAATTTGGCATCAGTAGGCCAAATGGTTGAGCAGGGACTACAAGTCAGATTCAATGAGAAAGGCTGTTTTGTGGAAGATTTTAAGCATGGCTGTAGATTGATTGCCAAGGGCAAGAAGGAAGGAAGGTTGTTCAAATTGGATGCAGGCATACCAGAATTGAGCTCAGCCATGTTTTCAAAGAGCAATGGGATTGTGCAGGACATTGACATGTGGCACAAGAGGATTGGACATGTCAATATACAGAGATTAAAGAACATGCAAACACGAGGCATTGTCAGTGGATTGCCTCGATTTAAATATGATGGACATATGCATATTTGTGAAGCCTGTCAGTTTGGAAAGCAGGCAAGGTTGAGGTTTCCTAGAGAAGGAAACATGAGTAATAGACCACTTGAGATAGTGCACAGTGATGTATGGGGCCCAGCACAAAATCCATCTATCAAAGGAAGTCTATATTATGTGACATTTATAGATGACTTTAGCAGGATGACATGGATATATTTTTTGAGAGAGAAGAGTGAAGTGCTGGAAAAATTCATGGATTTCAAAGCTCTTGTAGAAAAACAATATGGCTGTTGGATTAAGTGTCTGAGAACAGATGGAGGTGGTGAATACACCTCAAAAGCCTTTGAGCATTTCTTGCGGAAGCATGGGATAAGAAGACAGTTGACATGCAGGTATACACCTCAGTAGAATGGTGTGGCTGAGAGAAAGAATCGAGTCATATGTGAAGTGGCAAGGGCAATGCTCAATGAAAAGAGCATGCCAAATTACTATTGGGCAGAAGCATGTGCTACTGCAGTGTATATCCTGAACAAAACACCTACACAGCAGCCATTCATGGAAGCACGCCAGAGATGCGGCTTACAGGTTACAGGCCAGACATTGGACATCTCAAAGTCTTTGGATGCGTAGCTTATGTCCATGTGCTTGATGAAAGAAGACGGAAGTTGGATCCTAAGGCAGAGAAATGTGTATTTGTTGGATATGCACAGGATCGAAAGGCTTACAAATGTTATAACCCTCAAACTAGACAAGTAGTCATCTCACGAGATGTGGTGTTTGATGAGCTTGCTAGTTGGTACAAAGCAAGAGATGAGGGAGTCATTGACACACTTGAGGCTAATGTGCCTGTGAACTTGCCATCACAAGCAAGTTCTAGTTCTACTACTATGTCTGGGCCAGCAGCAGAAGCTGAGAGTAGTAGCAGTGTACGTCCATGGTCAGGACGGTTGAGGCATGAGAGTGTGAGCACTGGGAGTAGTGCTATGGATAAAGGCAAGAAGAAAGTCGAAGGAATTGGAATCACAGGTTATGAGTCCTCTAGCTCAGAGAGTTTGGATGAGGAGCTCGGGATACCTGTTGTACGCACACCTGGTGCTAGGCAGGACAGATATGTGCCACCACATGCCAGAGTTACAGGTGTACAGAGTGACCCGCATGCATTGCGGAGATCCCAGAGAGTCAGATATCCAGTTGAAAGATTGACATATAGGGATTTTGCTATGCATTATGCATACATGACATCTATGGTAAAGCATGTGGAACCTACATGCTATACAGAGGCTATTGGAGAGCATGTATGGGAGAAAGCCATGGATGAAGAGATGGATGCTTTGGACAAAAATGATACATGGGAATTGGCTGAGTTACCTAAAGGAAAGAATGCAATTGGATGCAAATGGGTGTATAAGGTAAAGTGCAAGTCAGATGGCAGCCTAGAGAGACATAAGGCAAGGCTGGTCGCTAAAGGATATGCACAAACTTATGGTCTTGATTATGATGAAACTTTCAGCCCAGTGGCTAAGATGGCTACAGTGAGGTCTATCATTGCATTAGCAGCACAAAAAGGTTGGGCTTTACATCAAATGGATGTAAAAAATGCTTTCTTGAATGGTGAACTACAAGAAGAGGTGTACATGGAACAGCCAGAAGGATATGTACATCCAAAATATCCTACTTTCGTTTGCAGGTTAAAGAAAGCACTCTATGGTTTGAAGCAAGCACCTCGTGCTTGGAGTGACAAGATCAGCAGATATCTTGTCAGTATTGGATTTGTGGTTGGAAATGCAGACTCTTCACTTTATGTGAAGAAGACACATGATGGTATCGTGATGATAGTCATTTATGTTGATGATCTGCTTATCACAGGTGATTGTGGGAAAGGCATTGATGAGGTTAAGGCCTCTTTATGCAAAGAGTTTGATATGAAAGACCTTGGTGATTTGAGGTTCTTTCTTGGCATTGAGGTGATTAGAACAGGCAAGGGTATATGGTTGGTGCAAAGGCAATATGCACTTGACATGCTGGCAAAGTATGGTATGACAGCATGCAAACCAATGTTGACACCATTAGAGCAAAACATGAAGCTTAGGGCTGATTTGGGTGATGAGCTTGATGATATCACCATGTACAGGCAAATGGTTGGTAGTCTTATCTACATGACCATTACGAGGCCAGATCTCAATTATGCAGTTGGTTTGGTGAGTCAGTTTATGCAGAGTCCTCGTAAACCTCACTTGGATGCTGTGAGACGTATTCTGAGATACGTCAAAACTACCGTGCATTATGGTCTTTTCTATGAGGCAGGAAAAGACATGCATGTCTATGGATATACAGATGCAGATTGGGCCGGTAGTGCATATGACAGGAGATCTACTAGTGGCTATGTTTTTAGTCTTGGTAGTGGAGCTGTGAGTTGGAGCAGTAAAAAGCAACCTACAGTTGCTTTATCTACCACAGAGGCAGAGTATCGTGGAGCAGCCATAGCTGCATGTGAGGCTATGTGGTTGAAGAAGTTGCTAGATGATGTCAGGATACAGAGTGATATGAGGGTTGTCATTCATTGTGACAACATGAGTAGTATTCAGCTTGCTAGCAACCCAGTTTATCATGCCAGGACCAAACATATTGAGGTCCACTATCACTTCATCAGAGAGAAAGTGCTAGATGGGCATGTTGATTTGACATATGTGCAAACAAATGAGCAGGTTGCAGATATCTTTACCAAAGCACTTGGTAAGGATAAGTTCGAGTATTTCCGTACTAGATTGGGAGTCCTAGAGATGGACATGTCGAGCTTGAGGGGGTGCTGCGCAAAGTTTAATCTACACTGTAGGAAAGCGACTGTGTGTTTGTTGTTAAGGTGTTTCTGTGTTTTGCAATCTGTTTCTGCAATCTGTCTGCTGCATTTCTGTTTCTTTTGTTATATTTTCGCTCCGCGTGTGGGCGTGCATTCGGTTATCTGGTTTCTGCGTGTGAGAGGGATTTTTGAATCCCCAGATGTAAGGTTCCTCCCTCTAAAAATGGGAGAAACACTTAAGATAGTCCGCTAAGTCTTATCTTAGAAAAAATTTCCTATTCATCGACACCTTGACCCTGTAGAGATTCAAGGATACGATTCATAGGTATGACCTAGCTCTATCCCGCAGGGGGAGCGTGATTTCCTAAACATCAAATCACCCATAGGGCAATTGATCAAAAATTGGGCAACTACTTAGACTTGATTTCTAGGGACAACGCTTTTTTCCTCATCTTATGCAAGGCACAGCCGCTGACCTAGTCTCTTGAATAGAGTTGCCCAAGAACCTAACTATCTAACGTAGGGCTTCCACTTAATTTGTTGGAAAGCTACCCGACTAATCGGGTCCACCCATCCGTAGGATGGTGCCGTCAGGGCATTCCATCCTCCCACTTTCCACCCTACTCACGCATCAATTTGTTATCTAATTAATACTACCACACTGTTTGACATAAATAAGCATATTCCTTAATTAGGGCCCTTCTTCACAAGGTTCGTTATAACAGCCTTCTTACACAATACAATCATACCAAAGACAAGATGCAATTATATAAAAAGTTTATACATGAATCCATTTCCATACAAGCCAATCCGGCTCTCTTATTCTTATTCTGCCGATGATCTAGAATTCGGCCTTCCAGCCTCTACATGCTGGGCAAAACCCTACGGGACCATACACCTCATCGTCGGCCGCTGGCGAGGACTCAAGCCGGCCTGTCGCCCTCTCAGGCTCCATCGCTCGATCCTCCCGCCCCTCAGAGGGATGTCTGCGCACTAGGGTGGGCTTATTTACCGCACTAGCCTGGGCCCTCAGAACTAGGCAGCCTCATAATCTCTCGCCTCAATCGGCGATCCTTATTCCTCCAAAGGTATGAGGGATACCTTGGACCATTACCGGGCTTTGCTAACGACGCCGCCCGGCTACACAAGCACGGAACGGAGTTAGCGTTGAAGCCAAAAAAAATCTTGAATTCCAAAGATAACAATCTTCAATGCAATTTTCTAAGCATAGCATTCACAATTCATGAAGATAGCAATTTCACGTAATTTATCGAAAACAACATCACATAATTCATAATTTCATATAATTTTTATGTCGTCATTTTAAGAGGAAAAGACACCATTCATTAATACTAATTTTAAGAAAAAAAAATCTCTTCTTTTGAAAATTAACCAATCTAACCTGGCCACCGTTTCCTTGAGCGGCTTGAAAAGGGACTGGAGCCGCGTTGGGCGCATCTCCCTCCATCTCGTTGTTACGTGCGCCTCTTGAGGCAATATTTTGCCGTGTCCGAGATGAGGCCATCGTAGATGTCGCCTTGTAGAGCTCGCTGCTGCGATCGAAACGCTTCAGTCGGATCTGAATTCCGAGCTCGTTTGCTCACCGTATGAGCAAAAGAAAATGGCGCACGAACCCTTGCTTGAGTAAAAAATCCCTTACTGAAGTCTACGCAAATGGGGGGGGGGGGGGGGGGGGAAATGTGAGGGTGTCCTTAAGGCCAAAGGCAAAAACGTGGAGAGGGCTGGGAGGGGTGGCTGCAAGCCTCTCTGTAAGTCTATTCACACGGGGGGGGGGGAGAAGAGTTAAGGACACTGGTCCATGGCAAGAGGAGGATGGAGGAAAATTGGCTTATCTGAAAAGAGCCAAATGAGGGGCTGTGAGAGGGGTGGCTGCAAGGGCGGCTGTACTTGCAGCAAGTACGCTACGGCGGTACGGACAGCAGCACAACAGGGCATATGCTACACAGAAGTGCGTGCCGACTGAGGAGCATCCCGGGGGTTTATATAGCTAAGGGGTGAGGGTGCGGGCGCTGCGCAAAGCAGGGACGAAAGGACGGTGTACCTTCAAAGGCTCTGGACCAGTGGTCTGCATGGGTCTACGGGAAAGGTACGGTGCTGGCTGTCTGGGAAAGGAGTGGTACGCATGTACCTTATCCGGTCTGGGTGTCCGGGTGTCCGCCCAAGGGTATGCGTGGACCAAACAGTGGGCGGCCGTCCTTTGGTACTTGGGTGGCCATTGTACGGGTGCCCTAGTAAGTGTGTACGGACCAAAAATTTGGGGCGGGGTACCCAAATTTGGGGCGCCCGCCTCGATTTGCGTGCCGGACCGCCCCGGGGGGCGAAAAATTTTTTTGTCCGGGAGGTTCTCCTGGTCGCAGGGGTTCAGACCGTTCGTCAAACGGACGTGCGGTCGTGCATTTATTAAGGTTTAAAGGTCGCCGTTTTATAACTAAAATGATTGAAATTAGCGTATAAGCTTGATCCGGTGTCCGTTTTGGATGCTGTAAAATCCCATATTAGGGTAAAATCGCGCGCAGATTCCAAATTTGGGCTCAGAATTTGAAGATTCTAATTGGAAATGACTCAAATAATAAAATTATTGATATTTATACTATAAAAACTCATAATTACATGGACATTTCTTTATTAGTGAAGATGGGTACGTTACATCCTTCCCCCCTTAAAGAAATCGAGATGTCCTCATCTCGTCATGAATTGGGGATAATCCTTTAAGAGTGTAGCTTCATCTTCCCAAGTTGCATCCTCTTCAGGGTAATCTTTCCACTGAACTAGATGTTCTACAAGAGTTCTATTTCGGAGTTGCCTTTCCCTAGAATCTATGATGCTATTGGGCTGTAATTCAAGGACTCCTTGAGTAGGGATTACAACTTGTTCATCATCAAGAATATGATCGAGACTGGGGACATATGGCTTTAACAGACTTACATGAAATACATTATGGACTTTGATATGGGCTGGAAGTTGGAGTTTATAGGCACTTTTACCTAGACACTTGATAACTGTATAAGGACCACAATACCTAGGGCTGAGCTTCTTATATTTCCCAAGTGATAGAGAACTTCGTTTGGGGCGCACTCGTAGGAGAACTTTGTCTCCTTCCTTGAAGATCCTTTCAGACCTCTTGTTGTCAGCATAATGCTTTTGTCGATCTTGGGCAGCTTTAATATCCCTTTGGATAGCTTTGGTTTGTTCTTCCATCTCTTCGAGCATTTTCCTGGATGCCTCAACTCTTATGGTCGGATCAGAGAAATTTAGAGGAGACAAGCATTCTTGCCCATAGAGTGCTTTGAATGGTGACATTCCTATGCTTTGATGATAAGACGTATTGTAGGCGAATTCCACCAGAGGAAGGTATTGAATCCACCTTCTGGGTTCCCGTCCACAGTATGCTCTGAGAATGTCTTCAATTACTTGATTGACTCTTTCAGTCTGGCCATCGGTCTCTGGATGATAAGCTGTGCTAAATGTAAGTCTATTCACACGGGGGGGGGGGGGGGGGGGGGGGGGAGAAGAGTTAAGGACACTGGTCCATGGCAAGAGGAGGATGGAGGAAAATTGGCTTATCTGAAAAGAGCCAAATGAGGGGCTGTGAGAGGGGTGGCTGCAAGGGCGGCTGTACTTGCAGCAAGTACGCTACGGCGGTACGGACAGCAGCACAACAGGGCATACGCTACACAGAAGTGCGTGCCGACTGAGGAGCATCCCGGGGGTTTATATAGCTAAGGGGTGAGGGTGCGGGCGCTGCGCAAAGCAGGGACGAAAGGACGGTGTACCTTCAAAGGCTCTGGACCAGTGGTCTGCATGGGTCTACGGGAAAGGTACGGTGCTGGCTGTCTGGGAAAGGAGTGGTACGCATGTACCTTATCCGGTCTGGGTGTCCGGGTGTCCGCCCAAGGGTATGCGTGGACCAAACAGTGGGCGGCCGTCCTTTGGTACTTGGGTGGCCATTGTACGGGTGCCCTAGTAAGTGTGTACGGACCAAAAATTTGGGGCGGGGTACCCAAATTTGGGGCGCCCGCCTCGATTTGCGTGCCGGACCGCCCCGGGGGGCGAAAAATTTTTTTGTCCGGGAGGTTCTCCTGGTCGCAGGGGTTCAGACCGTTCGTCAAACGGACGTGCGGTCGTGCATTTATTAAGGTTTAAAGGTCGCCGTTTTATAACTAAAATGATTGAAATTAGCGTATAAGCTTGATCCGGTGTCCGTTTTGGATGCTGTAAAATCCCATATTAGGGTAAAATCGCGCGCAGATTCCAAATTTGGGCTCAGAATTTGAAGATTCTAATTGGAAATGACTCAAATAATAAAATTATTGATATTTATACTATAAAAACTCATAATTACATGGACATTTCTTTATTAGTGAAGATGGGTACGTTACACCAGATCTGTGCTGTGTGTGCGAACTGCGCCGCGGCTAAGGCTGAACCCTAAGGAAACCCTGGAAAACTTATCCCACCAAAAAAAAACAGAAAATAAAAAAATTAAAAAAAATTAAAAATCAAAAATTAAATTTTATTTCTAAAGAAGAAACCAAACATGTGAAGAGGAAAGATTTTTCATTTGGAAAAAAAATTTGAAAAGAAAAAACCCCCAATTGACCCACGACCCACGACCCCGGCCTCGGTCTTTTGATATATATATATAGGAGAGTGAGCCTCCATAGCTTTCTCTCAAGTGAGAGCTTATGGGAAGTTGTGCCCTATATGTAGCCCACTCCCCAAGGAGTAAAGTGAGTATGTGGGATAAAGCCCTCACCCTTTCCTCCACAAGCAAATAGGCTTTTGCCCCTTCCCCCCAAGGGAAACGGACTGTTTTGAGGACTACAGGAGCTCTAGATAGGCAAACACGGTGCTGTAAAGCACACTAGGATCCTTTGAACGATACGCTCGTTTCGAGCTATCATACGCCCTAGTCCAAGTTCGACCGTAAGTAAGGGGGTCAAAAACGGGTTAAAAACAACACAAAAACAAGTAAAAACAGGGTGCGAAACACCTAAGAAACCACTTGTGTGAGTTTCAAGGGTAGTTACCAACGCACGTAGGGTACCCACGTCACATGCATCTACGTTCTGGTCGGGTGCTGGAGTCTGAGCCACTAGAAAGCGTTTCAGTCTACGCAGGCTCACACCATCCCTCCACGTTGGCATCTTGGCCTTCGGCTGGAACCCAAGGGAGTGCAACCCAAGATCCACAAATAGTGGATAGTGACTCGTCTTCCGACTCAGAAGTCATGGAAGGACACCCTACCAAGAACCCTGAGGAGACAAGCCAAAACATGCCAGTGTGGGCCCCACAACCTGGATCTAGCATGTTTAGTCGTCTAATAGAGACCTTTAGTAGAGCTACACGCTCTGAGCATGCGACAAGCGAAGTAAATGAGAAGGAGGGGTAGTAGATTCACCATTCACATCTTATATAGACCCTACCCTCCCAAAGAGTGTCCATGTGGATATTCTACCCAATTCGTTTAATGAGGGCCCTACTGAGCTACCACATTCCGATGCTCTTCCTAAAGTAGAGGTCCCTAGAAGCCAACCCATAAGAAGTGACATTGCGTCCACTTCAAGAGAACCATTTGGCACACCAAGTCTAGATGGGATATTTCTCAATGAAAATTGGGAATATGATCTACACACAGAGACTCTAACTGACCTATACACAGGTTACACATACCATGTAGGTTGGTTAGAAGTCCTACGATCTACATCTAGCACCACTAATCTAGAGGAGCAACAACACATGATATGTGATGTTATTCATAGAATTATCCAGATTGAGAGGCAAAATAGGGGAGTGGACCTAGTTTCCACTGGCCCTATGAGGTTTTTGGATACGGGCAAGGCCAAACAACCAACCCTATCACAATTGGAGACTCCCTCGGTGAGTCCCATAGACCCTTCATATGTTGTTTCGCCTGGAGTCTCAATGCAGGTTGAGCCCACGAGTAGTAACTTTAGCTTTCCAACCTTGGCTCAACTTTCCATTAGGGAATCCGCAATGCCTACCCCAATGATGAGCATAGCTGAAAGTGCACCTGTTACCGCTGTAGTTAGTACGACACCGCTACCTAGTGGAACAGTACCTACAACAGTGCGTGCCAGTGCCTATCGACCCTATGTACCTGTGAGATCCCCCTGTTCCCACCGAGCAACAGATTCGGGTTACTAGCAGCGGAAGTAGCACTTCTCGCGCAGGACAGGGGTCCCACATTCGGGGCCTCGCCCACGGATATCCGGACAAGAGACTAATCCGTCGGTTTGTCCAAAACCGAAACTGGAAAAACTTCCTTTACTCGGAAAGCATGGGCGATTCCACCAGGATATCTCTTTACTCTAACGTAGTCAAGATCATTACGGATCAACTGATCTGACTGCACCTTTAACGGTACTTGGTCAAATCAAGGAAGAAACTTGCACTTGGATCATTGGGATCAACGCTTTTTTCCCCATCAAGAGGCACAGCCGTTGATTCCTATCCATAGAACAATTTCTATCCGGGATTTACTTTATCTATCGTAAAAACAAAAGTTGAGTCTCGATTTATGGATCCATCAGTCCAGCCTAACCCCATCCGATCCCATGGGTTAGCCAACCGCCCAACCACTGTAGTGATGGGATCCAATTTGGAATTTGGTTAGGTTTTGTCCCGGGTACCAAGGAAAAGAGTTCCAAGGCCCCCTAGCCGGAAGTTCATGCAAACATAAAACTAGCCACACCACTTACACACCCAATATGAAATTGCCTTTTTCTTAGCATCAGCTAACTTTAAAACAATCCTTTAAGGAAACCATAGTACCATTGATCACAATCTTCCAATTTATCCAGTTGATTCATAATTTCCCATCATTCCTTCATCAGAGTATCTATGGCATCATTGGCAACTAGAACGCTCACCACCTGTCCACACAGAGGCCGTTTCCATAGTTCCTAGCCCATAATACTTGGCAATATAATCATTTATCAAGATGGACTCTCGTTGAAGATCAGCAAGATCAACCAACAGATCCATATAAAAGAGCCATGGACTCATCCGTTGAGGACCAGCAAGGTCAGTCAACCAGATCCATGCCCGGTTTCACAAAACAACTCTTACTCCTTGTTCCAATATCTTCCTCGAGGCACGCGTGGGTATCCTAGGCGACCCAGAGCCCGAGCACCGTATGGTCAGCACCCTCTAGGATCCTTTGCAGGTGACCTAGCGCTTCACTCATAGGCCGCTTCCTTGGTCCCTCATCCACCGTACCGGAAGCTCACCATTTTAATCGAACCGAGGCTGGTCAAGACCTCGGTCGACCTTGCTACGCGAGACGTCCTCCATTGACTCTCCGTCAGCAGTTGCAACTTTATCAGTTAGGTCTCCACGACCTTAATCACAAGACGGTCAAAATGCTTCCCCAGCATTCTTGACATAAAACAGCCATTTACAAACAGCATTTACAAACAGTTTACAAATACAGTTTCTATATTAACTCTCATTTTTCCACATTGTTCCTCATTAATCCACATTACTTATTCCACATTCCATTTATATGTGTACTCATCCAATCACCTCATTTTCCATCTCTTCACTTCAAATTCCTTCACATCACATATCATATATTCACATCCATATCCACATCCATATCCACATTCACATCCATACATCCACATCTACATACTTATCTCCATTTTCACATCTTCATTTATACATCCACATCCCATATCCACATTCATACATACACATCCATATCCACATCCATACATCCACATCCACATCCACATTCACATCCATACATACATCCACATCCATACATCCACATCTACATGCTTACCTCCATTTTCACATCCTCATTTATACATCCACATCCCATATCCACATTCATACATACACATCCATACATCCACATCTACATCCACATACATACATACATCCACATCCACATTCACATTCACATACATCCACATCCACATTCCCATACATCCACATCTATACATCCACATTCCACATTCACATCTATACATCCACATCTACATTCACATTCACATACATCCACATCCCCATTCCCATTCACATCTATACATCCACATCTACATCCACATACATACATACATCCACATCCACATTCCACATTCACATCTATACATCCACATCTACATCCACATTCACATACATCCACATCCACATTCCCATTCACATCTATACATCCACATCCATTCACATCTATATATCCACATCTACATCCACATTCACATCTATGCATATATATCTTCATGCATATATCCATTTTCACGTTCATACATCCACATCTACATGCTTACCTCCATTTTCACATCCTCATTTATACATCCACATCCCATATCCACATTCATACATACACATCCATACATCCACATCTACATCCACATACATACATACATCCACATCCACATTCACATTCACATACATCCACATCCACATTCCCATACATCCACATCTATACATCCACATCTACATTCACATTCACATACATCCACATCTACATTCACATTCACATACATCCACATCCACATTCCACATTCACATCTATACATCCACATCTACATCCACATTCACATACATCCACATCCACATTCCCTTTTATATAACCCCATATACCTTCACATCTAATCTTTTACATCACATCCATTCTCGCCCTATCACAACCCATATACATCTTATCCTATCACATACACTTCTTACCTCATCCCCCCATATACATCTTAATTCATCTTATCACCTCCTAACTTATTTCATAAGCATCTTATCACCTCTTATCACACCTCTTATCACATCTCTTATCACCTCCTAACTTATTTCATAAGCATCTTATCACACCTCTTATCACGTCCTATCACATCCTATCACATCTCTTATCTATTTATAGAATACAAGAGAATTCTTATATTTGATATAAGATTTCTTTACACATTTATTTATGAATAAATTCTATTTAAGGAGATTAATACTTTCAAAGTAAAAATCAATCTTTTATGCATCTTCCTATGCATAAATTCATTTTTAATGAAAATGTCACTTTTGAATTAAATTTTAATCTTTTATGCATTTTTCTATACATAAATTCAATTTAGATGAGAATGACACTTTTGAATTAAAAAATCAATCTTTTATGCATCTTCTTATGCATAAATTCAATTTGGTAGGAATTACACTTTTAGAATAAAAAAATTTCTCTTATGCATCTAAGTTAAGCATAAAATCCATTTATGAGGAAAATCACACTTTTAGTATAAAAAGAATATCTTTTATGCATACCTATATGCATGAAATTCAATTATGATAAAAGTCACACTTTTATAATAAAATAATCAACTTTTATGCATACCTCTATGCATGAAATCCAATATGATAAAAGTAACACTTTTGATATAAAAATTTTTCCATTATGCATACTTCTATGCATGAAATAAAAATGGTAAAAATAACACTTTTGATATAAAAATTTATCCATTATGCATACTTCTATGCATGAAATAAAAATGGTAAAAATAACACTTTTGATATAAAAATTTATCCATTATGCATACTTCTATGCATGAAATAAAAATGGTAAAAATAACACTTTTGATATAAAAATTTATCCATTATGCCTAATATTAAAATTCAATTTCTCCATGATTGTAATGAAATTCTTTCAATTAATCTAGGATGATAATTCCTAGAATATGGTAGGAAGTCCTCTTTTTATGCTTTGAATGAGATTATTTTATGCATAATTTTTATAAAAATTTTGCCATAGCTCCGCTGCTATGACTGATAAATCTCAATTTTTTCTAAGGGATAATGCTTATCATTAAGAAAATAATTAAAATAATCTCTAATTGGATTATCAATCCATAATGGATTGAATCATTAATATACATAAACTAAAAGAATAGAAAAAAGCCATTAATTTGGCCTCAAGCATAGCTTAATCTTGGGTTAAGGAAAAGCTTTATGAAAAGCTTGATTTGGATTGAGAACGGTTCATGAGTATGACCATTTCTTGAGTGAGAGAGAGAATTCACATAAGAATCATTAGAATTTAAACATAAATGAAAATTAACTTCAATAGCATTATGTAACTCTTCACTACTATTCAAACTTCAATAGCATTAAAAAAAAACCATACCAATTAAACTTCTCAAGCTTGAGAGGGGTTGAGAAGAGAGAAACATTGAGAAATTATAGAAAGATCAATATTCACTAATTACCTTACAACTTGCTTGATTCTTTGTTCACGGTAGAGGCCCCCAACCAATCAATTGGTTAAGTATGTTGATGGAGCCACTAATGGGGATTGAAGAAAGAGGGAAGCTCCAAAAACTAGTGAATTATTAAATGAATTCACAGTTTCTGGCTTAGGTGGAGTAGAGTAACGATGCATAAACACTATATATTTTTCAACAAGGGGGAGGCTTCTATTTATAGGAAAAATTGAGCTTCTAACCAAACAAACTGATTCTAGAATTTTCTAAATCAGTTTGGTCAATATTTGACCATTTTTAGATCAGTTAAGCTAACTTTTGGAACTAGACTTAAATGAGGAGAGAGGAGAGATGAAATATCTCAATTTTTATGAGTTTAAAACTCATTCAAGCATGTGAAATATGCACCTCCTTTAAAGAACTCCCCTTCCTTACATATGTGTCATAATGGAATCATTTTAATATTGCTCAAATTTTTTTTTACTAATAAACCTTGTACATTTTCAACTCTTCATCTTATGTGAATTATGCACCTCCTTTAAAGAATTCCCCTTCCTTACATATGTCATATTTTTAATATTGCTCATAGTTTTTTACTAATAATCCTTGTACATTTTCAACTCTTCATCTTATGTGAAATATGCACCTCCTTTAAAGAATTCCCCTTCCTTACATATGTCATATTTCATCTTATGTGAGCATTTACTCATTTTTGGGTATCTTCTTTTTTCAAATTGGATTTATCTCCTCCCTACACATGGATTGATGCTATTGGCCCATAGGAACCTTAATTGGACCATAATCCAAAAATTTCTGAAAATCTAGACCCTTAGACTAAGGTCCTTTATACACATTTCTAATTAATTCCAATTGCACATTGGAAAGTTCTTTTTTTGAATTTCTGTTTCAGGGGAACTTATTTTAATAAGATGAGATAATTTTCTATCTAAAAATATTAAAAATCTGAATATTCTCTCTCTAGAATATTTTCTCTCTCTAGGTTAAAACAGTTAGAAACAAGTCTTTTATATTTCTGAAGAGGGATTGATTATAGAAGAAGATACTAGACATCAAAAAGGGGTTTGGGGGAGGAATCTTACATTCTACCCCACTTAAAAAACGCGAGATGTCCTCATCTCGCAAACTGGGATAATTTCGCAAGATGCACGAATTATGAGACTTAGAGAAAAATTTAAATCAGGATTAACCACCAAGAAAAAGTCTCAAAGAGAGCAAGATTCAAGATAAGAACAAGATTTAAACTTAATTCATTCTCGGAACTTATACAGTAAAGATAGAAGAACTCTTTACACTTCCATAAGCCCGTCCATCATATGATCACAAAAGCAGCACTCACAAGCTGCACAAGTATAGGGTAACTCATCTATGGGAATGATTCTGCTGGTTATTGCCGCACCTATCTCAGTGGTATGAGGTGATCTAACAAAAGGACCTCTGAGAGGCAAGCCAAAAACGGGGTAAAGGCATATCTTCTCATGAGGAAGAAAACACGCCAATAAGAAGACCCGCTCAGAAAACCCAGGATGCCTTGATCTCATGACGCAGTAGTATCGGGGACCCAAACCCAAGGCTTCAATAACCATGGCCAAGCGGACATTGTTGCGAAAGTGCTGCTGACCCCAGGGTGTTACCCTAGTTATGTCTTGATAGGTCCGCCATTTGGTCTGTGTTACAGAAGTTCCCAAGTGAGGGAAAAGTGAGCGCTCATACTGTTCTATAAAATCCTTCTTCACAGACTCACTTGCGTCTTGAAGGTGAGGAATCATTATGGATAAAACTAATTCTTGTTGCCAAGCCATGAAGGAGATTAGGAAGAAAGGAGATCGATGGGAGTAAGATTACTGTGAGCGACAAGTAAAAGTTACGACTTATATAAAGGAAGGAGCTAGCGTAACTTAGAAGCCAACGATAGCTTGCCACCACTGAAGTTTTACCGTCTTTCCATGATTTGGGTTTGGCACAATTTTCTATAGAAGGCATTAAGAACTTTGAGATGAGGAGATAAAAGAAGTTCGTAAGTTAAATCACCTACTTTCTTTGGTCCACAATATCTGGGAGATAACTTCTTATACTTCCCAAGAGATAAAGAACTTCTTTTGGGTCGTACTCGAGACCAAAACCTTGATATCCAAAACATCGATTCTCACTTCTGAACTCGTTGTTCTGAATCCTTAAAATAGGTGGGACTCTTGAGAAGTATTCAGGAAAAAGGTTCTTCCTTTTTTAAACAGAATCTTTCTTTTATTTTAGAGAGGG
Organism: Cibotium barometz; assembly: GCF_041138505.1. NCBI lineage: Eukaryota > Viridiplantae > Streptophyta > Polypodiopsida > Cyatheales > Cibotiaceae > Cibotium > Cibotium barometz. Next base: position 33,385,009 of record NC_141070.1, on the reverse strand, counting down.
AATAATTATAAGATCAAAAAGGGAGATTCTTACTCCTATATACCTCGAAGGTTGGGAAGGAATCTTACCCCACTTGAAAAGTGCGAGATGTCCTCATCTCGCAAGGTAGAGGACAACTCCTTTTCTTAAGATCCAATTTATTCTGGGGTTCCTTATATTCTGGTCAACCCAACAGAATACGGGGATAATTATCCCTTATATAGAACTCATCATTAAATAACAATTCATTTCAGATCATATCATTCATATCTTTAACACGATAATGGTCCATTAGACCGAAAAATTTCCTTCTGAGCATTCCTCCACGGGAATTTCAGTCAAATAAGTTCTCAATTTGTCATCCCTTAACTTGATCTAAAGGTCAAGTGTTAACAGTAGCAATTTGACAGCACAATCCACTAATCTCATAGTGATTTGCTGAATCATTTTCATCATTTATCATTACAGGGACTCGTCCCAATCATCCACCTTGTGGTTTCGCTCAGCTTATTACATTTCAATCCATTTTCAGGGATCATCATTTTTCAATCAGAATCCAAATCAATTCATCGGTTTCCAAACAGAACTAAAAATCATATCAACCACATTCGAAATCATCATCTGGATAGCATTAACGCTTATAATTTCAAGTCTTAGATTTACTCGTATATACTGTCAGTAAAGAGCTGCAGTTATACTCTCGGTATATACGGTAGTCACGGCCCTTGGAATTATAAGGTAAATACCATCATGTCTAGGCCTCAAGCAAGTCAGGGATTCTATATAATTGCGGTACTTCCATCTGAAGACCCAATTACCAATTTACGAATTTCAGTTTGAATATCAAATTGTATGAATTATATCACACAATTACAACCTTTTTTGTGCTTCTTGATAAATTTTTGACATATTTGGTTTCTCAGTTGATCTTTATTAGCCAAATGCTCTGATACCAACTGTGAGATCCCCCTGTTCCCACCGAGCAACAGATTCGGGTTACTAGCAGCGGAAGTAGCACTTCTCGCGCAGGACAGGGGTCCCACATTCGGGGCCTCGCCCACGGATATCCGGACAAGAGACTAATCCGTCGGTTTGTCCAAAACCGAAACTGGAAAAACTTCCTTTACTCGGAAAGCATGGGCGATTCCACCAGGATATCTCTTTACTCTAACGTAGTCAAGATCATTACGGATCAACTGATCTGACTGCACCTTTAACGGTACTTGGTCAAATCAAGGAAGAAACTTGCACTTGGATCATTGGGATCAACGCTTTTTTCCCCATCAAGAGGCACAGCCGTTGATTCCTATCCATAGAACAATTTCTATCCGGGATTTACTTTATCTATCGTAAAAACAAAAGTTGAGTCTCGATTTATGGATCCATCAGTCCAGCCTAACCCCATCCGATCCCATGGGTTAGCCAACCGCCCAACCACTGTAGTGATGGGATCCAATTTGGAATTTGGTTAGGTTTTGTCCCGGGTACCAAGGAAAAGAGTTCCAAGGCCCCCTAGCCGGAAGTTCATGCAAACATAAAACTAGCCACACCACTTACACACCCAATATGAAATTGCCTTTTTCTTAGCATCAGCTAACTTTAAAACAATCCTTTAAGGAAACCATAGTACCATTGATCACAATCTTCCAATTTATCCAGTTGATTCATAATTTCCCATCATTCCTTCATCAGAGTATCTATGGCATCATTGGCAACTAGAACGCTCACCACCTGTCCACACAGAGGCCGTTTCCATAGTTCCTAGCCCATAATACTTGGCAATATAATCATTTATCAAGATGGACTCTCGTTGAAGATCAGCAAGATCAACCAACAGATCCATATAAAAGAGCCATGGACTCATCCGTTGAGGACCAGCAAGGTCAGTCAACCAGATCCATGCCCGGTTTCACAAAACAACTCTTACTCCTTGTTCCAATATCTTCCTCGAGGCACGCGTGGGTATCCTAGGCGACCCAGAGCCCGAGCACCGTATGGTCAGCACCCTCTAGGATCCTTTGCAGGTGACCTAGCGCTTCACTCATAGGCCGCTTCCTTGGTCCCTCATCCACCGTACCGGAAGCTCACCATTTTAATCGAACCGAGGCTGGTCAAGACCTCGGTCGACCTTGCTACGCGAGACGTCCTCCATTGACTCTCCGTCAGCAGTTGCAACTTTATCAGTTAGGTCTCCACGACCTTAATCACAAGACGGTCAAAATGCTTCCCCAGCATTCTTGACATAAAACAGCCATTTACAAACAGCATTTACAAACAGTTTACAAATACAGTTTCTATATTAACTCTCATTTTTCCACATTGTTCCTCATTAATCCACATTACTTATTCCACATTCCATTTATATGTGTACTCATCCAATCACCTCATTTTCCATCTCTTCACTTCAAATTCCTTCACATCACATATCATATATTCACATCCATATCCACATCCATATCCACATTCACATCCATACATCCACATCTACATACTTATCTCCATTTTCACATCTTCATTTATACATCCACATCCCATATCCACATTCATACATACACATCCATATCCACATCCATACATCCACATCCACATCCACATTCACATCCATACATACATCCACATCCATACATCCACATCTACATGCTTACCTCCATTTTCACATCCTCATTTATACATCCACATCCCATATCCACATTCATACATACACATCCATACATCCACATCTACATCCACATACATACATACATCCACATCCACATTCACATTCACATACATCCACATCCACATTCCCATACATCCACATCTATACATCCACATTCCACATTCACATCTATACATCCACATCTACATTCACATTCACATACATCCACATCCCCATTCCCATTCACATCTATACATCCACATCTACATCCACATACATACATACATCCACATCCACATTCCACATTCACATCTATACATCCACATCTACATCCACATTCACATACATCCACATCCACATTCCCATTCACATCTATACATCCACATCCATTCACATCTATACATCCACATCTACATCCACATTCACATCTATGCATATATATCTTCATGCATATATCCATTTTCACGTTCATACATCCACATCTACATGCTTACCTCCATTTTCACATCCTCATTTATACATCCACATCCCATATCCACATTCATACATACACATCCATACATCCACATCTACATCCACATACATACATACATCCACATCCACATTCACATTCACATACATCCACATCCACATTCCCATACATCCACATCTATACATCCACATTCCACATTCACATCTATACATCCACATCTACATTCACATTCACATACATCCACATCTACATTCACATTCACATACATCCACATCCACATTCCACATTCACATCTATACATCCACATCTACATCCACATTCACATACATCCACATCCACATTCCCTTTTATATAACCCCATATACCTTCACATCTAATCTTTTACATCACATCCATTCTCGCCCTATCACAACCCATATACATCTTATCCTATCACATACACTTCTTACCTCATCCCCCCATATACATCTTAATTCATCTTATCACCTCCTAACTTATTTCATAAGCATCTTATCACCTCTTATCACACCTCTTATCACATCTCTTATCACCTCCTAACTTATTTCATAAGCATCTTATCACACCTCTTATCACGTCCTATCACATCCTATCACATCTCTTATCTATTTATAGAATACAAGAGAATTCTTATATTTGATATAAGATTTCTTTACACATTTATTTATGAATAAATTCTATTTAAGGAGATTAATACTTTCAAAGTAAAAATCAATCTTTTATGCATCTTCCTATGCATAAATTCATTTTTAATGAAAATGTCACTTTTGAATTAAATTTTAATCTTTTATGCATTTTTCTATACATAAATTCAATTTAGATGAGAATGACACTTTTGAATTAAAAAATCAATCTTTTATGCATCTTCTTATGCATAAATTCAATTTGGTAGGAATTACACTTTTAGAATAAAAAAATTTCTCTTATGCATCTAAGTTAAGCATAAAATCCATTTATGAGGAAAATCACACTTTTAGTATAAAAAGAATATCTTTTATGCATACCTATATGCATGAAATTCAATTATGATAAAAGTCACACTTTTATAATAAAATAATCAACTTTTATGCATACCTCTATGCATGAAATCCAATATGATAAAAGTAACACTTTTGATATAAAAATTTTTCCATTATGCATACTTCTATGCATGAAATAAAAATGGTAAAAATAACACTTTTGATATAAAAATTTATCCATTATGCATACTTCTATGCATGAAATAAAAATGGTAAAAATAACACTTTTGATATAAAAATTTATCCATTATGCATACTTCTATGCATGAAATAAAAATGGTAAAAATAACACTTTTGATATAAAAATTTATCCATTATGCCTAATATTAAAATTCAATTTCTCCATGATTGTAATGAAATTCTTTCAATTAATCTAGGATGATAATTCCTAGAATATGGTAGGAAGTCCTCTTTTTATGCTTTGAATGAGATTATTTTATGCATAATTTTTATAAAAATTTTGCCATAGCTCCGCTGCTATGACTGATAAATCTCAATTTTTTCTAAGGGATAATGCTTATCATTAAGAAAATAATTAAAATAATCTCTAATTGGATTATCAATCCATAATGGATTGAATCATTAATATACATAAACTAAAAGAATAGAAAAAAGCCATTAATTTGGCCTCAAGCATAGCTTAATCTTGGGTTAAGGAAAAGCTTTATGAAAAGCTTGATTTGGATTGAGAACGGTTCATGAGTATGACCATTTCTTGAGTGAGAGAGAGAATTCACATAAGAATCATTAGAATTTAAACATAAATGAAAATTAACTTCAATAGCATTATGTAACTCTTCACTACTATTCAAACTTCAATAGCATAAAAAAAAAACCATACCAATTAAACTTCTCAAGCTTGAGAGGGGTTGAGAAGAGAGAAACATTGAGAAATTATAGAAAGATCAATATTCACTAATTACCTTACAACTTGCTTGATTCTTTGTTCACGGTAGAGGCCCCCAACCAATCAATTGGTTAAGTATGTTGATGGAGCCACTAATGGGGATTGAAGAAAGAGGGAAGCTCCAAAAACTAGTGAATTATTAAATGAATTCACAGTTTCTGGCTTAGGTGGAGTAGAGTAACGATGCATAAACACTATATATTTTTCAACAAGGGGGAGGCTTCTATTTATAGGAAACATTGAGCTTCTAACCAAACAAACTGATTCTAGAATTTTCTAAATCAGTTTGGTCAATATTTGACCATTTTTAGATCAGTTAAGCTAACTTTTGGAACTAGACTTAAATGAGGAGAGAGGAGAGATGAAATATCTCAATTTTTATGAGTTTAAAACTCATTCAAGCATGTGAAATATGCACCTCCTTTAAAGAACTCCCCTTCCTTACATATGTGTCATAATGGAATCATTTTAATATTGCTCAAATTTTTTTTTACTAATAAACCTTGTACATTTTCAACTCTTCATCTTATGTGAATTATGCACCTCCTTTAAAGAATTCCCCTTCCTTACATATGTCATATTTTTAATATTGCTCATAGTTTTTTACTAATAATCCTTGTACATTTTCAACTCTTCATCTTATGTGAAATATGCACCTCCTTTAAAGAATTCCCCTTCCTTACATATGTCATATTTCATCTTATGTGAGCATTTACTCATTTTTGGGTATCTTCTTTTTTCAAATTGGATTTATCTCCTCCCTACATATGGATTGATGCTATTGGCCCATAGGAACCTTAATTGGACCATAATCCAAAAATTTCTGAAAATCTAGACCCTTAGACTAAGGTCCTTTATACACATTTCTAATTAATTCCAATTGCACATTGGAAAGTTCTTTTTTTGAATTTCTGTTTCAGGGGAACTTATTTTAATAAGATGAGATAATTTTCTATCTAAAAATATTAAAAATCTGAATATTCTCTCTCTAGAATATTTTCTCTCTCTAGGTTAAAACAGTTAGAAACAAGTCTTTTATATTTCTGAAGAGGGATTGATTATAGAAGAAGATACTAGACATCAAAAAGGGGTTTGGGGGAGGAATCTTACAGTACCTATCGCTACTCATGCTCAGGTAGATCCTACGCCTCTTAGTATGCCAATGGCGTATGCTCCACGACCGCCTTATCACCACCCTTATCCAAGAGGAGCTAGGCCTAGCCACATATCATATCCTACGTCATTTGCCAACCTACTCAGACCAACGCCAACTCCTATCAGCCAGGCTATCCCAGAAGTGCCTCCACCAACTATGCCTGCTCACCTAGGTGATCTCGCAGCATTTGCTCAGACGATCGGACGATCTATTGCGGAAAACATGCGGGGTATGCCTGAGAGAGAACCTAGAAGCAAGGCAGTACAAGTGGCTAAGCTCACTCAAAACTTCAGTGGTAATGAGGATGTTAGGAAGCACATTGAAGTCTTTGAGCACGTGTGTGATTCCTTGGAAGAACACAATGAGCTGCATAAGTGTAAAGCCTTAGGCTTAACCTTGAGTGGGAAGGCCGGAGATTGGTATCGAACCTTAAGGGTTGAAGAGCGCACTCACTACCCCACTCTCAAGAGATTGTTCTTGAAAGAATACATACGCGAGGGTGTGCTTTGGGGGGTAGCATCTCAACTTCAAAAAGCCGAACGCGAGGAAGGGGAGTCAGTGAGAGACTTTATAAGCCGATTGAAGCATCTAAATTCTCGCTGCACTCCTGATGAACGCTTCAATAACAACCAACTCCTCGATAGATTCATCCAAGGATTGCGCCACGAGGACATTTACAATGGCCTAGTCATTAGAGGTCTTACAACATGGGAAGCAGTCACTGCCAATGCAATCCAGTTAGAAGACAACTTGATGATTGCAGGTAAAAAGGTGTCTTCGGAGACAAAATCCGTTAGTTCGCAAGTATCTGGGCACGAGCCAATGACGGTAAAACCTATTGCAAAGGAGCCCAAGATATCTGAAATGTCTGTGACCGACCTTACTAAGGCTCTCCAAGAATACTTTAGGGGTAATCGAGCTCCTCAGAATAGCCATATGTACCCAAGGAGAGAGCAACAATGGTGTTCGGTGTGCTTAGGACCACATAGCACGAGTGAATGTCCCACATTCAGAGTCAAATTCAATGGGAATTGCAATGCATGTGGTAAGTATGGCCATCAATCTAAAGATTGCCTAACACTTAAGCGAATGTTGGCAAACCAGGCACCACTAGCTTGGTCAAACACACCTCAAGTACCTGCGCTAATGCCTGCACAACCTGTCGAGCAACCGTCACAGTACATAGTTCCAAGGAATCCGAATGTAGTCCAGTCTGTGCCGTTACCACCGCCAGTGCTAGGACCACAACCTCCACATCCAAGGATTACTCCTATAAACCAAATGGGTTGTGAGTCACATAGTGCGTGTGGGGATTATGAAGAGGAGATAGACCCCACTGCTCCATACGGGATTGATACATTTGAAATGATTCCCCAGTACTACATGGAGGATCATCTCGGGCAAGTCAAGCCTGTATATCAAGCGGCTGCTCTCGCCACAAGAGGGCAAAACCTTAATACCATGGCAAGGAGACCACCTCTTCAATGCTACGAGTGTGGTGGACCGCATCGTGTAGCGGAGTGCCCTAATAGGCTACAGAAGATCGCTACTCAAATGCAACCTAATCAAGGGAGCACATCGGGAATGCCGGTACTTACATGTAATCGTTGTGGCATAGACCATTTGATTGCTCAATGTCCACATAATCCTAATGCACCCAAGATTACGCCATTGAATTTGGTTGAGGTCACCAACCAAGCACGAGGAACCACACCTGTTGTGCCCGCGAATGTAGTTACACGGTCAATGCTTCAAAATCAAAACTACATTCTTGAAGAGAGGGATACTGCATCAATCGCTCAGGAAAAGAAAAAGAAAACACGGCGAAAGAGATCGCTTAATGCCACGAGCTCCAAGCCCACCAGTTCAAAGACTAACATAGGGACAGGAGACGACCCCGTGTATATGAATGATCCTGAAGATGATTCTGATTCAATAGAAACCATGGGGACCAAAGCCACTACCTTAAGGGAGGAACCCACTCGGGAGCTCAATGAAGGAGAATCAAGCGAGTACCTAAATAAGGGAAAACAAAAGGAAACTTCCTCGGCCCCACAACCAAGTCAGTTAATGCCCTCTCGACCACCCAAACTGACTGAGACTCCCCAAGACAAGCCACATGGGCCAAAAACCCTCAAGAAAAAGATTGGAACTTACCCGAACCCAGTTGAGGAGATTGAACAAGTGCAACACTTAAGGGGTTTGGTGGAAGAAACACAACGAGAACTGGAGCCAAACCCGAGAAAAATCAAAATTCCAGACACAGTGTTTCCTACGCAAGTTCAGCCTCACCGGAACCATAAACCGTTAGCTATACCGAGTATCATTCGAGAAGAAAGTGAGGATAGGACATCCGGAAGTGGGCAAACACCCTTCTTACTGGAAAGAATGTTTAGTGAGGGAATGCCTGACCCCATTGAAGAGGAAGTGATTCCATCTTCACCAGTCCCTAGTCAAGGGGCGATGTCTCGAAAAGTATCATTGAATGTGTCTAAGCTAATGGATTTCATGTCCTCTGAGATCAGAACCACGATCATATCCAAATTATACGGAGATCCTGAGCTATTCTTAGCTCTTCGGGCATTTCTCAATGGAGAACTAAAGGCGGGGCTACCACAATTTGCAAATATGGATAGACCCGACACGCTTCAAGATGAAGGAGAACATTGGGATCTACAACCCAACCTAGATGAAAACTCGGTCGTGGAAATACCTGTTAACAAGTTGGGACAGTACTTTGAAGGGGACGAATCTAATGCCACCCTCCCCATTTTACTACCAAGGGATTAACTCTAAAGGGAATCCTTGATGGTGGTGCTGGAGTGAGCATTGTGACTAAAAACTGTTGGGAATCTATGGGACGACCTCACCTCGAAGTCACAAACATAGTGGTTAAGATGGCAAACGGAACCATAGCTAAACCTATTGGAATGTTAAGGGACCTTAAGATTAAGGTCCTGGGATACAAGGTAAAACATACCTTCATTGTAATGGATTTCTCCAAGCATCCTATGTCATATCAAATGATCTTAGGACGTCCTTTTATGAGGGAAGCACAAATGGTACATGACTGGTCGAAAAACCATGTCTACCTACAATTCCAGGACTCTGTCATTCGAGTTGATCTTGAGAATGGTCGTGCACATCCTTTAGGAAGCAAGGTTATCATTGATAATCGATCGGATACCACTATTCACTCCGCCCCATTAAGGTATTGCTATACATGCAAAAAAGAGACTGATGATGGGAAAGATTCTCCTTATATGGATGTCCTACCGGGTATGACTGAGTCGGATAACGTGGATTGGGTACACCTAGCGGCAACCATAGACACATGGGGAAATAGAGGTACAAGTTGGGTAACACCTGAGGGGCAAGATATGCCACCGTTAGTGCCAATAAACATGATAGGTGTTATGCACTTGACCCCTGATGGCGAGAAAGTGGCCAACTCCACTGACACTGAAAGTAGCGAAGACTCTGACCAACGCGACTCTGAGTATGAATCTCAAGAAGAAACTGACCCTGAGCCTGATGGGAGGGATGAATCAAATATTCACCCAAATGTGGAAGCAAGGTGCTCAAGGCCTAGGACAGTGACCTCCTGCAGTTCGTCCGAAAGTGAAGATCGACCAAGTGAGTCCGAATTGGATAGAAACAAAAATCAAAAACTTGGTAAGAAGAAAACGAGACATAAGCGCCAACGCTATCGAGCTAATGTACGCACTGCAATAAACAAGGAAAGATCCACTGCGGAATGGCTCAGTTATGTAGGAGCCATTGATGCTCATCGAAAGATAGCTAATAATTGGGGACAATATCTCCAAAGTGTCATGTGGTGTATTCCGCAACCTCATGACGTCGCCCAATTAGGAATCGAAGAGAAGCCAAAACTAAGTCGTACTGCAAGAAGGTGGCAAAACCAAGAGTTGGCTCAACAACAAAAGGAAGCGGAATTGAAAGAAAAAGGTCTGGCACAACAGGAACCAGTAGACTTACACCCCGCACCTGAGCATTTCAAATCATTCACCATAGGGGAACGTAAAGTAGTCTACACAAAAGCCCAACGAACGCCTACCAATGGGAGTAGCGGTGTCTACGATGGCCCTACGGTAGTTAAGGAGATAGACTTAGCAGATCCGGGTGAGGAGTCTAAACCAGTTTATATTGCTCAAGACCTCACCAAGGCGGAAGAAGCTGCACTTACGAAGCTTCTTAAAGAATTCAAGGACATATTTGCTTGGACATATCATGATATGAAGGGTGTTCCACCCTCGGTGGTGCAACACACGATTCCAATGATTAGCACTGCTAAACCAGTCCAGCAACGTCCCTACCCAATGAATCCTAAGTATGCAAAGATTGTACAAGAGGAAATTGAAAAGCTGGTAAAATGTGGATTCATATACCCAATTGAGCACTCAGAATGGGTTTCTCCGATAGTCATCGTGCCAAAGAAGAATGGGAAACTCAGAGTGTGCGTTGATCTCAAAAAGGTTAATGCAGCCACCAGAAGGGATCATTACCCCTTGCCATATTCTGAACATGTGCTTGAAAGAGTGGCAGGCAAGGAGGCATATAGCTTTTTAGATGGGTACTCGGGTTATAATCAGATCACAATTGCAGACGAGGACCAAGCTAAAACAGCATTTATCACAGAGTTTGGAGTGTTTGCCTTTCGCGTCATGGCTTTTGGCTTGACCAATGCACCTGCAACATTCCAACGATTGATAAACACGGCCTTTAAGGAATATTTAAGGGACTTCTGTGAAGCTTTCTTAGATGATCTTTGTGTTCATTCCTCGTGGGACGAGCACTTGATGTGTTTACGAAAAATATTTGAAAGGTGTAGATTATATCGCATCTCCTTGAATCCTTTCAAATGCCAATTCTGGGTTAAACACGGAGTTATCTTAGGGCATATAGTGTCCAAAAATGGGATTTCCACTGACGAGAGTAAAATCAAGGTCATTCTGGAATTGCCACCACCCACCAACTACAAGGGAGTCCAACGCTTTATGGGCCATGTTGGTTATTATCGAAGGTTTATTCTATTCTTCGCCGAGATAGCTCGACCATTGTATAAGCTTCTCATCGAGTTTATTTGGACCGAAGAATGTGACCGTGCCTATGAGCTATTAAAGAAGGCCTTGGCGAGTGCTCCAATCTTGAGAATGCCTAACTGGGATTTACTCTTCCATGTGCATATTGATGCATCAAACTTTGCTATTGGGTGTGTTTTAACTCAACCTAGAGAACACAAGCTAGACTACCCCATTAGCTTTGCCAGTCGCCAGTTGAACGATGCTGAGATGAACTACACCACTACGGAGGGAGAAGGGTTGGCAATGATATATGCAGTAAGGAAATTTCGTTATTACCTCCTTGCCACCAAGTTTGGTTTCTATGTAGATCATCAAGCATTGTTGTATCTGGTAAACAAACCATGCTCCACAGGAAGAATCACACGATGGCTATTGATTCTTCTTGAGTTTGATTTCACTGTTGTTGTGAGACCTGGCAAAAAGCATGTTATGGCTGATCATTTGTCTCGCATACCTAATGGTGAGGCTCCTACGGGGGTTGATGATGACTTACCTGACACCTCCCTGTTCATGGTGGAGACAATGCCTGAATGGAGTGAGAAGATTGTTAACTTTTTGGTTAATGGCTTTCCACCCAAGGAGCTTCGTAAAGATCTAGCTCGAAAGCTGATCAAAGAATGTGAACCCTATTGCCTGATAGCAGGGACTCTTTATAAAAGAGGAAAGGATGACATTCTTAGGCGTTGTGCCCGAGAGGATGAGTATCTATACATTTTGCAAGAGGCACATATGGGCGTAGCCGGTGGTCACTTCTCAGGAGACTTAACTGCGCGAAAGATCTTACAATCAGGGTATTGGTGGCCCACTATGTTCCAAGACGCATCACTCTTTGTGAAGGGTTGCGATGAATGCCAACGATATAAGAAACCCCAGAGGAAAGATCAGATGCACCTACATCCGATCAAAGTAAACCAACCATTTGAAAAGTGGGGTTTAGACTTTGTAGGTCCAATTAGCCCAGCGGCCCGAAACACACAATCTCGCTATATTATTGTGGCCACTGACTATATGACCAAATGGGCTGAAGCGGAAGCGACACGTAAGGCAGATGCGAGGACAACAGCCAAGTTCCTCTTTGAAAATATAATCACACGATTCGGTTGTCCTTTGGAACTTGTGAGCGACAATGGTACGCATTTTATAAATGAAGTGATTAAGGAGCTCACAACAAATTTCATGATATCCCATCATAAATCTACTCCTTACTATCCGCAAGCGAATGGCCAAGCCGAGAGTACCAACAAGACTTTAATCTCTATTTTGACAAAGACAGTTGAAGCTCATCGCACGGATTGGGATCTAAAGCTTACGACAGCTTTATGGGCCTATCGTACTGCGTACAAAGTGGCTATTAATTGCACACCATTCAAAATGGTATATGGCCAAGAAGCAGTCATGCCGTGGGAATTTGTCATTCCTAGTCTTCGTGTTGCTACTCAAGAGGGATGGGATGGTAATCCCTTAGCAGAGCGTCTGTATATCCTTGAGCGGCTAAACGAAGAAAGACAATTGGCTGTATACAATGCCCTTGTGGAGAAGGATAGAAGGAAAAAATGGTTTGATCGCCATCTAAAGGACAAGGACATCAAGGTTGGGGATAAAGTCCTGATGTATGGAGTGCGAAACGAAAAGAAGAAGCTCAAATATGCTGGTAAGGGACCATATAGAGTATGTGAAATCACCCCGCAAGGTACCATCAGAGTGGAGACTCTCGACGGAGTTGAAACCATTGGATTCCTTAATGGGAGTAAATTCAAACGATACTATGACCCCCTGAGCCAGGAGGAGTTACATGCAATCCATCAAAAGAAGGCAGCTAAAGAACAAGCTGAGCTTAAAAAGATACAAGCGAGAGTCGAAGCCAAAGAACGTCAACAGCGTGCTAGGAGACAACGAGAAGCCAACTTGGGAATTACGCAAGTATTTTTCGAGGAAGCAGAAGAGGATGCACTGGAATCTGACCCACCTCTAAGATACCCAATTGAGTTACAGAGTCCTTACGGGGAGGTGCTGTACAATGCATTATTGGATACAGGAGCTCAACACAATTTGCTATCATATGGCGTGTGGTGTCAACTGGGAAAACCACCTCTATCCAAGAGTTCTATCCAAGTTCAAGGAATCAACAAGAAGAAAACCCCCGTCTCTGGAATTCTGCACACTCCGGTTGACTATGACAAGGGGACCATAATTCAAAGCTTTTTGGTTATGCCAGCTGGCACCATGGAAGGGACTGTAATCTTAGGGCGCAAATGGATGATGGCCACCAAGTGCAATATCGATTGGGCAACCAGACAAGTCACAACGCAAGAACCAACACTAGGTCTGACCGCTCAAAATCCCGCACCTAAGTCATCCACTCAAATATTAGATAATGAAAAATCACAAAGTCCAGTGGCAAAACCATCTTCAATTGTTGGCCGTGGAAACAGGCAAGGTGGTCCCTAAAGCTTTGCTTACTATGCCAAAGAGTACATACAAATGGGTCCCCAAAGCTTCGCTAATAGCTACTTCCCCTGCTCAATCTCGTTCAGCCACCACCAAGAAGCCTCGTAAAAGGAAAGCAGCCACCCACCCGAGAAAGGGCAATGTAACATCACGATGGATCCCTAAAAAATTATTAGTAGCCCAAGGGTACTACGAGGGAAGTGACCAGATTTGGGTCCCTAAACATAAGCTGAATCCCTCTACATCACCTGTAAAACCTTGCAAACCAATTGTTGCCACCCCAATGATAATTCAAGATCGTGGTAAGGGAAAGGTAACAGAGTGCTCCATACCACTTCTTCCAGAGTTAGTTTGGATTCCCAAACGATATCGATCACTACCACCTAGCTCAGGAAGGGGGGAGCCACATGAAGCTTCTAGCTCCTCATGCCACGCACACACTCATATAGAAGTTTCTACATGCTCTACACCTACTCTTGTCAACACCCAACAAAAAACCGATAAGTCTACGTCTCCCCTTGTAATAGTATCGTCGGAAACCATTTCCTCCATTCGTCAATGGGAGCGTACACTACCATCTCTGCAATTGGATGTGGCCACAAGGGTCATAAAGAGCTATCTGCCCACATCACAACCTATGACCCGCTGGGCAAATTGGTTCCAAGAGGCTGCAACATCATTGCAAATAATATGATCTGCCCAAGGAAAGGGGGAGCATGTACTCACGCTTGACATTTTAATGCTTCCTCCTTAACCTTCTCCCCTGACCATGTTATTGCCAAATTCAAGGGGATGTATATATATAGCTTCATACATAAAAAACAGAGAAAAGAAAAACAAAAAATAGTAAAAAGAGCAAGAGCACAAAACAAGAGAAATATCCGTATACAATCAAGAACTAGATTGACCTGTCTAAACCTACTGATGCTATATCTGTGTTTGCAGATATGGCAGATGCCCGATCATCATACACTTCATCCACTCCTACCTTTGGTGAGAGGTATCATCTATACCTTTCTCAGATATTCCACATGTGCTATCCTGTAATTGAAACTGAATGGGATCATATAGATGTACTAGCCAGAGAAGAAAATGTTGAGGAATTAGAATGGCTAATTCGCCTATTGACCATGACTGACCCCTACTCCGTAGAGGACATATCCCCGATAGCCCAATGCTTTCCTTTTCCACAAGATGACTATCCTCGCATGGTTACATTTTTGATGAGTTTATGTGGATGGGAAAATGAAAAGGAAATATCTGACAATGATGAATGGACGGATGAAACTCATGGCACTACTGAGGTTGACTTTATTTGTTTGGATGATGCGGATAGAGGCTTAGCCTTAGGGCTAGAGCCAGGACTCTACAACATCCTCTTACCGTATCCTCAGTAGTAGTGTGGTGACTGGTAGGTAGGTTAGCGTTTCCAAGTTTTTTCTAGTTCAGATTCCTTAAACAAGTCTTGAAATTTTCACACTGATGTGCCTCTCGAGGTATAGTGCTTGTTAGTTGATTGTACAGGTTAAAAACTTTGAGGTGGGTTCGCTTCCAAGTCCAGAGACTGCCGCAACGTTCATCAAAATATATCTACATCAAATTGCAAGCTGTCTCGTCAAATCAAGGAGATCTCCAATTACAGGTGTAATTCTTCCATACCCACTCTCTTTCGTTTTTACTGTTCAATCAATTGCATAAACTATAATGCATGACCACATGGAAATTGTCAATGTACTACTTAGTTTTTGAAGTTACTTGCATGCTAGTGTAAATCATTAATGAGCTTAACTTTATTGGAAATATTCCTAGGCAGCATGACGACTTTAGTTAACCTTGGAATACGATTGTCTTAGGTCTAGGGTAAAACCATCTTAATGTTTGACACCTGGCCATGTGTGTGTTGACCTCTAGGACATAGCTATTACCCCTTTGTCGAAAAGATGCAAGACAAAATATAGTTCAGGAGCGAGGATCAAAAGAAATAGATTTAAAAAAAAACAAGCCTACAATAAATGGCAATACAAGTCTATGATGTGCTTCAATGTTGGCCTATCGCCTTATTGACACTTGGTAGGCGAGGAGTATTCTACTCCAAACCGATGCCTTGGTTGGTAGGGGGTAGCCTTGCCTAAAGTGAGCTAATAGATTCTTGGATAATGCCTTGTGTTAAACATGGTACCAGGATCGATGTTAGTTTTGCCTTAGGAAGGTCGCCATTGTGTAAAAATTGTCACGTGCATTTTTAAAAAAAAAAAAAAGGCAAAAGGCTCCTGTAACTCTAATGTTTCTTGTGTCCCTAGACTCGTGGTATTAACTTGTTCTTAGAGTAGACACAGTGTGGTCATCTGTTTATTTATTAAGCTTGGTTATTTACCTTGACTTACGCCAGTTATAAACCTTGATTAACCTTTGACACCTTGCTTACTCTGGATTTACTTTCAATAATTTTAAACTCCTGTTAATTTTCTACACTAGCTCATTCATGTGACCCTTAAACTAAGTTCTCATAACAACATCCATTGTGGTCTAACATGCTTGCATTTATACACTTTATATCTTTTGAATTCCAGCATACTTTCACTCTACTTCCCTATTTTGCAGACGGTCAACAACAACAACCCTCTCGAGCTTACCATACCATAGCTTCCGAGGACGGAATCTACATCAGGAAGGGGGGCCTGTTAACCCATGACGGACACATACTATGTCTTACATCATTAATTTAAATATTCTGAGTCATGGGCCGGGCTTGTCGGTACCATATGTTAAGGATGAAGGGATTGGGTGATCGTCGATGAGAGGCGCACCTTGGATATCAGTAGGATAAGGGTTAGGGTCGGCCGGCCATGTATGGGCGCCCAAGTGTGAACGGCCAAGTCACCTATATGAGTCAAATGTAACCCTAAAATCCTCATTCTCATGTGTTGTGAATACAAGAGTGCTCTTGCCTTATCTCCTTGTTTTCCTTCTCCTGCGTGTGAGAGAGAGAGAGAGAGTGAGAGAGCGATCGAGCGCACTGTGTAGCGGCACGGCGAGGCGGCGGAGAGGCGGTAGAGCGGCGAGCGACGGCGGCTCCTCCTTCACGGCTGCGACGCGGGAATCCTTCAAGGCGGCAGTTAAGCGGTGAGTGACACACCTTTTGCATTCTGTTTTGAGCTTGCCTTCCTGGTTGTATGCTTGCAGCCATTCGTGGCTCGCATACGGTGTTCGGCAAGTCCCCAGCTACGACCTGTGCGGCAAAAGCGCACAACGAGTCAGCCAGGGATCCATCTCAGTCGTCCGAGGTCAGGTGTGCATTGTCCTACACATGAGTCCAAGGTCAGGTGTGCACTGTCCTGCACATGAAACAGTGCCAGTCCGCACTGTGAGTCTCCCTCTAGAATGATGTCAGTGGTTCTGTGTATCTGGTTTGGTACCGGATGCCAAATCACTGAGTAGATTAGGTTTAGGACAAGGGGCCAGCCCATAGGGCTACCCCGGATCTGAGTGTGGACACGAGAATGGTGTAGAACCACCCCCATGAGGGCCAGGAAGGCCCAGGCTAAACCCACCAGTCATGGAGGGGCTGTAGGATAGCCCTAGGGCACAGATCAGGCAATCTCCAGGAGATTACAGCCTTTATATGGCTGTAGGGCATGTATGGGGCAGCCCAGGGCTGGGCAGCCCATACAGGCTGCCCAGCCCTAGGATTGTGGACAAAAGATGTGTCCAGCCCTTCAGAAGCAGGCACCTGATGTCCAGCCAGCCATGAAGAGATGCGCAGACATTATGGGATTTTTCCAGCATTTTTGGGGATTTAATTCAGCATTTATTGCTGAATTTACTCAGTCGTGGGAATTATGATGCTGGCTGCCTGTTTATCAACTGGCCGACTGCTCATGATGGGAAGTATAAATAGAGGAAGCCACAATCCCATAATTCATCTCATAATTCACCAAGTGCTCAAGCAAACAAGGGCCAGGACAGCCAAGAAGTTGCTAACGCAAAGGGGTGAAGGACTGAAGGTCAAGGGCAGGATTTTCCAGCCAAGAAAAGGTCAAGTTTTCTGTATTTGTTTTCAGATTTACATCATTCTAATAAAGCAAATACACCATCCGTGGTGGGGGCCCTATAGAGGGTAATTGGGACCCAATACTGTGTCCTCTCCATCTCCCCGTTCTCTCTCTATTTTCTGCACATCTCCTTTCAGTTGTGCGTTAATTCCGTCGCGAAAAGAGTGCTGATTTCTGAGTTTTGAAGTACTGATCCTTCTCCGAAGCTTCATCATATTACATCAACTGCCACCTGCCTGGCCTTCCAATAGGTCCCCTTGGAAAGAGCTTCCTCAACTACAGGAGTTTCTTTGTCCCGAATGCTACGAGACATTAGAGCATAGGTTACCTGTAAAGTTTCCTCTGACTTACGAACACAAGAACTACCAACATCTGTACTGGAAAGTTCCTGCCAACTGCTCCCATCATCTGGCAAGTCATCCACCATCTGGTCCGGGAAAGCCTGCACAGCGTATCCACACTAAAGTGGCCATTACGAGACTGCCACTCTTCACAAAACTGAGGACCTGGGAGAGAGAGTGCTGAAAGTTTGGAAACTCCATTCTCCCCTCCGCCTTCCCAAACTACCTGGGAGAGAGAGTGCAGCTTGTTGATGTGCTCCCGTATCGTCGACAACTTTGCAGGACTCATCACCCGCATCTGAACTTCCAAGGAGATTCTCTTCATGGGTGACACCCTGTTGTAGAGAGAAGCCAAATGCTGCCAAATACCTCTGGCCAACGTCATGTGCTTTATGTGGTTGATCACTTATACGCTTCTCTCTCCACCAATCCATGATGATTCACAGTTGTATCTAGACACATGCACACTTTTTCTTTTCTTTCTTTTCCTTTTCTTTATTTTTCTTTTCTTCCAATGACCGGAAGAACACAGTTGTATTATTTTTCGTCTCATAGACTGACTTTGGCCTCTCGTAGACGTTAATATATCTTTCTTTCTTTCTCTCTCTCTTCATTTCTACGTTTTTCTGCTGTGCAGGTGTTTTCAGATCTTGTCTTCATCTCCGCTACATATTCTAACATCGTATCAGAGCTCTAGGCTCTTGGAAGATCTTGGGAACTGTGTGAGCAAGAGGGGGGTTGTTTGTGTTGTTGATTGGAGGACTGTTTTGGGCCGTACGGGAAGAGGAGAAGCAAGTGAAAGGCAGGCCTTGTTGCTGTACAGCCACTTGCAGGTTTAGTTCTTCATTTTTTCCCACCCACCCTCCCTTTTCAGTTACACCCCCGCAATGGCAGATTTACTTGAGATGGCTGAGAAGCATGTGAAGATCCCGACACTCCCCACGTTCCCAGTGGACTGTTACTTGGACGGGAACAACTACGGCATATGGAAGGTAATGATGGAATCTGTTTTGGAGTCTTATTACCTTGCTGATTTCATTGTTGTTGGGGTTTCACGGCCGGAGTTAGAGGAAGGGGGGAGTTACCCTCTATTCGGAAGGAACGGGAGGCACAAGCAGAGTTATGGGATCGTGTCAATGCCAAAGTCCGTTGGGGGGCAATTCTATATGGCCCCAAACGACGAGTTGGCCTACTGAAAAACAGCCGACAGCAACCAAAAGTGCTCACGACCTGCTCTCCTCCAGTCGGCCAGCATACAGGGGACAGCCTGGGAGCAGCAAAGTCCAGTCGGCCAGCATCTGGAATAGCCAACAGGCATAGGACAACCTCCCACACCAGGGAAAAAATACGGAAAAAAAATAGGGAGAGTGGGAAAAAATGAGAAGACACCTAAATCGGGCAGGCACACCCACAACAGAAGCCTGGTGTAAATATACAGGCAGGAGATGACTGCTAACAAAGGAGACACGGTGTTTTGAGATTGGAAGCATACACAGACACTTGACTCAATGGACAGCCAAGGCAATCCTTTGGAGGTGCCAAACTCAAGAGGTCAATCAAGTGCTTTACGTGATTCCAATGCATTTCTTGGAAGGCACAAACCTCTTGAGAGAGGTTATGACAGCGCATTCATGGGACAGCCATCCCGTGGAAAAGAGCCTATGTATGAGGATGAGCCCAATCCCTTGAGGGCTGAATTGGAGCACATGAAGAAGCTTTTGCAGGCAAAAAGAGAGCTGTCCCAAACCTGCAAAAAGGTGGACAGCCACCTAAAAAGAGAGCTGTCCCAAACCTGCAAAAAGGTGGACAGCCACCTAAAAAGAGCTTTCAGGAAGCCCAAAAGGATGGTAAAGCTGAAAGAACCCCATCCAAAGACATTGCACCAAAGAAGAACAAGTTTGGCTTGACCCCCGAGCAAAGGGAGCAATATGCCAAAGAGGGGAAATGCTTTTCTTGTTTTAGTAAAGAGCTCATGTTTAGGCAATGTCCTACCCGCAAACAAAAGGATGAAGACAAGCCACCAAAGGCAAATGTGTATGCCATACCCGATGTGCAGGGTACCATCAAGCATGATAGCAAAGAGAGAGTGGTATGCAAAGCTTGGGGACAAATCAAGGATCAGCCCGCCCTATTCATGTTTGATGATTGTGCAACAGATAATTTCATCTCTACACAGATGGCAGCTACCTTGGGCATAGAGATTGGGGACATGGGACCCCAAATTGAAGCAAAGGCAGCTTTTGTTGGCAAAGAGGTGCAAGTCACGCCTCTTATTGGAAAGTTGCGCATTCACATACAGGGTTTATTTAAATCATGAGCATTTCTTCATTGCCCTACTCAATGGATGTGATGTATTACTTGGCAAGCCTTGGCATCATCGGCTTGAGCCTCGCAAAGAATATAAAACCAATAGGATCACATTTATGCATAGAGGCCGCATGCATGTTATTGATGCGGGCAAGGAAGAGGATTCCATCCCAGTTGTATCTCACATCCAAATTAATAAGGCAATGAAAAAGAGTCTTTCCGCGTACTTGGCTTTTGTTCGTGACAAAATTGAACAAAGTAATGTGAATGTGGATGTATTGACTCAAGATAGGCTGAATTTATATAAAGATTGTTTTGCCGATGCATTGCCAAGAGAACTACCACCTGAGAGGACTGAGAATCATCGCATAGATCTTGTGCCAAGTAGTTCCCCACCTAACAAACCCGCATATCGTGTGAGTGCTGCACAACAAGAGGAGATTATGAAGCAGGTTAATGAGCTCTTAGAAAAGGGTTTGGTTCAGCCAAGCTCCTCACCCTTTTATTCTCCCATACTTCTTGTGCAAAAGAAGGATGGATCTTTCCGCATGTGGGTGGATTATCGAGCTCTAAACAAGCTCACCATCAAGAACAGAGGCCTTATGTGGCTGCAGTTTCAGTGGCCTCCCATGGGGACTTATCTGCCATGCGTGATCTTTATCATTTGGATGCTGATTTTTCCCATATATGGACTAATTTGATGGCTGGTCACTCGCATGCCTCTTATGTGATCAAAGAGGGTTATCTTATGTAGGATAATTGCTTATGTGTGGTGAAGGACATGCGTCCAAAGGTATTGGATGAATGTCATGCTCCACCTTATGCTCGTCAGAGGTATCATGCCTACTACACGCATGATTGAGAGAGATTTCTTTTGGCCCAACATGCAAAGGGATATTGAAGCATATGTACGAGCATGTATCACTTGTCAAAAGGTAAAATTTGACGGGCAAAAACCTCCATGTTTGCTTCAGCTTTTGCCCATTCCCTCGCAGCCATGGGAGAGCACTACTATGGACTTCATTATGGACTTACCTAGGACCTCGTAAGGGAATGATGCTATATGGACTATTGTGGACAGGTTCAGCAAGTAAGCTCACTTCTTGCCTGTTGAGAAAACCATAAAAGTTGATCATATGGTGAAGCTTTTTCTTGCTCACATATTCAAGCATCATGGTATGCCGAAGTCCATCATTGGGGATAGAGATCCCACGACTACGAGCCTCTTTTGGAGAGCTCTATTTGATAATATGGGCACTAAACTTGAATTTTCATCAGCATATCACCCCCAAATGGATGGCCAAAGTGAAGTTGCAAATTCAGTCGTGTTGGATTTGTTGAAGTGTTATGTGGCGGATCAAAAGAGTGCTTGGGAGAAGTATCTTCTACTTGTAGAGTTTGCCTACAACAACACAGTACATGCCTCCATGGGAAAGACCCCGTTTGAGATTATTTATGGCACAATGGTCTTGCCACCCATCCTTCGTACAAAGGATGAAATTTTTGCAGCCGATGAGTATGTGCGTGACTTGGATGTGTCCTTTGCTCAGGTGCAGACACCCATTGCAAGGTCACAAGACAAGCATAAGAGGGCTGCTGACAAGCATAGAAGGGACAAGCAAGAGAGAGAGAAAGCAAAACTCCCTGTATCCCTGGGCGTCACCTGAACGCTTCTACTTCACCCACAATCCGCCTGTTTGCACAAGAGAGAGGGAGACATTCCCACAGTCTGTCTGCCCGTGTGCGCCGCCTAGAGACTGCTTGCCATGAGAAAAGCCAGCCCCTCTGTGTGCCACGTAGGCTGCAATCCCCTCTGTGTGCCACGTAGGCTGCAATCCCTGGCTATAGCCCACGTGCCGGTATGCAAGAGAAAGAGAGAGAGAGAAAGCGAGCGCAGTCCAGCCTTAGCCTGTCAGTCCCCTTCCAAGGGAGAGGTATAGGGTAGTGTATTCAGCCCAGTGCTTTTTCCTTGTAGCCCACGAGTCGCCAAAGGAACGTCGTGGGAGGAAGCCATGTCCAAGGAGAAGAAGCCATGCGATACCACCCGACCACCCTTCGCTTTTAAACTCGGATGCGATTTGCTTTCTCCAAAAAGCCAAAAGCAAGTAGCAAAAACGCATGCCTTCAAATATAATATATTTTTTTAATCATCAAAGGTTTAAAAACCTTATAAACTTTAAAATCCTTTTTGTCCCCTTTCACATTTGGGCTGGCCACACATATGGGTTTCCTTTTCATATCCAAACTGATGCGGTTCACACTGTCCATCCCGTGCTTGTGCCCACCTGCTTGTTGTCCAGAGAAAAACACAAGGTCGTAACATTTCACATGGGACACCGGCCTGGCCCCATGTGAACATGGCACAAATCTGGCTGCTCTATGGAGTAACAATCCCAGAAGAGTGGCTCCAGACATGGAGATGGACCAAATGGTGACATCCCCCTAGGCTTCTAAACAATTGTCCTCAACTGAAAAGCCTCAAGATATGCCTGCAAAAGCTGAGGGTAGCCAGCGAAATAATCCTCGTCTATTGACTTTGCATCAATTGGCAAATAATTTTTAAATTTCACAAGGTATATCCTGGAAAGCTTCCCACGTGGTAACTTTCTCTCCTTGTGAAATACAATCTGCTCTGGCTGGAGGATTTCCTCTAGCTCATCAACTTTTGGCGGATCTTCTGTATGACAGGCTCCTCTGGATCTGGCCCCACATACTTCTGCAAAAGACTCACATGAAAAGCATTGTGAATCTTCCAATGGCTGGGTAAAGCAAGCCTGTAGGACACTTCATTGATCTTGTCAACCACTTTGAAGGGTCCATAATATAGAGTAGAAAGCTTTGGATATGCTTCCTCTCGTCTAGCTTTCTCAAATTTCAGCAATGGGGTGAACTGCCACATACATGTGGGGATAGCCGGCAGCCTCTCTCTCTCTCACTCTATGGGATGCACGTGGGCTGGTTGAAGGAGAATAGAGATAGGCTTTTCTCATTCTCTCTCTCATCGTGGATTGCAGGCCTTGTTTTAGAGATTGGAATACAGAGGATCAAGCTACATATACAGAGGATGATGTTCTTCGAAGAGATGTATTGTTACTCTTCGTCTTGGACCTATGTGTATTCAGGGATTGCTTGACACGTCCTCTATCTTTCTCTCTCTAGGTTTTGGCAACCGTGCTTGGATGGTATATCTGTCATGGAAACAGGACATTGGTTTTCGAGAAGAAATAGGACTTTGGTATCGAGGAAACAAGCCTATGGTTTATGGGATACAGGTCTTTGGTTTATCAGATATACAGGTCTTGGGTTTCATGTGGAAAGCATGTCTTTGGATTCATGTGAACAGGTTGTAGTTTTCTCGAGGTTACATGCAAGCTGTGAACAGGTTGTAGTTTTCTCGAGGTTACATGCAAGCTGTGACTGTAGGAAAGTTTGGTGCAGCCCTACTGCTGTTAGGGAAAGAGTTTGAGGGATCCATGGTAGAGTGGAGAAGACCTTTTTAAGCAGGGAGGTGTTGTACAGGTGTGCCTTCTCTATGGTATGCTATGTTGTGATAACGAGAGTTCTCTTTTGGAAGTCTTGGGTGAAACTATAAGGAATCCTATTGGTGGAGGATTCTACAAGTTGTACTTTGTACTCAAATTTGATCAAGTAAAGAAATACCGCAAGGGGCGCCACTGCGTTTTGGGGCCAATCGGTGTCTGTGTATTGTTTGCAGGAGCACTCTAGCTCCCCCTGTTTGTTTCCTTTTCCAGGTCCCCATGGGTGATGAAGTGTTTTGTGTGCGAGTGTTTGTTTCACCACTCGTCAAATTTTTGAAGGCCGGTTTCACAAAAGGGCCAGTCTTTTGGTGTCACATGGATGGGAGCCAAATTCGTGCCACCCGTGTGTGACCAGTACTGCGTCACATGAATGGGAACCAGTTTTGTGCCACCCGTGTTGTGTGACCTGCTTCGTGTTGTGTGGACGGGAGCCTGTTGGTGCCACCCATGTATGGCCAGGATGGCGTCTTACCTATGGGATTGTCACTCCATAAGAAGACCAAGACATACATTCATATTTCTGTCATGCCGGTTTTGTGCCCGACAGGAACTTTTTGTACAAGTTTCATGAAAGGGAGATTTCGTCCATTACATGTGCACATGCATTTATGACTGCATGCATAAACTTGTATTCCCATGACTGCATTTATGACTGCATGCACAAACTTGTTTTCCCATGATTTGTTTGCATGTGTTTGCCTGTTTTGCCGTGCCAATACACTAGACGAGGACGCCCCCATTGTACCGTGGGAGTGTTGCTTGCTAACATTGGTGTGGTGTGTGAATAGGTGGTAAGTACCATTTTAGCCCTTCCAAAGTGTAAAATTCATAAACATTAGTTAACTTTAATGTTTATAAGTAAATGTGTTCACATACATTTTAAAAAAAAAGAGCTGTCCAGACATTTATGGTAAAAGAAATGCATCTCCATTGACTCCTACTACAAGCTATACCAGGTGCCTTATATTTCTTATTTGTGTACACTAAAATTTTCTAAATTAAGTTCAAAGATTTCTTTAAGTTTTATGCAGAGCAAGAACAAAGCATGTTTATGCTAACCATACTTAGGAAACTTTCCTAGTTTAGTTTGTTTTTCCCTGAGTGGTATTGCTAACCATGCCCTCAGAATTCTGAGAGCCAGTGACGATTAGAAACACTAGGGAGTCCGGGAGCAAAGCTTATCTAGGAGAACCACGCAATGTTCCCTCCGTGGTGTACCCCTTTACCTATGCTAGTACGGGCGTGCCTGTTGGTGCACGGTCCCGAAAGACCAGTGAAAGGCAGCCAGGTGTGCACCCCCAGTGGTGGGAGTGTTCCTGTGACTTGGGACTTCTTCGACTGTCCAGAATTCATCGACAAGTACCTAATTGTTTGAGTTGTATTCACTCCATGTGAGGAGAAATCTGGCCTATCGGCCCGTGACACTTGTACATATAAATACTCCAAGAAATACAAAAGTATTGAGGGGGAGGCCAGCCCTTTCCGGCCCCAGTGTTGGTGTCAAGTATTCTTGGTCATTTACAGTTTTATTGTTGTTAATAATGTCCATCGTTGGAATTAGTTAAGTGATCTAAAAAATGTGTATTTTGTCTTCTGATTTGTAGGCCTCCTGTAGTAGGGAGCGGTTACAACCTCCGCACTCCAATGTACCTGACACCCCGGCCCCCCGACCATCGGCCACGATCACCTCATCAGCTCCAGATCCAAGACATGCTCCACCACCATCGAGCTACCTTTCCATGTGACATAGCTGAGGGAGACCTCTCGGCCATACTCATTAGGCCCATGCTTGATATTTTGGAGAGTGGTTTACCATCTACTCGGAGCTGATGCTACTCTCATGTTTCTCTGTTCTTAGTATTCCATGATGAGTTTCCATGGACAGTTTTGTATCACCCCAGTGAGAAAGCTACGTTTATGTTTTCTTTCTGTTTTATTTTCCATTCCATGATGAGATATGCCATGGACATTATTGTATCACTTTGGTCTCATAGGCCCATTGGTTATTTAGTAGATGCTTAATCTCTCTCTCTCTCTCTCTCTCTCTCTCTCTCTCTCTGTGTGTGTGTGTTTTGCACCAAGAGTTCCTATCTCGATGTTCAGGGCTGAAAGAAGACAAAGAGCTTCTACATTTGGTGTGCAAACAGAATCCAAAAGTGCTGCCTTCATTATGGATCACTCTAGAAATGTGAGATGACTCCAGAAGTCTTTTAGGCCAAGATTTGAATGTAACTTAGGAGAATGTTCGCTCTCTGCAAACAAGTTGCTTCAACTGAAATGCTCTTCTACGGACCGCACGCTAGAGGCGGACTGGAGAAAATTTCACAATTTGGTCTACCTTCGTGAGGCTTCGGGAGTTCTTTTCTGTTGCAAGCTTTCCTGTTCATGTCTTGGGACCTCCATAACAGACTTTCATGGTAACAGATTCTCTGTGAAGACAGATTCTGGTGAAAGGGAGGAGATCAAGACAAGGATGGCAATTCAATCTCTGTCGTACCAGAAGCGAGTTGGAGACTTTTCTCAACAGACTTAGGTTAGGGATAGATTGCTTTTTGCATTGCGGGGAAAGCTCCATTAAATCAAAACAAGGGCCTCATGGTAACTATGGCCAATTCTGGTGGAAGGGAGGAATATTGGGCTCGTGAGTCGTAACACCTTGCAAGGTAGAGAGGAGAGAAAGGTCACCCCAAAGTTGTCTCGTGAGCTTTCCAACCAATTGAATAGGCCCTCCCACCCCTACTAACCCTTGTTGGATGAGCTTCTCTTCAGCATGTGCGCAGAGATAACGGTAGCAGTAAAACCATCTCTAACAGTTACAGCCAGCATCCTGCAATAACAGTTCCTTACAGCCCTCCAGATTCCCTTTTGGACCACAAAAACCGAGCTATCTCCACAATCCCATCCCCTTTTTTCAGAGATGGTGATATTTCTATTTTCAAGCTCAGGTCAACCCTACCTTTCAGGAACATTGCATTAGAATTGCAAGATCACAAGTCCAACCAATAAATCAATCCAAGAAGACTCTGATTCTTGATGAACAGGAACTTGCCCTTTTTATCAAGAACACCTCTGTCTTTGTAAGATGTATCTTGCCTGCTTTTTACAATTGTGCTTATTCTTTCAAAAATAAGCCCCAAAAGAGTCTGAGCATGTACGTGACAGACAATTTGTCAAAAATTGGTCAAATATCAGTAAAATTCTCTTCCAAAGTCAATCAACTCAAATCAAAGGCAGTCAACATGGGTTAGCACTGGTGAAATCTAAGTGAATTGGTCAGTTTCGGTCAACAATGCTCCAATTTGGTCAAGTGATCATATCTGGTCAAAAATTGTGAAGGACAGTAAAGTCTGGTCAAAAGGAATTATACCAGTTGCAGAATGTTGTGCTGCCCCCTTGTCTACTAACATGGTTCTCCTGATCCTTTAAAAAGCAACCATGGCACGTCTCTGTGTAGTTTTTCCAATAGATAAAACATTTCTTTTTCGTGCTTTAGGATCCACTTTTTCCCCTTTGGCCCTGTTTTTTGGGTTCGCAGCCATGCACATTAAGCTACATTTCTCACAATCAAGCGAAAATGGACTAAAATCTTCACTTTAGATGATGGTGTCTAAAATTTTCATTCTACAACGAGTCCCATATTTTGTTTAGGGTCAAAAATGCACAGCTAGTCATGTGCAAGAAGCGCCATGGAAGATGATTTGGCCATCTTGACAGAGTGGTGTTTTCTGATGGTTCGAAAGAAAAAACAAGGCAAGATAATTTACTGAGCAAAACATATATGTATGTATATGTTTATTTTTTTCCCTGGTTAAATTTTCTCACTGCATCCTCAAACTCCCGCATCCACGAGTCGATCTGCGCCATCTCTCTCTCTCTCTCTCTCTCTCTCTCTCTCTCTCTCTCTCGTTCCTTCAACGACACCACCGCTGCGCTGCGTTTGCGGCTGCTGCTGCTGCTGTGAGCGAAGAGTGATCGCGCCAGGAGGTGATCCCAATAACAATTAAGCCTCAACTTGTAAACGATGATGAACAGCTCTCTCTTAATATAGGGAGACCCGCTAAATCAACAAGTTCCACTAGCAAGTTCTTTTTTTGGGAGTGGTCTAAGTCTGTACTTGATGTAATGTAATTAAGAGAAGTGTTTAATGTAATTAAGAGAAGGGATGTAGGAAGACTTTTTGTAAAGGGCTCCTTCTGTTTAATCGTAGAAACCCGAGTTCTAACCACTACTCTGAAAAAAACTGCATTCTAGTGTATTTTTATCAGCAAGAATTGAGTGAAATTGGCATATATTTTAGTTATAACACCAGCATACATTAGAGATTTCGAAAACAAAAGCCAGATAGATTTAAGCATTGCCTTATTTTGATTGGTCAAAAAATGTATTTTTTTCGAGCACTGGAACTTCGAACCATTCCAGCACCAAACCTCTCAAAAGTAAAGGAGGCCAACGTTTGTTATCTAGAAAGAGAGTGTGTGTCTATGTGTGTTTGTGTGTGAGAGACAGCTAGAAAATTATGATAATAAAAAATATATTTCATAATGGAACCTTGACATCTAGCTCTTTCCCTAAATATCCTTTTTAAGAGCACCATACATCGTGCTGTAAAAAACAAGATCCAATGCCCCTAACTTGATGGAGCATTTCCAATCATTTGCAAAGGTCTTTGTCTCTTGTAGCTCAATCTCTTATTTGTATATGTACATTGCAATGCCTAATTTTCCACCTCTAGTTATTACAAGACATTAGAGATGTAAGTTGTGTAGTTTGTAGTTATTACAAGACATTAGAGATGTAAGTTGTGTAGTTTGATGACACTAAAACCTCTTTTAAATTCGGGTCTTTAATTTGACCTTTGACATTCAAAAAAACATATCAAACTATCTTGCATATCCAACAAAAAAGTAGAGAGATATAATAAGATGATCTTTGTATCATTTATGATCAACCTACATGTTTCTCTCTATAAATCGCATATAGAAAAAAAAATGTGTGTGTGTGTGTGTGTGTGAAAGTGCACCACATCGTGTATTATTAGAAATGTAATCTCGCAATCCTTTGTGGTGGAGAGGGAGCATGTTTTCTTTTTAAATTTGTGTGTGTTTGGTTGCAACTCAAATGTTACTTTAGCCAAAGGTTATCTGATTGTTAGAGTTAATGGTAGCCTCGTTGTATCCTCAGCCGGTCGAAAATCCATAGCCGAGTAAGGACATCTCTAAAAGGAAGAATTGAACCAATTAATAAAAAAACACTACTAGTGTAGAAGTACTTTTATTTTCATCCATTTTTAGCTTCATGAAAAATAGCTTCATGAAAAATGAAGAGAAAATGTGTACGCTTCCTAAAAATAAGTTTCCCAAAAATAGCTCTTCCTAAAAATAAGTTTCCCAAATGTTTTTTGCTTCATGAAAAATGAAGAGGAAATGTGTGAGTTTCCTAAAAACAAGTTTCCCAGTGCTTTAAGTGTCAATGGTAGAAGTCAAAAGTCTAGGTGTGATTATGAGGCACAGGGTTAGTGTTAAGAACATGCACATGGTACCATGTTGTATAAAAGTGTGAGGCATTAATGCTCTTGGAGTTATCAAAGACTTACGTAGATTGTATATAGGGCTCAGTTTGGTGAGAGATTCGCCTTAACCAATGTGCATTTTCACTTTTGCTTTGCTTTTTGTAATTAAGTTTTATTTTTCCTAATCTTGTAACATCGTTTTAGACATTACTTAAAACCTCCCTAGAACATTAATTTTCAAGTTGGTATTGAAGGCCCTTAGGGCTTTGATAGTGCAAATTAGGGCTTGTGTATTTGCCTTTTCTCTTCTTACATTGGGGTTGAGGTCAGTAGAGATACATTGTCTATGTGAGATCAATAGAGATACATTAGGGCTTGTGTATTTGCCTTTTCTGTTCTTACATTAGTGTTGAGATATGTAGAGATACATTAGGGTTTAGATTAGTTGAGATACATTGTCTATGTGAGATCTAGAGAGTGAGAGAAGGAAGAGATCTTCTCCATTGGGGCAAACAAGTATAGAGAGAAGATTATAGTGACAATAACACCACTTCATCAATTGAAAACAATAACCATCAATCTAAAGTATAACAAGTATAGAGAGAAGATTATAGTGACAATAACACCACTTCATCAACTGTAAACAATAACCATCAATCTAAAGTATAACAAAGTAAACATCTAAGCTCCCCTTGGTCATTTTCCCTTTTTAAGCAGCCCCTTCTCTAACTATGACAATGTAAGAGGGTACATCATGCAGTGTATACAAGAGAATACTCATAAGAAGTAGGATCTTTCACAACACAACTTTAAAACTCAAATTGCACCATAACAGAGATAAAGAAGAATATTGTATTAAGAAAGTGAAACAATAGATGGTAGAGCCCCACACTCGTGTGCTCTTGTGAAGGGAGCTTCAATGGAAAATCTAGAACTGATAAGACATAGGGTTTACACTAGTAGAAGCGAGGGAGTAAACTCACACTGATAAAAACTAATGAACCGTGTAGAGAAGGGGCTAGATGTGTATCTATAAAGGCCGGTATATGCGATCCATATATCTATATAGGCTTGTATATGCAGGGGTGTCCATGACATGACTATGTAGGTCCATAATCATAATCGATGCCATCATTTGCAACATAGACTTGGCCCATGAAGATGAACTAGACCATGCTAAGAAATCACCCCACCTCCCATGGCCATCCAGACTCATCTTTGGGCCTCGCAATATTAGGATAGCAACATAGACTTGGCCCATAAAGATGAACTAAACCCCATGCTAAGAAATCACCCCACCTCCCATTGCCATCCAGACTCATCTTTGGGCCCCGTAATGTTAGGATAGGGTGTCTATGAGTAAAGTCTACCTACTCCATGTGCAGATCATTTATGAGATAATAGTCCAGTATAGCATGTAGTCTATTTATCAGCGTACCAAATTTAATCCAAGTCATCTCTAAAATTAGCTAGCCTCCTGGGCCACCAACCCATATGAATAATGGGATGCCGAGTGCTTGGGTTACTAAACCATGGCTACTCCTCACATAACGGGGATTGTACAAACATGATCTAGTTGATGCCTGGGCTATATAATATAAGGGTGGAGCATTGATATTCAACACCCCCCTCAATGTCCACCCAAAGGTGAACTACCTCTATGATACAATGTCAAGTCAATGAAGATGCCACTCCATTTGGTTCGTGCTAAGAGCCTTTGTGAGTATGTCCATATAATTCTCTGTCATCCCATCTCAACCTCCTTGAAGATGATGAGGTCGTGCACAAAGTGATAATGAATCACAATGCATTGCAAGCACGAAACATATGATTCTAAGCAATGGCCATGCTATTCACATTGTCACATTACAGTGTTATATTCTATACACTCCCATATCCTATAGAATCCTCCTCACCCTCCACAATGCCTCGCCTAATGCGACGCATGCAGCTTTGTACTTAGCCTCTATCGACGATGATAGTGCAACAGTGGGATTTCACAATAACAGAGATAAAGAAGGATATTGTATTACTCAAGTGACATAATAGATGGAAAAGCCTTACACCTGTGTACTACAACAAAGGGAGCTTTGATGGCTAATTTGGAACTACTGAGATGGAGGTTTTGTGCTAATAGAAGCTAGAGATAGTGATGATTGATGAACTCTGTGGAGAACGGGATGGTTATGTATCTATATAAGTCTGTATACATGGGATATGGCCATGACATGACCGTGTAAGTCCACAATTCTAGTCAATACCACCATCCCATCGGATGATCTAGACTCAGTCCATAAAGATGAACTAGAAACAGCTATGTAGCTACACACCTCTCATGACTATCTGGGCTCATCTTGGGCCCCATAATGTCATGGTGTCTAAGAATAAAGTCTACCTACTCTATGTGCGAGACCGTAGGTCCAATGTAGCATGTAGCCTATTTAGCACTGTATCAAAACTAATCTAAGTCATCTCAAAATCATTTAGGCACCTAATCAACCTTCTTGTGTGAATATAGGGATGCCATTCTCGGGATCGGGTGCCCGGCTTGCTCTACCATGGCTACTCCTCATAATGGGGATGAGCTAGTTCCTAGGCAATATAATATGAAGGTGGAGCATTGATATCCAACAAATAAAAGTATCTTAGTAGTAGTGGGGTGAGCTACTAAATAGGATCATTCTCTCCATTTACCATAGTCATGACATGCGCTTCCATATCAACACTTTCGTGCTCTCCTTGACCTTCAATGACTACACTCAATGCCAAAAGCTAGAACCATCCATAGTAACTCAATGAGCCATTTTACTTGATTACAACATTGAGGATAGTGAATCTATCATCATACCCATAGCAACTCAATGCCTCCTTATAGTACTTTCACACATTTCAATAACAACCATGGCAACCTTTCGATAGTAGTATTGATTAGGTGTAAAAGAGCCTTAGAAAAAGGGTATGTTCACATGTATGTCTTTAACAACACACTTGATTCACATGGTACACCTCTTTTGTACCTTATGGCCTTTAAGGGTACAACTCTTTTGTATGTCTTTAAGGGTACCCCTCTTTTATACCTTTCTAAAGGTACACCTCTTTTGTACCTTCTTATGGACTTCCAAATATTATGGTGTTACACCTCTTTTGTACCTTCTTATGGACTTCCAAATATCATGGGTGATTTCAATATGGTAGAATATAGGAAGGACGGGAAAGGAGGGTTAGGTTCCTCTATGACTAGTTCTTAAAAGAAAGCATGGAAGTTGTTTGTTAGTAGGAGAGGTCTCCTAAACGACTGTAAGATTGGGGACTGGAGGGATGAGAGATGTCATACCTATTTCACCCGTCAGTACAAGGGTCCTTGGCTAGACTTGATATAGTTTACTTCGATGACCAGGTTTCCAACATCCTCCACACTGTTAAGGTTTGGGGGGATACCTTCTCCATGCTTTCTAATCACTTCCCTCATAGATGGGATTGGAAGGATATTAGCTAGGATAGAAAGGATTTCCCCAAAAGGTGATTGTCAATGTTGTTGAGCTTACTAGTGAAGCCATTCATATGCTTAAAACTAGAGATGGGCAGCACAGACAATGAGCTGCCTTTGCCTAGGACATGCTAGATGTGATAAGAAGGGGAAAAAGGGCTGATGAGAGGAGCGAGAGATAGCAGGAGGTGATAAAGAAATGGGACATGTTAATGAAGAAAAGACAGAAGGGAACCTTGAATAAGGATGATTGGCAAGACAGCTGCAGATATGGGATTTAAAGGGGCATGACTCTTTCTAGGAAGCTAGATTTTTTTGCTACTCATTGGCCTTCTAAGTTCTTTTTAAAATCTCTAAAGGATAGTAAAATGAGGGACTCTATTAGTCTTATGACAGATCAAGATGGGGTCATCCATAGCGCTACTTGGGAAATACTTTAAATATGCATGAATACATACCACATGATAGTTTTTAGGCTGAAAATATTAGAAAGGGTAAATTGTGTGCCATGATCAAGTTAGGTGTGTTGAAAGACCTATTGAACATCGAGAATGCTTTACTACCTTAAAACTTATGGGAAATGATAAAACCTTTGGGTGGGATGGGATGTCAGTAAAATTCTTCATTAAGTTTTGGGAGAAACTCAAGAACCAAGTTACCAAGATTGTTGCTAAGGATTTTAGGGAAGCGGAGCTTGAAAAAGGAATCAAAGATGGAATTATTAAATCAATCCCTAATCAACTTGCTTGTGATTCCTTTGGGCATTGGAGACCCTATTGGAGTGGAGATAAAGGAAGCAACCCACACCTATTGGAGTGGAGACCCTATTGGAGTGGAGATAAAGGAAGCAACCAACCCACACCTACATGTAAGCAAGGATAGATAAAGAGAAGCACAACACTCAAAGTAGATTGATGAGAATTTGTGAAGTACAAATGAAGGGACATGATAAGGTCACACACACACTCATAAGAGTGTGTATGCTCAGGGAAAAACCCTCCTAATAAGGAGGGAAAAAGTGGCCTGGCCCATTATTAGCCTACAATCACACATTACCACCACATACATGGCCACACACCCATCACTTGCTTAATGTTATTTATAAAATTCTTGCTAAGGTGGTTACAATCAACATCTCTCCCTCTTCTCCAAGATAGTGTGAGCAAGAGACAATTTAGATTTATTAAAAGAAGGTCTATTTTTTTATGACAATATCATGAATGTCTTGGTTGGGAAGGAATGGGTTGTTATCTTTAAGTAAAAATGTATTTTGTTAGCAAGGTTTTGTTAAAAATGGGATTTTCTAGGTAGATTTCTCAATGTGTTTTCACACTTGGAAGAGGTGCTTGTTCTCATCTTATGATCAATGGCTCCATGGTTGGTTGTCCCTTTGATGAGATATGTAAGATAAGGGTGCCGTCTTGGCTCCTCTGCTCTTTGATGTGGCCAATACAGTACATACTAAATTAAAAATTTGGGACTGTGTGCTCCTCCCCTTTTATGCCATAATTATTGTGATCAACTCTATCATTCTCTTGTTGTAGAATCCAAAAATGCCACTAGCTTAAGCTTTTTGAAGTCTTTTCTTTGGAGAAATAAGATTTACTAAGAAGCCCCAACATTGGATTACTTAGAACAAGATCTCTATGCCTAACATCATGGGGGGGTTGGGTAAGATGCTTCTTACTAATAATATAATAAATTGAGTGTGTAAAATATTGTGAATGTGTAAATTCTTTGTAAAATTCTCATAAAAACGACAAAGGACGTCGCATCTTTTTTATTCTTTCCCTAATCTTTAGAAAGATATGAGTGGGACAAAGGATTTGCATTTCGGTCAAAGGGAAAAATAGTAGAATTAATTGGAAAATATAATAAAATTCTCATAAATAAATTAGAAAAAACCTTTTTGAGTAAAATTAACCATGTTCATATGCTTAAAGTAATGAGAAAAATTCGTGTGTACATGTGTGTGCACACGTGCATTTAATTTAGGTCAAAGAAAAAAATGTTAAAATTAATTAGAAAATAAAAATAAAAAATTAATAAAATTTGACAAATACGATTGCTTTGAGAGCTAGTGCAAGTTCAACTAAGGAGTTCTATAGAGAGATAATTAGAAGGATACATACCACACGATAGTTTTTAGGCTGAAAATATTAAAAAGGGTAAATCTGTGAGATCCCTGTCCCCACCGCGCAATGGATTCGGAGTGCTAGCAACAGTGGAAGTAGCACTTCATGCGAGAGGCAGGGTCCCACACTCGGGGCCTCGCTCACGGATATCCGGACAAAAGACTAATCCGTCGGTTTTTTCCAAAACCGAACCCGGAAAAACTTCCCTTATCCGGAAAGCACAGGCGATTCTACCAGGATAACTTTTACTCTAACGTAGTCAAGACCATTTCTGATCAAACTGATCCGACTGTATCTATAAAGA
Organism: Cibotium barometz; assembly: GCF_041138505.1. Lineage (NCBI taxonomy): Eukaryota > Viridiplantae > Streptophyta > Polypodiopsida > Cyatheales > Cibotiaceae > Cibotium > Cibotium barometz. The sequence continues at coordinate 33,349,593 of NC_141070.1, read as the reverse complement.
TACTTGGTCAGATCAAGGAAGAAACTTGCACTTGGATCATTGGGATCAACGCTTTTTTCCCCATCAAGAGGCATAGCCATTGATTCCTATCCATAGAACAATTACTATCCGGGATTTACTTTATCTATCGTAGTAACAGAAATTGAGTCTCGATTTACGGATCCATCAGTCCAACCTAACCCCATCCGATCCCATCAAGGAAAAGAGTTCCAAGGCCCCCTAGAGCCGAAAGTTCATGCAAACATAAAACTAGCCACACCACTTACACACCCAATATGAAATTGCCTTTTTCTTAGCATCAGCTAACTTTAAAACAATCCTTTAATGAAACCATAGTACCACCGATCACAATCTTCCAATTTATCCGGTTGATTCTTAATTTCCCATCATCCCTTCATCAGAGTATCGATGGCATCATTGGCAACTAGAACGCTCACCACCTGTCCACACAGGGGCCTTTTCAATAGTTCCTAGCCCATAATACTCGGCAATATAATCACTTATAAAAATCAAGATGGACTCTCGTTGAAGATCGGCAAGATCAACCAACAAATCCATATAAAGAGCCATGGACTCATCCATTGAAGACCAGCAAGGTCAATCAACCAGATCCATGCCCGGTTTCACAAAACAAATCTTACTCCTTGTTCCAATATCTTTCCCGACGTACGTGTGGGTATCCTAGGTGACCCAGAGCCCGAGCACCGTATGGTCAGCACCCTCTAGGATCCTTCGCAGGTGACCTAGCGCTTCACTCATAGGCCGCTTCCTTGGTCCCTCATCCACCGTACCGGAAGCTCACCATTTTAATCGAATCGAGGCTGGTCAAGACCTCGGCCAACCTTGCTACGCGAGACGTCCTCCATTGACTCTATGTTAGCAGTTGCAACTTTAACAGTTAGGTCTTCACCATGACCTTAATCCACAAGACGGTCAAAATGCTTCCCCAGCATTCTTGACATAAAACAGTCATTTACAAACAGTCACAAAATACAGTTTCTAAACCGAACTCTCGTCTTTCCACATTATCCCTCCTTAGTCCACATTACTTATTCCACATTCCATTCAATGTAATTCCATTCAATGTGTACTCATTCTCATCCATTTCCTCATATCTACGACACATTAATTCACATACACATTCACATTCACATCCATACATCCACATCTACATGCATACATCCATTTTCACATCTTCATTTATACATCCACATCCCATATCCACATTCATACATACACATCCATATCCACATCCATACATCCACATCCACATTCATACATCCACATCCACATTCCCATTCACATCTATACATCCACATCTACATCCACATACATACATACATCCACATCCGTATCTACATCCATACATCCACATCCACATCCACATCCACATCCACATCCATATATCCACATCTACATGCATACATCCATTATCACGTCCTCATTCATATATCCACATCCACATACATACATACATCCACATCCACATTCCCATTCACATCTATACATTCACATCTACATCCACATACATACATACATCCACATCCGCATTCCCATTCACATCTATACATCCACACACATACATACATCCACATCTATACATCCACACACATACATACATCCACATCTACATCCACATTCACATCTACACATCCACATCTACATCCACATTCACATACATCTACATCCACATTCCCATTCTTATCTATACATCCACATCTACATCCACATTCACATCTATGCATATACATCTTCATGCATACATCCATTTTCACATTCATACATCCACACTCCCATCTCCACTTCCACATACATACATCCATTTCCACATACATACATCCACACATCCACATACATACATCCATTTCCACACTCCCATTCATATAACTCCATATGCCTTCACATCTAATCTTTTACATCACATCCATTCTCGCCTTTCCTCGTCCCATACACATCTTATCACCTCCTAACTTATTTCATAAGCATCTTATCACCTCTTATCACATCTTATACACCTCTTATCACATCCTATCACATCTCATATCTATTTATAGAATACAAGAGAATTCTTATATTTGATATAAGATTTCTTTACACATTTATTTATGCATAAATTCTATTTAAGGAGATTAATACTTTCGAAGTAAAAATCAATCGTTTATGCATCTTCCTATGCATAAATTCATTTTAAATGAAAATTACACTTTTGAATTAAATTTCAATCTTTTATGCATTTTCCTATGCATAAATTCAATTTCGATGAGAATGACACTTTTGAATTTAAAATCAATCTTTTATGCATCTTCTTATGCATAAATCCAATTTGGTAGGAATTACACTTTTAGAATAAAAGAATTTCTATTATGCATCTAAATTATGCATAAAATCCATTTATAATGAAAAATCACACTTTTAGTATAAAAAGAATATCTTTTATACATACCTCTATGCATGAAATCCAATATGATAAGAGTAACGCTTTTACAATAAAATAATCAACTTTTATGCATACCTCTATGCATGAAATTCAATTATGATAAAAGTAGCACTTTTATATTAAAATAATAATCTTTTATGCATACCTTTATGCATGAAATTTGATTATGATAAAAGTAACACTTTTATGTTAAAATAATAACCTTTTATGCATACCTCTATGCATGAAAATCAATTATGCATAATATAAAAATCAATTTCTCTAGGATTACAATGAATATCTTTCAATTAATCTAGGATGATAATTCCTAGAATATGGTAGGAAGTCCTCTTTTTATGCTTTGAATGAAATTATTTTATGCATAATTTTTATAAAAATTTTGCCATAGCTCCGCTGCTATTGACTGATAAATCTCAATTTTTCTAAGGGATAAAGCTTATCATTAAGGAAATAATTAGAATGATCCCTAATTGGATCATTAATCCATAATGGATTGAATCATCAATATTCATGAAATACATAAACTAAAAGCATAGAAAAAAGCCATTAATTTGGCCTCAAGCATAGATTAATCTTGGATTAAGGAAAAGCTTTATGAAAAGCTTCATTTGGATTGAGAATGGGTCATGAGTATGACCATTTCTTGAGTGAGAGAGAGAAATTACATAAAAACCATTTGAATTAAGCATAAATGAAAATTTATGTAATTCTTAACTATCATTAATCAATTAACTTCAATAGCATTCATCAAATTATGTAACTCTTCACTACTATTCATCAATTAACTTCAATAGCATTCAAAAACCATTCCAATTAAGCTTCTCAAGCTTGAGAGGGGTTGAGAAGAGAGAAGCATTGAGAAATTATATCAAAGATCAAAATTCACCATTTACCTTACAAATTGCTTGATTCTTTGTTCACGGTAGAGGTCCCCAACCAATAAATTGGTTAAGTATGTTGATGGAGCCACCAATGGGGATTGAAGAAAGAGGGAAGCTCCAATTTCTTCAATTTGGAGAGAATTTTAGAGAATAGTAGAAATTAGCATTATTTCAGCATAACTCTAGTATAGTAAAATTCTTCACATTTTTTTCAAAGGACTCATGTTCTATTTATAGGAGAGGGAAGCTCTAACCAAAGCTAACTGAATTCTAGAATTTTCCAAATTCAGTTTGGTTGAATTTGGACTAGATTTGGACCTAGTTTGGTTACTTTTTGATTCGGTTTGGTTCCATTTTGATTTGGTTTGGTTCAAGAGAGAGGAGAGATAAAAATATCACATTATTTTTTAGTTTAAAACTCATTCAAGCATGTGAAATATGCACCTCCTTTAAAGAACTCCCCTTCCTTACATATGTGTCAAAATGGAATCATTATACCCAAAATATCTCATATTTTTAACATTGCTCATAGTTTTTTACTAATAAACCTTGTACATTTTCAACTCTTCATCTTGTGTGAGCATTTACTCATTTTTGGATACCCAAAATATCTCATATTTTTAATATTGCTCATAGTTTTTTACTAATAAACCTTGTACATTTTCAACTCTTCATCTTATGTGAGCATTTACTCCTTTTTGGATACCTAAAATATCTCATATTTTTAATATTGCTCATAGTTTTTTACTAATAAACCTTGTACATTTTCAACTCTTCATCTTATGTGAGCATTTACTCATTTTTGGATACCCAAAATATCTCATATTTTTAATATTGCTCATAGTTTTTTACTAATAAACCTTGTACATTTCCAACTCTTCATCTTATGTGAGCATTTACTCATTTTTGGGTATCTTCTTTTACAAATTGGATTTATCTCCTCCCTACACATGGATTGATGCTATTGGCCCATAGGAACCTTAATTGGACCATAATCCAAAAATTTCTGAAAATCTAGACCCTTAGGCTAAGGTCCTTTATCCTAATTTCCAATAAATTCCAATTGCACATTGGAAAGTTCTTTTTGAATTTCTGCTTCAGGGGAATTCATTTTAATAATATGAGAAATTTTTCTATCTGAAAATATTCAAAATCTGAATATTCTCTCTCTAGAATATTTTCTCTCTCTAGGTCAAAATAGGCAGAGACAAGATCTTTTATATTTCTGAAGAGGGGATTGATTATAGGGGAAGATGCTGGACATCTTGAGAGGATGGGGAGGAATCTTACATTCTCTCCCACTTGAAAAACGCGAGATGCCCTCATCTCGCAAACTGGGGGTAATTTCGCAAGATGCACGAATATGAGACTGAGAGAAAATTTTTAATTAAGATTAACCACCAAGAAAAGTCTCAAAGAGAGCAAGACTCAAGACAAGAACAAAGATTTCAACTTTATTCATTCTTGGAACATAAGTAGTAAAGATAGAAGAACTCTTTATACTTCCATAAGCCCGTCCATCATATGGTCACAAAAGCAGCACTCACAAGCTGCGCACGTATAAGGTAACTCATCTATGGGAATAATTCGGCTGTTTATTGTAGCACCTACCTCAGTGGTATGAGGTGATCTAAGAAAAGGACCTCTAAGAGGCAAGCCGAAAAGGGGATAAAGGCATATCTTCTGGTGAGGAAGAAAGCACGCTAGTAAGAAGACCCACTCAGAAAATCCACCATGCCTTGATCTCATCACGCAGTAGTATCGGGGACCCAAACCCAAAGCTTCAATAACCATGGCCAAGCGGACATTGTTACGAAAGTGCTGCCGACCCCACGGTGTTACCCTAGTTATGTCTCGACAGGTCCGCCATTTGGTCTGAGCTACAGAAGTTCCCAAGTGAGGGAAAAGTGAGCGCTCATACAGTTCTATTCACAGACTCACTTGCATCTTGAAGGTGAGAAATCATCATGGATAAAACTAATTCGTGTTGCCAAGCCATGAAGGAGATTAAGAAAGAAAGGAGATCGATGGAAGTAAGATTACTGTGAGCGACAAGTAAAAGTTACGACTTATATAAGGGAAGGAGCTAGCGTAACTTAGAAGCCAACGGTATCTTGTCACTGAAGTTTTACCGTCTTTCCATGATTTGGATTTGGCACATATTTCTATAGAAGATTCACATGAAATACATTATGAACTTTGAGATGAGGAGATAAAAGAAGCTCGTAGGCTAAGTCACCTACTTTCTTTGAATTCAGATAAGGCCCACAATATCTGGGGAATAATTTCTTATACTTCCTAAGAGATAAAGAACTTCTTTTGGGCCGTGCTCGAATGAAGACCAAAACCTTGATATCCAAAACACCGATTTTCACTTTTGAACTCATTGTTCTGCATCCCTAAAACAGGTGGGCTCCTGAGAAAGTATTCTGGGGAAAGGTCTTCATTTTTTAAACAGAATCTTTCTTTTATTTTAGAGAGGGAATAATTATAAGATCAGAAAGGGAGGTTCTTACTCCTGTATATCTCGAAGGCTGGGGGAGGAATCTTACATTCTACCCCACTTAAAAAGTGCGAGATGTCCTCATCTCGTAAAGTAGAGGACAACTCTTTTTCTAAAGATCTAATTTATCCTGGGGTTCCTTATATTCTAGTCAACCCAACAGAATACGGGAATAAATATCCCTTATATAGAACTCATCATTAAATAACAATTCATTTCAGATCATATCATTCATATCTTTAACACGATAATGGTCCATTAGATCAAAAAATTTTCTTTCTGAACATTCCTCCACGAAAATTTCAGTCAAGCAAGTTCTCAATTTGTCATCCCTTAACTTGATATACCGAGTCAAGTGTTAACAGTAGCAATTTGATAGCACAATCCACTATTCTCATAGTGATTTGCTGAAATCATTATCATCATTCCAGTTATGAATATCATTACAGGGACTCGTCCCATTCATCCTCATTGAGGTTTCGCTCAGCTTATTACATTTCAACCAAATTTCAAGGATCATCATTTTTCACTCAGAATCCAAATCAATTCATCAGTTCTCAAACAGAATTAAAAATCATATCAACCACATTCGAAATCATCATCTGGATAGCATTAATGCTTATAATTTTAAGTCTTAGATTTACTCATATATACTACCGGGGTAAAGAGCTGCAGTTATACCCTCGGTATATACGGGTAGTCATGATACTTGGAACTATAAGGTAAATACCATCATGTCTAGGCCTCAAGCAAGTCAGGGTTCCATACAATTGCGGTACTTCCATTTGAAGACCCAATTACTAATTTACGAATTTTCAGTTTGAATATCAATTTGTATGAATTATATCACACAATTACAACCTTTTTGTGATTCTAGATAAATTTTTGATATATTTGGCTTCTCGGTTGATCCTCATTAACCAAATGCTCTGATACCAACTGTGAGATCCCTCTCCCCACCGCGCAATGGATTCGGAGTGCTAGCAGCGGAAGTAGCACTTCATGCGATAGGCAGGGTCCCACACTCAGGGCCTCGCCCACGGATATCTGGACAAAAGACTAATCCGTCAGTTTTTTCCAAAACCGAACCCGGAAAAACTTCCCTTATCCGGAAAGCACAGGCGATTCCACCAGGATAACTTTTACTCTAACGTAGTCAAGACCATTTCTGATCAAACTGATCCGACTGTATCTATAAAGATACTTGGTCAGATCAAGGAAGAAACTTGCACTTGGATCATTGGGATCAACGTTTTTTTCCCCATCAAGAGGCATAGCCATTGATTCCTATCCATAGAACAATTACTATCCGGGATTTACTTTATCTATCGTAGTAACAGAAATTGAGTCTCGATTTACGGATCCATCAGTCCAACCTAACCCCATCCGATCCCATGGGTTAGCCAATTGCCCAACCACTGTAGTGATGGGATCCAATTTGGAATTTGGTTAGGTTTTGTCCCGGATACCAAGGAAAAGAGTTCCAAGGCCCCCTAGCCGGAAGTTCATGCAAACATAAAACTAGCCACACCACTTACACACCCAATATGAAATTGCCTTTTTCTTAGCATCAGCTAACTTTGAAACAATCCTTTAATGAAACCATAGTACCACTAATCACAATCTTCCAATTTATCTGGTTGATTCTTAATTTTCCATCATCCCTTCATCAGAGTATCTATGGCATCATTGGCAACTAGAACGCTCACCACCTGTCCACACAGGGGCCTTTTCAATAGTTCCTAGCCCATAATACTCGGCAATATAATCACTTATAAAAATCAAGATGGACTCTCGTTGAAGATCAGCAAGATCAACCAACAGATCGATATAAAGAGCCATGGACTCATCCATTGAAGACCAGCAAGGTCAATCAACCAGATCCATGCCCGGTTTCACAAAACAACTCTTACTCCTTGTTCCAATATCTTCCTCGACGCACGTGTGGGTATCCTAGGTGACCTAGAGCCCGAGCACCGTATGGTCAGCACCCTCTAGGATCCTTCGCAGGTGACCTAGCGCTTCACTCATAGGCCGCTTCCTTGGTCCCTCATCCACCGTACCGGAAGCTCACCATTTTAATCGAATCGAGGCTGGTCAAGACCTCGGCCAACCTTGCTACGCGAGACGTCCTCCATTGACTCTATGTTAGCAGTTGCAACTTTAACAGTTAGGTCTTCACCATGACCTTAATCCACAAGACGGTCAAAATGCTTCCCCAGCATTCTTGACATAAAACAGTCATTTACAAACAGTCACAAAATACAGTTTCTAAACCGAACTCTCGTCTTTCCACATTATCCCTCCTTAGTCCACATTACTTATTCCACATTCCATTCAATGTAATTCCATTCAATGTGTACTCATTCTAATCCATTTTCTCATATCGACGACACATTAATTCACATACACATTCACATTCACATCCATACATCCACATCTACATGCATACATCCATTTTCACATCTTCATTTATACATCCACATCCCATATCCACATTCATACATACACATCCATATCCACATCCATACATCCACATCCACATTCATACATCCACATCCACATTCCCATTCACATCTATACATCCACATCTACATCCACATACATACATACATCCACATCCGTATCTACATCCATACATCTACATCCACATCCACATCCACATCCACATCCACATCCATATATCCACATCTACATGCATACATCCATTATCACGTCCTCATTCATATATCCACATCCACATACATACATACATCCACATCCACATTCCCATTCACATCTATACATTCACATCTACATCCACATACATACATACATCCACATCCGCATTCCCATTCACATCTATACATCCACACACATACATACATCCACATCTACATCCACATTCACATCTACACATCCACACACATACATACATCCAGATCTACGTCCACATTCACATCTACACATCCACATCTACATCCACATTCACATACATCTACATCCACATTCCCATTCACATCTATACATCCACATCTACATCCACATTCACATCTACATCCACATTCACATCTATGCATATACATCTTCATGCATACATCCATTTTCACATTCATACATCCACACTCCCATCTCCACATCCACACATCCACATACATACATCCATTTCCACATTCCCATTCATATAACCCCATATGCCTTCACATCTAATCTTTTACATCACATCCATTCTCGCCTTTCCTCATCCCATACACATCTTATCACATCTTAATTCATCTTATCACCTCCCAACTTATTTCATAAGCATCTTATCACCTCTTATCACATCTTATACACCTCTTATCACATCCTTTCACATCTCATATCTATTTATAGAATACAAGAGAATTCTTATATTTGATATAAGATTTCTTTACACATTTATTTATGCATAAATTCTATTTAAGGAGATTAATACTTTCCAAGTAAAAATCAATCTTTTATGCATCTTCCTATGCATAAATTCATTTTAAATGAAAATGACACTTTTGAATTAAATTTCAATCTTTTATGCATTTTTCTATGCATAAATTCAATTTAGATGAGAATGACACTTTTGAATTAAAAATCAATATTTTATGCATCTTCTTATGCATAAATCCAATTTGGTAGGAATTACACTTTTAGATATGCATAAATCCAATTTGGTAGGAATTACACTTTTAGAATAAAAGAATTTCTCTTATGCATCGAAATTATGCATAAAATCCATTTATGATGAAAAATCACACTTTTAGTACAAAAAGAATATCTTTTATGCATACCTCTATGCATGAAATCCAATATGATAAGAGTAACACTTTTACAATAAAATAATCAACTTTTATGCATACCTCTATGCATGAAATTCAATTATGATAAAAGTAACACTTTTATATTAAAATAATAATCTTTTATGCATACCTTTATGCATGAAATCTAATTATGATAAAAGTAACACTTTTATGTTAAAATAATAATCTTTTATGCATACCTCTATGCATGAAAATCAATTATGCATAATATAAAAATCAATTTCTCTAGGATAACAATGAATATCTTTCAATTAATCTAGGATGATAATTCCTAGAATATGGTAGGAAGTCCTCTTTTTATGCTTTGAATGAAATTATTTTATGCATAATTTTTATAAAATTTTTGCCATAGCTCCGTTGCTATGACTGATAAATCTCAATTTTTCTAAGGGATAAAGCTTATCATTAAGGAAATAATTAGAATGATCCCTAATTGGATCATTAATCCATAATGGATTGAATCATCAATATTCATGAAATACATAAACTAAAAGCATAGAAAAAAGCCATTAATTTGGTCTCAAGCATAGATTAATCTTGGATTAAGGAAAAGCTTTATGAAAAGCTTCATTTGGATTGAGAATGGGTCATGAGTATGACCATTTCTTGAGTGAGAGAGAGAAATTACATAAAAACCATTTGAATTAAGCATAAATGAAAATTTATGTAATTCTTAACTATCATTAATCAATTATTTTCAATGACATTCATCAAATTATGTAACTCTTCACTAGAATTCATCAATTAACTTCAATAGCATTCAAAAACCATTCCAATTAAGCTTCTCAAGCTTGAGAGGGGTTGAGAAGAGAGAAGCATTGAGAAATTATATCAAAGATCAAAATTCACCATTTACCTTACAAATTGCTTGATTCTTTGTTCACGGTAGAGGTCCCCAACCAATAAATTGGTTAAGTATGTTGATGGAGCCACCAATGGGGATTGAAGAAAGAGGGAAGCTTCAATTACTTCAATTTGGAGAGAATTTTAGAGAATAGTAGAAATTAGCATTATTTCAGCATAACTCTAGTATAGTAAAATTCTTCTCCTTTTTTTCAAAGGACTCATGTTCTATTTATAGGAGAGGGAAGCTCTAACCAAAGCTAACTGAATTCTAGAATTTTCCAAATTCAATTTGGTTGAATCTGGACTAGATTTAGACCTAGTTTGGTTACTTTTTGATTCGGTTTGGTTCCATTTTGATTTGGTTTGGTTCAAGAGAGAGGAGAGATAAAAATATCACATTATTTTTGAGTTTAAAACTCATTCAAGCATGTGAAATATGCACCTCCTTTAAAGAACTCCCCTTCCTTACTACATATGTGTCAAAATGGAATCATTATACCCAAAATATCTCATATTTTTAACATTGCTCATAGTTTTTTACTAATAAACCTTGTACATTTTCAACTCTTCATCTTGTGTGAGCATTTACTCATTTTTGGATACCCAAAATATCTCATATTTTTAATATTGCTCATAGTTTTTTACTAATAAACCTTGTACATTTTCAACTCTTCATCTTATGTGAGCATTTACTCCTTTTTGGATACCCAAAATATCTCATATTTTTAATATTGCTCATAGTTTTTTACTAATAAACCTTGTACATTTTCAACTCTTCATCTTATGTGAGCATTTACTCATTTTTGGATACCCAAAATATCTCATATTTTTAATATTGCTCATAGTTGTTTACTAATAAACCTTGTACATTTCCAACTCTTCATCTTATGTGAGCATTTACTCATTTTTGGGTATCTTCTTTTACAAATTGGATTTATCTCCTCCCTACACATGGATTGATGCTATTGGCCCATAGGAACCTTAATTGGACCATAATCCAAAAATTTCTGAAAATCTAGACCCTTAGGCTAAGGTCCTTTATCCTAATTTCCAATAAATTCCAATTGCACATTGGAAAGTTCTTTTTGAATTTCTGCTTCAGGGGAATTCATTTTAATAATATGAGAAATTTTTCTATCTGAAAATATTCAAAATTTGAATATTCTCTCTCTAGAATATTTTCTCTCTCTAGGTCAAAATAGGCAGAGACAAGATCTTTTATATTTCTGAAGAGGGGATTGATTATAGGAGAAGATGCTGGACATCTTGAGAGGCTGGGGAGGAATCTTACAAAATCAATTTGTTTGCCATGATCAAGTTAGGTGTGTTGAAAGACCTATATTGAACATCGAGAATACTTTACTACCTCAAAACTTATGGGAAATGATAAAACCTTTGGGTGGGATGGGATGTCAGTAAAATTCTTCATTAAGTTTTGGGAGAAACTCAAGAACCAAGTTACCAAGATTGTTGCTATAAGGTTGAAAAAGGAATCAAAGATGGAATTATTATATCGATCCCTAATCAACTTGCTTGTGATTCCTTTGGGCATTGGAGACCCTATTGGAGTGGAGATAACGGAAGCAACCCACACCTACATGCAGTAAGCAAGGATAGATAAAGAGAAGCACAACACTCAAAGTATATTGATGAGAATTTGTGAAGTACAGATGAAGGGACATGATAAGGTCACACACTCATAAGAGTGTGTATGCTCAGGAAAAAACCCTCCTAATAAGGAGGGAAAAAGTGGCTTGGCCCATTATTTGCCTACAGCCACACATTACCACCACATAAATGGACACACACCCATCACTTGCTTAATGTTATTTATAAAATTCTTGCTAAGGTGGTTACAATCAACATCTCTCCCTCTTCTCCAAGATAGTGTGAGCAAGAGACAATTTGGATTTATTAAGTGAAGGTCTATTTTTTTATGACAATATCATGAATGTCTTGGTTGGGAAGGAATGGGTTGTTATCTTTAAGTAAAAATATATTTTGTTAGCAAGGTTTTGTTAAAAATGGGATTTTCTGGGTAGATTTTTCAATGTGTTTTCACACTTGGAAGAGGTGCTTGTTCTCATCTTATGATCAATGGCTCCATGGTTGGTTGTCCCTTTGATGAGATATGTAAGATAAGGGTGCCGTCTTGGCTCCTCTGCTCTTTGATGTGGCCACTAAAGTACATAGTAAATTAAAAATTTGGGACTATGTGCTTCTCCCCTTTTATGCAATAATTATTGTAATCAACTCTATCATTCTCTTGTTGTAGAATCCAAAAATGCCACTAGCTTAAGCTTTTTGAAGTCTTTTCTTTGGAGAAATAAGATTTACTAAGAAACCCCAACATTGGATTACTTAGAACAAGGTCTCTATGCCTAACATCATGGGGGGGTTGGGTAAGATCCTTCTTACCAATAATATAATAAATTGAGTGTGTAAAATATTGTAAATGTGTAAATTCTTTGTAAAATTCTCATAAAAACGGCAAAGGACGTCGCATCTTTTTTATTCTTTCCCTGATCTTTGGAAAGATATGAGTGGGACAAAGGATTTGCATTTAGGTCAAAGAGAAAAATAGTAGAACTAATTGGAAAAGATAATAAAACTCTCATAAATAAATTAGAAAAAGCCTTTTTGAGTAAAATTAACCAGGTTCATATGCTTAAAGTAATGAGAAAAAACCGTGTGTACATGTGTGTGCACACTTGCATTTAATTTAGGTCAAAGGAAAAAGATGGTAAAATTAATTTGAAAATAAAAATAAAAAATTAATAAAATTTGACAAATACGACTGCTTTGAGAGCTAGTGCAAGTTCAACTAAGGAGTTCTATAGAGAGAGAATTAGAAGGATACATACCACACGATAGTTTTTAGGCTGAAAATATTAGAAAGGGTAAATCAAATTGTGTGCCATGATCAAGTTAGGTGTGTTGAAAGACCTATTGAACATCGAGAATACTTTACTACCTTAAAACTTATGGGAAATGATAAAACCTTTGGGTGGGATGGGATGTCAGTAAAATTCTTCATTAAGTTTTGGGAGAAACTCAAGAACCAAGTTACTAAGATTGTCGCTATAAGGTTGAAAAAGGAATCGAAGATGGAATTATTATATCGATCCCTAATCAACTTGCTTGTGATTCCTTTGGGCATTGGAGACCCTATTGGAGTGGAGATAACGGAAGCAACCCACACCTACATGGAGTAAGCAAGGATAGATAAAGAGAAGCACAACACTCAAAGTAGATTGATGAGAATGAGTGAAGTACAAATTAAGGGACATGATAAGGTCACACACACACTCATAAGAGTGTGTATGCTCAGGGATAAACCCTCCTAAGAAGAAGGGAAAAAGTGGCCTGGCCCATTATTTGCCTACAGCCACACATTACCACCACATAAATGGACACACACCCATCACTTGCTTAATGTTATTTATAAAATTCTTGCTAAGGTGGTTACAAACAACATCTCTCCCTCTTCTCCAAGATAGTGTGAGCAAGAGACAATTTGGATTTATTAAGTGAAGGTCTATTTTTTTATGACAATATCATGAATGTCTTGGTTGGGAAGGAATGGGTTGTTATCTTTAAGTAAAAATATATTTTGTTAGCAAGGTTTTGTTAAAAATGGGATTTTCTAGGTAGATTTCTCAATGTGTTTTCACACTTGGAAGAGGTGCTTGTTCTCATCTTATGATCAATGGCTCCATGGTTGGTTGTCCCTTTAATGAGATATGTAAGATAAGGGTGCCGTCTTGGCTCCTCTGCTCTTTGATGTGGCCACTAAAGTACATAGTAAATTAAAAATTTGGGACTATGTGCTTCTCCCCTTTTATGCCATAACTATTGTGATCAACTCTATCATTCTCTTGTTGTAAATTCCAAAAATGCCACTAGCTTAAGCTTTTTGAAGTCTTTTCTTTGGAGAAATAAGATTTACTAAGAAACCCCAACATTGGATTACTTAGAACAAGGTCTCTATGCCTAACATCATGGGGGGGTTGGGTAAGATCCTTCTTACCAATAATATAATAAATTGAGTGTGTAAAATATTGTAAATGTGTAAATTCTTTGTAAAATTCTCATAAAAACGGCAAAGGATGTCGCATCTTTTTTATTCTTTCCCTGATCTTTGGAAAGATATGAGTGGGACAAAGGATTTGCATTTAGGTCAAAGAGAAAAATAGTAGAATTAATTGGAAAAGATAATAAAACTCTCATAAATAAATTAGAAAAAGCCTTTTTGAGTAAAATTAACCAGGTTCATATGCTTAAAGTAATGAAAAAAATCCGTGTGTACATGTGTGTGCACACTTGCATTTAATTTAGGTCAAAGGAAAAAGATGGTAAAACTAATTTGAAAATGAAAATAAAAAATTAATAAAATTTGACAAATACGACTGCTTTGAGAGCTAGTGCAAGTTCAACTAAGGAGTTCTATAGAGAGAGAATTAGAAGGATACATACCACACGATAGTTTTTAGGCTGAAAATATTAGAAAGGGTAAATCAAATTGTGTGCCATGATCAAGTTAGGTGTGTTGAAAGACCTATTGAACATCGAGAATACTTTACTACCTTAAAACTTATGGGAAATGATAAAACCTTTGGGTGGGATGGGATGTCAGTAAAATTCTTCATTAAGTTTTGGGAGAAACTCAAGAACCAAGTTACTAAGATTGTCGCTATAAGGTTGAAAAAGGAATCGAAGATGGAATTATTATATCGATCCCTAATCAACTTGCTTGTGATTCCTTTGGGCATTGGAGACCCTATTGGAGTGGAGATAACGGAAGCAACCCACACCTACATGGAGTAAGCAAGGATAGATAAAGAGAAGCACAACACTCAAAGTAGATTGATGAGAATGAGTGAAGTACAAATGAAGGGACATGATAAGGTCACACACACACTCATAAGAGTGTGTATGCTCAGGGATAAACCCTCCTAAGAAGAAGGGAAAAAGTGGCCTGGCCCATTATTTGCCTACAGCCACACATTACCACCACATAAATGGACACACACCCATCACTTGCTTAATGTTATTTATAAAATTCTTGCTAAGGTGGTTACAAACAACATCTCTCCCTCTTCTCCAAGATAGTGTGAGCAAGAGACAATTTGGATTTATTAAGTGAAGGTCTATTTTTTTATGACAATATCATGAATGTCTTGGTTGGGAAGGAATGGGTTGTTATCTTTAAGTAAAAATATATTTTGTTAGCAAGGTTTTGTTAAAAATGGGATTTTCTAGGTAGATTTCTCAATGTGTTTTCACACTTGGAATCACACTTGGAAGAGGTGCTTGTTCTCATCTTATGATCAATGGCTCCATGGTTGGTTGTCCCTTTGATGAGATATGTAAGATAAGGGTGCCGTCTTGGCTCCTCTGCTCTTTGATGTGCCCACTAAAGTACATAGTAAATTAAAAATTTGGGACTATGTGCTTCTCCCCTTTTATGCCATAATTATTGTGATCAACTCTATCATTCTCTTGTTGTAGAATCCAGAAATGCCACTAGCTTAAGCTTTTTGAAGTCTTTTCTTTGGAGAAATAAGATTTACTAAGAAACCCCAACATTGGATTACTTAGAACAAGGTCTCTATGCCTAACATCATGGGGGGGTTGGGTAAGATCCTTCTCACCAATAATATAATAAATAGAGTGTGTAAAATATTGTAAATGTGTAAATTCTTTGTAAAATTCTCATAAAAACGGCAAAGGACGTCGCATCTTTTTTATTCTTTCCGTGATCTTTGGAAAGATATGAGTGGGACAAAGGATTTGCATTTAGGTCAAAGACAAAAATAGTAGAATTAATTGGAAAAGATAATAAAACTCTCATAAATAAATTAGAAAAAGCCTTTTTGAGTAAAATTAACCAGGTTCATATGCTTAAAGTAATGAGAAAAATCCGTGTGTACATGTGTGTGCACACTTGCATTTAATTTAGGTCAAAGGAAAAAGATGGTAAAATTAATTTGAAAATAAAAATAAAAAATTAATAAAATTTGACAAATACGACTGCTTTGAGAGATAGTGCAAGTTCAACTAAGGAGTTCTATAGAGAGAGAATTAGAAGGATACATACCACACGATAGTTTTTAGGCTGAAAATATTAGAAAGGGTAAATCAAATTGTGTGCCATGATCAAGTTAGGTGTGTTGAAAGACCTATTGAACATCGAGAATACTTTACTACCTTAAAACTTATGGGAAATGATAAAACCTTTGGGTGGGATGGGATGTCAGTAAAATTCTTCATTAAGTTTTGGGAGAAACTCAAGAACCAAGTTACCAAGATTGTTGCTATAAGGATTTTAGGGAAGCAGAGCTTGAAAAAGGAATCAAAGATGGAATTATTATATCGATCGCTAATCAACTTGCTTGTGATTCCTTTGGGCATTGGAGACCATATTGGAGTGGAGATAACGGAAGCAACCCACACCTACATGCAATAAGCAAGGATAGATAAAGAGAAGCACAACACTCAAAGTAGATTGATGAGAATGAGTGAAGTACAAATGAAGAGACATGATAAGGTCACACACACATTCATAAGAGTGTGTATGCTCAGGGAAAAACCCTCCTAATAAGGAGGGAAAAAGTGGCCTGGCCCATTATTTGCCTACAGCCACACATTACCACCACATAAATGGACACACACCCATCACTTGCTTAATGTTATTTATAAAATTCTTGCTAAGGTGGTTACAATCAACATCTCTCCCTCTTCTCCAAGATAGTGTGAGCAAGAGACAATTTGGATTTATTAAGTGAAGGTCTATTTTTTTATGACAATATCATGAATGTCTTGGTTGGGAAGGAATGGGTTGTTATCTTTAAGTAAAAATATATTTTGTTAGAAAGGTTTTGAAGTCAATATTAGATAAAGTGGGAAAAATCCCATTCCCATGAAAAAAGTGGGGGTATGGTAAACTCATCCAAAAGTTTGTCAAAACATATTCATGTGACATATCATTAGAAAGAGCTTGAAAAGTAGAATCTAGATCTACTTTGTCCGACAAATTTGGAGTTTGCATGTTCAAGTTATGGCCAAAATAAATTTTTTCAATACATTCCCATTTTGAGGGATTTTTCCTATTTTATCTAATATTGACTTTTTGTTAAAAATGGGATTTTCTGGGTAGATTTCTCAATGTGTTTTCACACTTGGAAGAGGTGCTTGTTCTCATCTTATGATCAATGGCCCCATGGTTGGTTGTCCCTTTGATGAGATATGTAAGATAAGGGTGCCGTCTTGGCTCCTGTGCTCTTTGATGTGGCCACTAAAGTACATAGTAAATTAGAAATTTGGGACTATGTGCTTCTCCCCTTTTATGCCATAATTATTGTGATCAACTCTATCATTCTCTTGTTGTAGAATCCAGAAATGCCACTAGCTTAAGCTTTTTGACGTCTTTTCTTTGGAGAAATAAGATTTACTAAGAAACCCCAACATTGGATTACTTAGAACAAGGTCTCTATGCCTAACATCATGGGGGGGTTGGGTAAGATCCTTCTTACCAATAATATAATAAATTGAGTGTGTAAAATATTGTAAATGTGTAAATTCTTTGTAAAATTCTCATAAAAACGGCAAAGGACGTCGCATCTTTTTTATTCTTTCCCTGATCTTTGGAAAGATATGAGTGGTACAAAGGATTTGCATTTAGATCAAAGAGAAAAATAGTAGAATTAATTGGAAAAGATAATAAAACTCTCATAAATAAATTAGAAAAAGCCTTTTTGAGTAAAATTAACCAGGTTCATATGCTTAAAGTAATGAGAAAAATCCGTGTGTACATGTGTGTGCACACTTGCATTTAATTCAGGTCAAAGGAAAAAGATGGTAAAATTAATTTGAAAATAAAAAATAAAAAATTAATAAAATTTGACAAATACGACTGCTTTGAGAGCTAGTGCAAGTTCAACTAAGGAGTTCTATAGAGAGAGAATTAGAAGGATACATACCACACGATAGTTTTTAGGCTGAAAATATTAGAAAGGGTAAATCAAATTGTGTGCCATGATCAAGTTAGGTGTGTTGAAAGACCTATTGAACATCGAGAATACTTTACTACCTTAAAACTTATGGGAAATGATAAAACCTTTGGGTGGGATGGGATGTCAGTAAAATTCTTCATTAAGTTTTGGGAGAAACTCAAGAACCAAGTTACCAAGATTGTTGCTAAGGATTTTAGGGAAGCGGAGCTTGAAAAAGGAATCAAAGATGGAATTATTATATCGATCCCTAATCAACTTGCTTGTGATTCCTTTGGGCATTGGAGACCCTATTGGAGTGGAGATAACAGAAGCAACCCACACCTACATGCAATAAGCAAGGATAGATAAAGAGAAGCACAACACTCAAAGTAGATTGATGAGAATGAGTGAAGTACAAATGAAGGGACATGATAAGGTCACACACACACTCATAAGATTGGGACATGATAAGGTCACACACACACTCATAAGAGTGGGACAGCTTCAACAGGTGCACGTGATAGAAACTAAGAAGCAACTGGTAAAAGCTTTGGAGAAATGTGTGATGAGCCATCAACGAATGAAAGCGCACGTGGCAGCACAAGAAGACAATGGCAAAGTTGCATAGAAGTGCCGGAAGTAGTGGCGCATAGCTAGAATACTAGCGAAGACCGAGCATTGGAAAAAATGATGTGGCGCTGACAATGAGAAGACCAGTGCATGCGCATCAGGTCAAGGACTTCAATTCAACAGATGCAGAGTGAACGCTCCTTTGATACACTATTGGCTATGGAGGATGGAGAGCTTGGACTGCCATAGCCATGGCTACACACGAAGAGAGAAAGAGACAGATAGATACTCAATACGGAGAGAGACTCAATGCTAGACTCAATGACATGAGACTAGATGATTAATGATATTGAGTGAATACAATGGAAGAGACCACACCTCTATATAGGTGCATATGTACAAAGGATGTGATGGGCAGTGTGACACATAATGAGACAAGATAAGCGTGGGCTAAGAGATGGTTCTCACAAGAAGCTACCAATCCCAACAACTTTCAACATGATCAATCCTCCATCCACTCTCTTGTGGATGTTGAGGACTCTTGAATTATGCAGGACTTGATAGTCTTGGCAATGGATTATATAGCTCCTCTCACACTTGAGGACAACTGTTTAGAAGAGAGGAATGATGTCACCATTTTTGGGATTTACTAGCATTTATCACTATTTTACATATTTATGAGGAGTTACGGACTTTTGGACAAGCTTGGAAATGAGAGGTTATCAACCTGGCCATCATGTGGGAACCCAAGATGTTATATAATCTCCACCCTTTAGCTAAACGCAGATGCCCGGACGCTAGTGTATCATCCTAGAGAATTGGTATCGTAGGTGACCCCGCATTAAATACTAGTTACCTAGTGTTATTGATACAGCTCGAGACCATGCTTGATAGGTGTATGTTTTTGAGATAAAACAAGTACTATCAAGCTTAACGACTGTGTGTGGTCGAAGTGAAACAAGTGGCCTACGCTAGACAACTGCACACGGTCGAAGCGTAACAAGTGGCCTACGCTAGACAATTGCACACGGTCAAAGCGTAACAAGTGGTTTATGCAATTGATGTGCCATGCTAATTGAAGTGTAACAAGTAGTAATGCACGCCATGCTAGATGATGTGTATAATGATACTCATCGTAGTGTAACAAGTGGTGGGTGTATGCTGTGATTGTGCCTATCAACGTTTCATATTGGGATTAATTGTTGTGGAGACATTTGTGAGATAGGTGATAGGTAGTGCGTGTGTCGCACATGGAGGATCTTGTCTATATCATCTCTGATTATTATTATTTCATATTATTTTGTTGGCCATGTACCAAACTCGGGGGGGTCACTATATGTAGAATACCCTTATCGCGTGCGTTCAAGGCCTATATTTTAAATCCTTTATCTGTGAATTTTTTTATCCATATAATATCCCCTTTTCTTTATGAATCTGTAAATTTTTTTGAAAAAATTTTAAATCATACCCTTATGTAAATATATTTATGTAAGTTTCATAAATTAAAAATATGCTTCTGTTGAACGCACGTGATATTTACATTTTTTTGTGAGTGACCCCCCCGAGGTACCAAATGATTGTACATATTATTTATGCATGCTTCTGTGTGGCATTGCTATATTATCAACATATATGTTAGAAGAGTTTTGGTTATTTAACACTTAGTGTGTAAACAAGATCTATTGCTTCAGCTATTTTTATAAAAGTGAAAAAACAAGTACAAATTTATACGCATTATTATTAGCTCCTTGGGCTATATATTGAATACAATTCTCAAAATACTCATGTCATGAAAGTGGGAGCTACATACATCAGGAGGAGATTGCACCCAATAGTGTGTTAATAGTGATGTCTGCTCTATCTGATGTTTTTATTTTATGCTCAATCTTGTCAATTTGATTCAAGTCTATGATTTATTCCTTGATGTATATGTGAGTTTGATTAAATTTTCAAGAAGTACATGGGGTCCCGTGACAGTGGTATCAGAGCTATGGTTTATTCCTTGATGTATATCTGAGTTTGATTAAATTTTCAAGAAGTACATGAGGTCCCGTAACAATGGTATCAAAAGTCAATATTAGGTAATTTGGAAAAAATCTCACATTTTGGGAATCAATTACTCCATATAGTTTTGGACATATCTTAAACATACTAACTCCAAATTTGTCGAAGATCATAGATTTAGATTCTACTCTTCAAGATCTTTCCGATGATATGTCACATGAGGGGGTTTTGACAAACTTTTGGACAGGTTCACCATGCTCCCATTTTTCAAATGGGAATGGGATTTTTCCCAAATTATCTAATATGGTGTTTCAAAGCTATAGGTAATTGCACTTGAAGAATAGGGAGAAGCTCACAAAAATCCAAAGGATACAAAGACAAAAGCTTAAGGACTCTTGGATAAAGCTTAGAAGGTTTATGAGAATTTTTTGAGCCATAGAATGAAGATCAAAGATCAAGGACTACCAATTTATGTCACCTTTGCCTCCAAAAGCCACCCTTCTTAATGAAAAGTGGTTTTCAGATTTTCTTAACCTCTCCATAATCCGATCGTACGAATGGAATCAACAATTGAAGGAGACTCAAGCCCAATTTTCAGATTGCTAAACCCTTGTTCATGACAGAAACCTATAATGAAAGGTGGAGAGTTGTCCATAAATTAATTTGAAGAAATCGCTTATTGGTTGATTGCATATAATTAAACTTAGATTAAAGCTAAATCAAGAACAAATCAAGGTTATAGAGATTATTAAAGTTAAAATTTTATTTTTCTTTTCGCTCTCCATCCACTAGCGATAGTGACGACGGCTTGCTTTAAAAAAAAGCTTAAACATTAAGTTTTGTAAGCTTAAAAGCTTATTACTTTTAAACAAAGCCTATACTACTATAAGCTTACGTCTCGGTTTCCTCTGTGCGTTGGTCGATTCTATAGCCAAGCCATAAAGCCTTGTTTTATTTAAGCTTAAACACTATAAGCTTATAATACTAAAGCTTATCTCCCAAAGCTTTTACAACTCCTCAAGCCCTACAATTTCCCTCTCTCTTACAACATATATTAAAAACCTCAAGCATTTACATCCCCACGTGCTCTCCTTATCATTTAAAGGATTTCCAATCTCTACTTCTTAAAGGTTTGCAGCACTATTGTTTCACCAAGGAAATTTTCCAAATCGTCATCAAAGCTCTCAACTAAAGGAATTCTAGCAAATTGTGCAACCTACATTACAAGCCATTGAAAAATTCAAGGTCTGAGTCTCTCAAGCTTCTTAAGTTCATGCCCGCTTTGATACTACGGTCTCTTAGTCCTTGTCAATTTTTCTTCTCATGGTACGACTTGAACAAGCTTTCGCCTTCTTACAAATTACGGATGAAAGCTAAGTATTATTATTATTTCTACATTTAAAATTTCCACATCTCTCTTTCATCATGAATCCTCTACCCCTTATCATTCAAGAGCAAATTTAGTCACTGATTCTAGTTGAGAAGAAGTTGAGAATGGATCTAAGAACACGTTATCCTACAAGAAGAGGCATAGACATGCTTGTGATACATCTTCAGATTCCGAAGGTGACCAAATTCAGAGAACAATGTAAGCTACTCTTAGAGCTCAGGAGTCTAGAAAAGAGAAAAAAATTAGCTGCAAAGCATTTATCTTTCAAAATTTTGATGGCAAGAAAGATGCTTGCATAATACTTGCTTGGCTTAGTCAACTTGATGATTACTTTTCGAGGAGAAAAGTCTCTGAGGACAACAAAATCAAGTGTGCAACCAATCATTTAGTGGACAGTGCAGCATTGTCGTGGAACGTTATTAAAACCAATAAACACAAACCTAAATCTTAGAAGAGATTTAAAAAGCACATTAAGAAAGATTTCTTGTCCTCACAATACAAAGCTAGAGCTAGACAATGATGGTCCATCTTCAGATAACTTGAGAAAGAGAATATATCCGCTTATGTGGATAGATTTTGACAAACTTTGCTACAAATACAGGTAATTGAGAAAGTTCGCACTAAGAATCAAAGAAAGAAGTTTATAGAAGGTTTGAAATCCACAATTCAATCAAAAGCAAACATGTTTCGACTGCACTCTCTAAGCTCAGCTATTTTCTTAGCCTTAAATTGTGAAAAGAAAAACAGCATCCCTAAGTAAGCAATGACAACTCAAATCTCAACACATCAAAGTTCTTGAAGCCTAAAACCTTTCCAAAAACATTTGATAAACCTCTCAAGGGCAATAACACAAGTATTGACACCAAGGTTGATAAATCACAACAAGCTAATAAAAATGATTCAAAGAAGTATTACATGTGCAATGAGATTGGACATATTACATCGAAATGTCCACGGAAATCAAAGTATATCTCACATAGAATAAACATGATCGATGATGATAAGAAGAATATCCCTAATACAACAAGTATTCCGACTCCTAAGGTAACATATTCATTTCATTTGATTTTTTTAACAACAAATTTTATTTCAAAGTTTTAGTAAATTTGAAGGAGAATTTTTATGCATCAAAAGTAGAACTTCTTGAATTTTTCACTATGTATTAGTCTTGTGGTATGGAACACAAAGATTAATCATGTGTGAAAGATTCTGATGCATACTTATCCCTAGATTTATATGAGATAATTTATGGTAGTATGGGACACTAGAATTTATAAGCAATCCTTAATACCTTATCTATCTGTCATAATTAGAAAAGATACTAGAATTTGTATATTGTAAGATTTTGATCTCCTTTACTCGTTGCTTATCCAAGCAGGAGAGATGATACATAATGTCCATCCTTTAGTTGAACGGGAACGCCAAGACGCTACTGACAACTGTGTCATCCTAGTGAATTGGTATCATGGGTGACCCCACATTAAATACTAGTTACCTAATGTTATTGATATAGCTTGAGACCATGCTTGATGAATGTATGTTGTTGAGGTGTAACAAGTAGTGTCATGCTTGACAATTGTGTGTGATTAAAGTGAAACAAGTGGACTATGCTAGACAACTGCACACGATCGAAGTGTAACAAGTGGTTTATGCAATTGATGTGCCATGCTAATTGAAGTGTAACAAGTGGTAATACACGCCATGCTAGATGATGTGTATAATGATACTCTCATCGTAGTATAACAAGTGGCGAGTGTATGTTGTGTTTATGCCTATCAATGTTTCATATTGAGATTAATTGTTGTAGAGATAGCAATTAATTAGAACAACTAATGTATTAACGTTTGGATCTTGTCTATATCATCTCGGATTATTATTATTTCGTATTATTTTGTTAGCTATGTGCCTTTATGCACGCTTGTGTGTGGTGTTACTATATTATTAGCACATATGTTAGAAGATTTTTGGTTATTTACACTTAGTGTGTAAACAAGCTCTAGTCCTTGAGCTATTTTTGTAAAAGTGAAAAAGCAAGGCTAAATTTGTATGCACTATTATTATCTCCTTGGACTATATATTGAATACAATTCTCAAAACACTCATGTGGTGAAAGTGGAAGCTGCACACATGAGTAGTGTGAGGGCATGCCTAGAATGTACGGCAGCACAAATTAATGACATTGGTATCAGACATTTATATTGCCGTACATTCTCGGCATTCCCTCACACTACACAGGCAACAACCCTAAAACTGTGTAAAGTGCGAGATGCAAGAGCGTACCCAAGATGTACGACAGTGACAACTAATGACACCAACAATGTACAGAAGGAGGTAGAAACCCTAGATCTATGAGAAGTGCGAGAGCTTACCTAGGATGTATGGTAGCGTAAAATAATGATACTACTGTACCACTTGCTTCACCACAAGCAGCCCGATACTCTACCTCTGTAGAAGACAAGGCAATAGTTGGCTGCCTCTTGCTGCTCCAAGAAATAGCTCCTGAGCCAAGGATAAATCCATAGCTTGATGTAGATCTCCTCGTGTATGGATCTCCTCCCAATCTGAGTCAATCCAATCTCGGAGTCTGACTCGGTCCGTCATTCCCCCTCTAGTGTCATAGAAGAGTACAAGATCCTTCTTACCCTGTAGATACCACAAGATCCGCAATCCTGCGTCCTAATGAGTCTTCAAAGGTGTCTGCATGAATGAGCTCAACAGCCCCACTGGAAAGCTCAAGTCCAATTTGGTGTTCAGAACCAAATCAATGAACCAACAAGCTTCCGATACAAGGAGGCATCAACCTGCTCAAAAGGAACATTAACTCTGAGTTTGGTGTTTGGATCTATCGGTGAAGAAATAGACTGGCAGTTCTCCATCCCAAAGGTCTCCAGCAACTCATGAACATACTGCTGCTATGAAACAAAGAACCCCCTCTAGGTCTGCCAAATCTCCGATCCCAAAAAGAAATGGAGTAAGCCTAAGTCGATCATCTCAAACTCCTTTGACAAGGCAGCCTTCGTCAGAGCTATGTAAGCTTAATAATATAATCCACAATATCCATATGGAAAGAGTGCTAAATGTGTGCACATAAAGCCAACTCCATACTTCCAAGATAAATTTTGTGAATTCATAAACCCTTAGATCAACAAGCTGTCTACTGCTCATGCTTCATAGGCTCTGAAATGGCTAGCCATGCTTCATAGGCTCTGAAATGGCTAGCCATGCTTAATAGGCAATGATGGTAAATGTGGTCCCCACTTGTGATCTTTTCTCTTCCTTATTGATAGAAGGAAGGCTATGCTCTGATACCAATGTAACTCGCAGCGCCCGGGGGACTAGGGCCTTAGACACACTTGTTGATACCATCAATGCATATTAAAACATTTAAACATGGCCACAACCTTAACACATATCCATCATCACTTTGCATAAAACATAAAAGCTGGACAAAACATCCACAAATGCTGAAAATGGAGCTTGCACGTGTGACACTGCATAGAGGCCGGAATGGGCCGACCCCCCCTCCCCCCCCCCTTTGGAGTATTTTATTACCCAAGGAGAATAATATCATGTACAAGCTTTGAGGGCCTTACTCTCCCCACGGGAGATGCCAGATTATCCATATACAAATGCCATAACACAGCCCAACACGAGGCAACCAAGGCAGGACATAGGCTGTAGAAATGCCAAGCCAACAACATAATCAATATACCTCCGTGTGGGTACTGATTCTTTCCCAAAAACCACAGGTCTTCATGCAATAGAGCTGGTACAGCAAGTACAACTCTTCATTCAGTTGGTACAGTAGGTACAATGGCTGGTACAGCCAGTATAGTGACTAGTACAGCAGGTATAGTGGCAAGTACAGTCCGTGCGATGGCTGGTATAGCAAATACAGCAAGTACAAATGCTGGTACAGCATGTACAATGATTGATACAGCAGGTATAGTGGCTGGTACAACAAGTATAGAAGTTGGTATCTATAGTCGGTACAATGGGTGGTACAACAAGTACAAGGACTGGTACAGCCAATACAATGGCTCGTACAATAGGTACAAAGACTGGTACAACAAGTACAATGGCTAGAAATCATAATAAATGAGTAAATACCCTTGCCTTCAGTATTTCTTCGCGATGGAAGCCTCCAAAATAGTCCCCAACAGCCGGTATTCTTCATGGACAGCCTTCAAAAGAGAGAGAGAAAGAGAGTAGCCATCATTAGGGAAGCCTTCGACGGTGGTAGAGGCTAGTGTGCAACAAGAGAGCCTCTATTAATGAAGAGAGAGGGCTCCAATTTATAGATTTGGACCTCCCATGAGCTAAAATGGCAAGAGAAGGCTACAATGACAAGTGGAGAGCCACACAATAGCTAAAGTGACAAGTGTGAGGCCACTTGTCTCACTTTGATCCACTTTCTAACAAGTGTCACGCCACTTGTCTCACTTTGGTCCACTTTCTTGGCACATGTCCCAATCTAAGAGATGGGTCCTTCCATAAACTTTATCTCTAAAAATATCCCAATTGGTAGACATTCTGTCATAGGCACTTTGCCAACTCTTGGTATCTGCTCAATTCCAGATGTAATGACGCGAACAGAATTTCCATTGGAGTCGGGCCAAAAATAGCAACTTTCCTAAATTTTAGGAGTGTGGTCCTTTGTATTCTAGGATAATCCCCCATTCCCAAAGCTTGTACTTTCCAAATATTTAGACGTCCTGGAGTCCACCAGACTCCTTTCATACTGGGAAATGTCCAGGCTAGTGACATCCTCCCCAACTTCTTAAAAGTTGTCCGCAACTTTAAGCTTCAAGCCATATATTCAAGATAGAATCATGTCCCATCGAGTGGGCGAGACGAGATAGTCTCTAAAATCCAATATAACTGAAGAATCCATGTCCCAAAGAAATGGGTGAGACTAAATAAGTCTCCATGATAGCAATATTATAATCATGTCCCAAAATAAATGGGCGAGAAT
Source organism: Cibotium barometz (assembly GCF_041138505.1). Taxonomy (NCBI): domain Eukaryota; kingdom Viridiplantae; phylum Streptophyta; class Polypodiopsida; order Cyatheales; family Cibotiaceae; genus Cibotium; species Cibotium barometz. Next base: position 33,322,181 of record NC_141070.1, on the reverse strand, counting down.
TCCGTGGAAGATATGCTAGACACAGGCGCACAAGAGCCAATTGTGTCTCAATCACCAATATCAATGAGATAATCATATGCCAAGAAACTAGTGCCTCGCACAGAAACATGTGCTATGCACACAAACTAGTGCCATTAAAGAGCACAAACCATGGTGACAGAAAAGCTGGTTCTCCATAATTCTGGCAATCCTTTCTCCCAATCCCAATAGTTCCCATGTTCTCCCATACAATCCCAACTCTGATCAACAAGCATGGTGTGGAAACAATAAAATACTCACTCCACAATCGCAACACGAATCCACGTGTATGGTGGAGTGTTCATTGAATTGTCCTCTCACAATCCCAACATGAATCCACATGCATGGTGAGATGAACAATGAACCTCTTGGCCTCTGTATGGGGAGATAGTGATTCCAATAAGTCCAGATATCATAATCATGTCCCAAGTAAATGGGCGAGAAAAATCAGTCCCATAAGTCCAGATATCATAATCCAAGCTCAAAGCACACAAACATGTGCCAATCCACATGACCCTTGGCGTACACATAAGTCCCTTGCCAACCAGGTATCATGTCCACTTTACCACTTGCACTCCGTGTTGGTACTCTGACCACACACCTTGGATAAGAGGTGGGCTCAAGTAACGAGATAGAACAATCACTCGTAGGCATAGATAGCCTGGTGTTCCATGAGCATTTATGCTACACATAGTTTACAGGCATTTCGGCCACCAATAGTTTGTAGGCATTTCGGCCACCAACTCACACTACCCTCTCAAGTGCCCATGTTCCCTTCCATCTGCTCTCTATTGTTCCACCCAGATATGGTATAAACAATCTTCAAGAGAGCACGTAGGACAAGAGAACACTACACAGTATGTTGTGTTGACACTACCCTCTGAAGTGCCCATGTTCCCTTCCATCTGCTCTCTATTGTTCCACCCACACATGGTAGAAACAATCTTCAAGAGAGCCTGTAGGACAAGAGAACACTACACAGGGTATGTTGTCACAAACCCCTATATTCTAGGTACATGCGGATGCGTGTCAGGCCTAGAAACATGCGGATGCATGTATGTATTATACCTGGGCATGTGTATGGATCATATGAGTGGATGCATATGAGTCCAAGGACATGGCAGGACATTTGTGGACTTTCGGGCGCTGCCCCTCTGGATTCCGGCCATGCACACATGGTGTGTTATGATGGCAGGCGGAATATTTTCAAGTAGCAGAAATGCTTATGGAACTCCAGGTTATCTATGCCTGCGAGTGATTGTTTTATCTTGTTACTTGAGCCCACCTCTCATCCAAGGTGTGTGATCAGAGTACCAACACGGAGAGCAAGTGGTAAAGTGGACATGACGGGACTTATGTCTATGCCAAGGGTCATGTGGACCGATGTCTTGTTGGCAGGAGACTTATTTTGTCTCGCCCATTTACTTGGGACATGGATTATGATATCTGGACTTATGGGACTGTTTTGTCTCGCCCATTTACTTGGGACATGTTTTGTCTCGCCCATTTACTTGGGACATGGATTATGATATCTGGACTTATGGGACTGTTTTGTCTCGCCCATTTACTTGGGACATGGATTATGAAATCTGGACTTATGGGACTGATTTGTCTCGCCCATTTATCTTGGGACATGGATTATGATATCTGGACTTATGGGACTGTTATGTCTCGTCCATTTACTTGGGACATGGATTATGAAATCTGGACTTATGGGACTGATTTGTCTCGCCCATTTATCTTGGGACATGGATTATGATATCTGGACTTATGGGACTGTTTTGTCTCGCCCATTTACTTGGGACATGGATTATGAAATCTGGACTTATGGGACTGATTTGTCTCGCCCATTTATCTTGGGACATGGATTATGAAATCTGGACTTATGGGACTGATTTGTCTCGCCCATTTATCTTGGGACATGGATTATGATATGTGGACTTATGGGACTATTTTGTCTCGCCCATTTACTTGGGACATGGATTATGAAATCTGGACTTATGGGACTGATTTGTCTAGCCCATTTATCTTGGGACATGATTATGATATCTGGACTTATGGGACTGTTTTTGTCTCACCCATTTATCTTGGGACATGATTTTGATATTGGTATTATGGAGACTTATTTAGTCTTGCCCATTTCTTTGGGACATGGATTCTTCAGTTATATTGGATTTTTGAGACTGTCTCGTCTCGCCCAATCGATGGGACATGATTATATCTTGAATATATGGCTTGAAGCTCAAAGTTGCGGGACAACTTTTAAGAAGCTGGGGAGGATGTCACCAGCCTGGACATTTCCCAGTCTGAAAGGAGTCTGGTGGACTCCAGGATGTTTAAATATTTGGAAAGTACAAGCTTTGGGAATGGGGAATTATCCTAGAATACAAAGGACCACACTCCTAAAATTTAGGAGAGTTGCTATTTTTGGCCCGATTTTGATGGAAATTCTGTTCGCTTCATTACATCTGGGATTGAGCAGATACCAAGAGTTGGCAAAGTACCTATGACAGAATGTCTACCAGTTGGGATATTTTTAGAGGTAAAGATTATAGAAGGACCCATCTCTTAGATTGGGACATGTGGCAAGAAAGTGGACCAAAGTGAGGCCTGACACTTGTTAGAAAAAGGATCAAAGTGAGACAAGTGGCCTCACACTTGTCACTTCAGCTATTGTGTGGCTCTCCACTTGTCATCGTAACCTTCTCTTGCCATTTTCGCTCATGGGAGGTCCAAATCTATAAATTGGAGCCCTCTCTCTTCATTAATGGAGGCTCTCTTGCTCCACACTAGCCTCTACCACCGTTACAGGTTGCCCTAATGATGGGTACTCTCTTTCTCTCTCACTTGAAGGCTGCCCATGAAGAATACCGGCTGTTGGGTACTGTTTTGGAGGCTTCCATTGCGAAGAAATACTAAAGGCAAGGGTATTCAATCATTTATTATGATTTCTAGCCATTGTACTTGTTGTACCAGCATTTGTACTTGCCGTACTTGCCACCGTATCGACTGTACCAGCCACTGTACCTGCTATACCAGCCCTTGTACTGGCTGTACCAACTTCTATACTTGTACCTGTACCGGCTGTACCAGCCCCACTGTACCTGCTGTTCCAGCCACTGTACCGGCTGTACCTGCTGTACCGGCTGAATGGAGAGTTGTACTTGTTGTACCCTCTCTATTGCATGAATACCCGTGGTTTTTGGGAAAGAATCAATACCCACACGGAGGTATATGGATTATATTGTTGGCTCGGCATTTCTACAGCCTATGTTCCGGCTTGGTTGCCTCGTGTTGGGCTATGTTATGGCATTTGTATTTGGATAATCCGGCATCTCCCGTTGTCGTGAAGTGTGCGGTACAGCCAGGAAAGTACGAAACTTCTAGCTGTGAGAGTGAATGTCCAATCCAACAAGGAATCTCACGCACAAAATTTCCCAAGGAGTATTGAACATCATTATTTCCAGTGACAAATACATGTGTCAACTTGCCTCAATACATCCTTGAATTCATCCAGATGATTGCACAGAATTGCATGAAATCCTTTGAACCATTCACATGTGTGCATAACAAAGCCTTCCAATTTTTCCAATATACATGTGATCAATTTCATCCTTTACATCCAGTGCCATCAAGACCATTATATCATGATGCTCTTTTTCACCTGAAAACCTGCCTTAATATTCTAACATTTCACAAGCAAAAGATAGAATACGGCATAGCTATTTCATGTACATAATTTCCAAATCTTCTTGTGAATCAAAAGGATCACCATCATGCCTTCTTTTAAATATCTTGATTCTTTTGCCAGCCACAAGATTCTTTACTTCTGTTCCATCAAGTTCACACAGAGTATACGTAGCATTCCCATGCACATGCTTAACAATGTAAGGGCCAAACCATCTTTTTGCAAATTTTCTTTGAACAGTGAATTGGTTGTCAAGGCTACTATCATACATTAGAACCCAATCACCTTCTTCAATAGGTTTTGGCCGGAGTCTGTGTCTACTATCAAATCTTTCTTTATTTTTCAACCTTGCATCTTTCAAGCGAGCTTTAGCAAGCTCTACATCTTCAGGCCTCCTCTCCAACTGTCTTATTCGCAATGCAAGGAGGTCATCTCTGCTCAATCCTTCCACCCAGGGCAATACATTCCAAGTTAGAATTACTTCTTCAACTGGCATCACTGGCTTCTGACCATACATTAATTCTGCAGGCATGTATCCTGTCACTGAGCTATGAGTTGTACGGTCAGCCCACAAGGCATATGGTAGCAGCTTTGGCCACTCTCTCATCCTTCCTCTGCATGCCTTAGCCAAAGCTTTAATGATTGGAGGATGTCCTCGCTCACTTTTCCCATTGCCCTCAGGATTGTAAGCACATGTTAGAGACAGTTTGATACCAATTCTAGAGAAGAATTCCCTTGCTTCTTCAACATCTAGCTCTCCCCTATCAGCTGTTATTTTCCCAACACAACCATATCGGCAGATCACATCTTCCAAGAGAAATTTGCATACTGTTTCCGTACTCTTTGTTCTAAGAGCACGCCCTTCTACCTGATTTGTCAAATCTTCTCTTGCAAGTGCTATATACCGCATCTGCCAAATTCCCAAAGGCATTGTAACTAGATCTACTACCCATTTGTAGTGCATGGCAGGTGGGTAGGTTGGTTGCAAGCCATCACGATGCCTCACATTCGAGTACATTTGGCATACTATGCATGTTTCCACATATTGGGAAATATCCTTGTACATTCCTCTCCACCAATATTTTTCCTTTATTTTGGTAAAGGTGGCCCACACACTTCTATGCCCAGCCCAGAGACTCTCATGGAATTCTTTCACAAGCTTTCCTTGAGTCTCTTTATCACATATGACTCTCTGTGGCATAGCATTCCTCTGTTTAGGATGCTTCCAGAGATACCCATCCTTTAGAAAGTAACCATATGCTTTTCTGCGGATCCTCTTAAATTCTGAGTCAGACCAATTTTGTTGCCTTGTTAGAGTGCTCAAATATTGACCAATAAGCAACCAATCTCCTTCATATATTTCCTCAATAAAAGACTCGAGTGCATTTGATAGGCAAATATGATCCCCCTTTGCATATGCTGTAGTATAGAACTTTGTACCCACATCATCAATGTCACTAATCATCTCTTTCTCATCTTCATACCTGGCTCTTGATAGCATATCTGCAACTGGATTATCTTTTCCCGCAATATGCTCAAACTCAGGATTTAGTGACTTAATATAAGCAATCCACCTAAGCATAGCAATATCTGGAGTGGTACAACTTGCTATCATCCCAAGAAGTGGCAAGCAATCAGTCTCCACAAGTACAGATGCCCCAATAAGATATTCTTTTTCACATTTTAGAGCAGTGACTATCCCCCATAATTCTCTCTTGATCTGTGGATACTTTCGCTGCCGAAAGCTTAATACCTTTGCTCCAAATCTAATTACATACCTATGATCATCCTCATCATCTTGCCCTACTGCCCATCCTATCCCAGTAGGACTAGTATCAACTGTAACAATCACAGGCCTGCCACACTCATAATCCGCCTTTCTCAAAATGGGTGATGATTGGAGCAAATATTTCAGCTTCCGCATAGCTTTAATATGTACTGCACTCCACAAAAATTTTTGATTCTTCCTCAAAAGCTGATAAAGAGGATCTGCTACATGTGCATAATGTGGGATCCAAATAACATAAAAGACACATGCTCCAAGAAATCTCCTCAGCTCTGTAACATTAATGCATGTCTCTTTCATTCTTTGTATTGCATCTATTTTGGCTGGACAAGGACGGCGTCCACTAGTACTACAAAGATGTCCCACTATTAGCACTTCACCAACTCCAAACACTGATTTCAGCCCAGATAAAGTAAGATTCACCTCTTCAAGCCTGGATAGAATCATGTCACAATCCTTTATATGATTTGTCACAAACTTGCGGCACCCTTTTGAATCCAAATCCTCATCTTTGTCTTTCTCATCACAGCCCTTTATTGGCACATCATCCAAAAATGGCATAGTTTTTTGTGGTATGAAGTCCCGTAAGACTTTATTCATTCCGTTCATCATATGTGCCACTGAGTTAGTGGCACCCTGTGGTAAGGTACACATCCTTACTAATCCCAAAGGAGTTCTCATTGTGGTCAAGTCCCTGCTTTGTATATCCAGCTGGAACTGATCATATCCCGAATACAGATCACCCATAGAGTATATAGCTTTCCCTGCAAATGCTTCTGCAAACTCATCCACAATTGGGCCTGCTCCCACATTCCTGATTGTGACTTTGTTTACAGGTTGCATGTCTTGAATAAAGCGCAATGTCCCATTTTTCTTTGGTACAGTAAACCATCTGTTGGAATATGGGGCACATGAAGGCTCCAAGATTCCCATCCTGATCTTTTCCTTTAGTAATTCCATCAACTTTGGCAAGAGAGCCTTTGGTACTGGAATTGGCCGCACGTTCCAGGGCACATGTGGAACAGTAAAGATCACCATTGGTGCTGTTACACTTGGATCAACACAACCTATCTCATGCGGCTGAAAGGCAAAAGCTTTCCCATGTTTTACAAGCATCTCCTCAAAGCATTCCCTTTCAACTGGCAACAGAAAATCCTTCTCACCAATCTTCAGCTCTTTCAGAGTTTCTTGAGTAAATTTATGCCCAATTTTCTTCGGATCTCTAAGATTTGGCTGCATAGAAGCTTCATCTATCTTCTCCTTGCTTCCTGGTGGCAAGGGCAAGGCAACTGGTTTCACCTTCTTTGCAACCGTTTTGTACTTTGTATCAACATGAGCATCCATCTCACAATTCATGTTTTTACATTCCACCCCCTCAAATTCCTGGATTATATCATACATCTCCACAGATGACACCTTTATCATTTCATTTCCACCCTGTAAGCATGCTCTTCCCATATCAAAAAGCACATCCATAGTATCTATAAATGACACCTCATCAAGCACCCCTGAAATAAACTCATTCTTCTCCAAAAGACCACACTGCTCAAAACTTTTTTGTTCATTTTGTATATGTTTTTGTATGCCACGCTTTAAATCCTTGCTTTTTACAAAAACCAGTGACCCATAGCTGGAGAATCCCTGAAAATTTGCTGAAAAACTATTTACATTGATTGAGTCCTGCGAGAACTCATTTCCCCTTGTACCATTGGAATCCCGCTTTACAATGGCACCTGGCCAAAATCCCTCATCTCCCTGTAATTCATGAACTCTCTGTTTATCTTTGGGAGTGACTGTGCCCGAAGAGATTCACGATTCCTTTCATGATTAATGCAAACTGTCAAAAACTGAACAGCTTTTTTGCCATCTTTACTCCTTATTCTTGCATAAGCTGATCCATCATCCAAAACCTTTGTTTCCATCCTTACAGCTGTAATGTAGGGTTGCCCAAGAATGAGGGGATACGATGACATCTCCTGAACAAAGAAATTCTGATCATCCTTCACATCCCCTATAGTTACCCTTACATTTGGACATGCTGCATAAAGCTCTCCAGATGAATTATTAGCTGCTTTAATCATCCACCCATGATCCACATCCATTGGCCACTTACATTTGTTGTAGAGATTTTTAGCCATAAGATTTATTTCAGACCCATGATCAATTAGAGCGACATACGGCTCTTCCAAATCACCTATCTTGACAAGGGTTTCAGTGGTTGCTCTTGCCCAATGACTCCTGGAGTAATGGCTCTTTGTAAGAACTTCTTTTTCATTATCCTCTTCCACAAAACGCACTTGTCGTGCCCCATCAGCAGAGTGATTACATTCCACCACATTTTCTCTCTCTTCCTTTTTCTGTACCTGTACACCATGAGTCTTGGAAGTGCTTGCCTCCCCTTGTGATGGAATAGATTCAATTATGGACTGCCTTTTTCTTCGTATAATATCAATTATCTCATCATGAAATTCTTTCTTTGCAATCCCCAAGACTTCCCCTAGTGTGAATTCCACCCTGCTGTTTAGAATTCTCTCTTCAAGCACCTTTTTGAGATCTGTTGCAACTTCAATATCAGATTGAAGCTTGTAGAGTGGACTTTTCCCTTTACCTTTCTCCTTCATTTTTGCTGGCACTTCTTCCATTGAAACATCATGTGGAGGTCTGCTATGCTGTGGAGGCATATGTGATGGCCCAGGATCCTTCTTTTCACTTCCACGTGTAACTCTTTTTGATGGCCCTCCTTCCTCATTTTCCCTGTTACGTTTCTCCTCTACCTGTGCCTCATTATTTTGGCATTTGGCAATATAGGCATGAATGGATAAAGAATCCACAGGCTCCTCCCAGCCAGTCTCAAGACGTATACAATCACCTGCCTCATGCAAAGCTTGCTTTGACACTTTCTTTGATGCAATTAATTCCATTGTTGACGGCCAAAAATTCTCATTCTCATAATCCTCATCATTCTCAAATCCCTGCTTTTGTTGACCAACCTTTAATCCATAGGTTGCTGCCTCAACCATAGAAATGGCATGACTAGCAGCCATATCCTCTACCAGCTTTTTCATCCCTCCTTTCCCAAAGTTTGTACTCAATGGAAGTCCAGTCTCTGTAAGATGGATTTTCCCATCTTTGAAGAACACAAGTTGATTTTTAAGAGCTTCTTTATAACTGGTACAATCCTTCTTTGCATGCTCTGGGTCATCACACCATATGCATCTATATGTAAACCCTTCTTTGATTTGAGGCCTTTTCATAGAAGCCTGCCCCAATGGTAGACCCTTTTCTTCAATCCTGGACATCTTCAATTTTAAATCACGCATACCCTTGATAAGCTCATCCATCGGCCCATCTATCTTAGGAATTGTAGCAGCTGGCTTGGATAAATTCTCAGGGGTAACAGCAGTTATGGGGGCTGCAGAGCCCATCACCATTTTATCCCTCCTCCGCTGCCGCTTTGCTAACATAGTGACTGCATCCTCAACATCATTCCAATCACTCTTTAATCCTTGCTCTGTATTCTTATCCTCAAGGAGGATTTCCAATTTCTCCTGGAGATCTTTCCCAGCTGCTTGCAAGAAGAGCTCTGTCTTTTCTCTGTCCAAAGTTGCACACTCTATTCTTGACAACTGGGCATAACGCTTCTCAAACTCCCTTAGCAATTCTGTGGCAGAAATTCCCATTTTAGGTTTTGTGACCCATTCTAAGAAAGTTCGTTTGGTCACTCGCTCAGAATCCTCCATGAAGTATTCATCCTTTAAGGCAAGCTTGAACTCTTCCCAATTTCTGCCACCCTGTGCTGTCTGCAATCCTTTTATGCGCTCTCTTATTTCAGGAACGCATACCAGCTCGAAACTTCGAACCATATCCTCCTCAGTCACCCTGTTTAGCTCCATCTCCTTTATATAATTGCGCAGATACTTTGTAATGTCCTTCCCATCAAATTGATCCACCTTTTTCACAATTGATTGTAAGGCTTTGGTCATGGAAATCTGTCCCCTCTCAGCAGCTTGTTGTTGTTGCATGTACATGGTAAACATTTGAAACATCTGCATAACTCCAGGGTCAAAATGAACCCCCTGACCCTCAGAATTCTCAGCCATAGCTTCCCTGTATATTTCACCACACTCTCACCCCAGCAGTTTCACGTCGGGTTCACCAAAAGAATGTCGTGAAGTGTGCGGTACAGCCAGGAAAGTACGAAACTTCTAGCTGTGAGAGTGAATGTCCAATCCAACAAGGAATCTCACGCACAAAATTTCCCAAGGAGTATTGAACATCATTATTTCCAGTGACAAATACATGTGTCAACTTGCCTCAATACATCCTTGAATTCATCCAGATGATTGCACAGAATTGCATGAAATCCTTTGAACCATTCACATGTGTGCATAACAAAGCCTTCCAATTTTTCCAATATACATGTGATCAATTTCATCCTTTACATCCAGTGCCATCAAGACCATTATATATCATGATGCTCTTTTTCACCTGAAAACCTGCCTTAATATTCTAACATTTCACAAGCAAAAGATAGAATACGGCATAGCTATTTCATGTACATAATTTCCAAATCTCAGTCAAGCAGAAACAAGGCCATCTTCCGTGATTTTACAAAACTCCAAGTTCCCCAAAATTCTCTCATATTCACAAGCTTTTTCCCATATATTCCAAATTTTTTTTAAGGGCTTATATGTCATGCCCTTTTTCTAAGGTAAATAAAGTAGTTTAAAGATTAAACTTATCTGAATGATTCAGCGAGTGAGCACTTCGATTTATTTATTTTTGGTAATCCATAAGGGTGGCTTCGGCGCCGATAACATGATGGAGAAAGAAATGGCGAAACAGTCGCCTCTGCGCCGACTGTAAACTCTGATTTTCCAAAAAGCACATCATTGTATAGCACTTAAATTTCCCTTCATTTCTAGCACCTAAAAGCTATGCGCAGAAGGTAGGGTCTTCAAATGAAATCCTCTGGTCGCCATCAACACTGTTCCCTTAACTCTGCAAATTTTCTCCCACACACTGGTTTCGCCGTGAGCCTCCGGTGCCTTTTGCATTTTTCCCGCGGTGAACTCGGCGCTCCCACTCACCACCTTTTGCCAGCTATACATGCCATTAAAAAAAAAGCTGCGCATTTCGTTTCCACGCTTTCTAGAAAAATCCCAAATAAGCTTTGTTAACCTTAGCACTAAGGTTACAAGGCATAACCTTAGCATTAAGGTTATGCCACTCATTATATGTTTCTTCTAACCTTAGCATTAAGGTTAGAAGTCTCATTGTAAGACATAACCTTATATTCCTTTCTTTTTAACGGTCACAACAATTCCCTCAAGCACTTCAACATGGATCTTTGTATTTTTGTTGCTTCCAGAGGGTGTATAAAAAAATTTCTTGTCTGGCCTCCACATGACATACATTCACCCATAAGGCATTTTAGCCAATGATACTTTGAATTCTCTGCTTTGGCACAAACACAAGATTCCCAAGGCATTCTCACACCTATGAAGACACAAGCCCCATGTTTTTTATCTCCATATTTTCCCCATATTCAATGAACTCCTCGGCACTGTGATACTCATTAAATCTCCATTTCTCTTGATACCTTCATAGTTTATAAATCATCATGTCGGTCCATATGATTTATAGAATCCCCAATTTCTCATTCAAGTATTTCTCCATGCCTTCATAAATGCATTCCTTTGTGCATTGGTATGCCCTCATGCCATCATATATAACTGGATGCTTCTAATCTGCCCATGAGCTCTGAGTAACAGCAAAAACATCATCCTCCATACTCATATACAAAAAACTCCTAAATCTGACTCAGCCTCAGCTTGTCTTATTGAACCTCATATACAATATGAACATATGTACATGGCATCATATAATGACTCGTCATGGCACTTAACCCATGCATCTGGATGTGTATTTGATGAACTCACATGCACGGTTTCACATCATAGACGTGCCATGGCACGACACCGTGAGGAGAGTAAGGCCCTCAAAGCTTGTACATGATATTATTCTCCTTGGGTAATAAAATACTCCAAGGGGGGGTCGGCCCATTCTGGCCTCTATGCGGTGTCACACGTGCAAGCTCCATTTTTAGCATTTGTGGATGTTTTGTCCAGCTTTACGTTTTATGCAAAGCGATGATGGATATGTGGCCATGTTTAAATGTTTTAATATGCATAGATGGTATCAACAAGTGTGTCAAAGGCCCTAGTCCCCCGGGCACCCGCTGCGAGTTACATTGGTATCAGAGCATAGACTTTCTTGGAAGTGGAGGCTTCCTTCTATCAATAAGAAAGAGAAAAGATCTCAAGTGGGGACCACACTTACCATCATTGCTATTAAGCATGGCCAGCCACTTCAGAGCCTATGAAGCAAGAGCATGAGCAATAGACAGCTTGGTCTAAGGATTTATGAATTCACAAAATTTATCTTGGAAGTATGGAGTTGGCTTTATGTGCACACATTTAGCACTATTTCCATATGGATATTGTGGATTATATTATCAAGCTTACAGGCAAGCTATATGGAGATATATCTCAGGATATCTTAAGGATATCGTGACGAGATATTTCTTTTGGCTTCATGACCAACGTGGCAAAGAAAAGCTAAGTATACTTTGAGTTTGCAAAGTTGGTGCTTTGGCTATTTACTATGAAGTGTTTTTGATGTTCACTAATATGCAAGGAGAAAGGTGTTATTGTTTGCCTTGAGATGGTTTCAGGGAAACATTGTTTATGGCTCCCTTTACTGGGATGGATTATATCTATGGAGATTTCTTTCTTGGACGAGATTTATATAGATATTGGGCTTAACAGGCAATTTCTATGGACGAATCTGTCCGAGTTTATAGAGAAGAAATCTTTGGATATCTCATGGATATGATGCTTTTATGGATAAAGTCCACCTCTACCTTGGAGTAGAGGTGGACTTTCTCCATAAAGGAATCATATCCATGAGATATCCAAAGATTTTCTTCTCTATAAACTCGGACAGATTCGTCCATAGAAATTGCTTGTGAAGCCCAATATCTATATAAATCTCGTCCAAGAAAGAAATCTCCATAGATATAATCCATCCCAATAAAGGGAGCCATAAACAATGTTTCCCTAAAACCATCTCAAGGTAAACAACAACACCTTTCTCCTTGCATCGCTATACAAGAGTTAGTGAACATCAAAAACACTTCATAGTAAAAGCACTAACTTTGTAAACTCAAAGTATACTTAGCTTTTCTTTGTCAGGTTAGTCATGAAGCCAAAAGAAATATCTCGTCACCATATCCTTAAGATATCCTGAGATATATCTCCATATAGCTTGCCTGTAAGCTTGATCCATATGGAAAGAGTGCTAAACATGTGCACATAAAGCCAACTCCATACTTCCAAGATAAATTTTGTGAATTCATAAATCCTTAGATCAACAAGCTGTCTACTGCTAATGCTCATGCTTCATAGGCTCTGAAATGGCTGGCCATGCTTAATAGCAATGATGGTAAATGTGGTCCCCACTTGTGATCTTTTCTCTCCCTTATTGATAGAAGGAAGCCTCCACTTCCAAGGAAGGCTATGCTCTCATACCAATGTAACTGAAACCGATCCCCTCAAGTGGGAATAGACTCCGTTGGACACCATAGCACAAGTTAAATTTCACAATATAAATGAACAACTCAATAACAACTGAAAACTGAAATGAAATGAAATGTTGATCAATGGACACCAGCACTGGAGCCGGAACGGGCCGACCCCCCCTCAATATATGATATATTATTGGGAGTATTTAAAAGATACAATGCTCCATGGGTTCAATGAAGCAGATGATGTCCATGTACAACTAAGATGAAAACAGTTACCAAACAAGAGACGTGAAGTAGACGTTCGAAGGAGAGCGATCCACTCGAAGAAGTCTAGTCTCTACGGTCTCGTGCCTTCACTGGAATCCGCACAGAGCGCCCCACTGGTGTTCCAGGACCACGCACAAGCAGGCGCTCCCGTACTAACGCCTGGCTCTCTCGATCTCGACACCCATGGACCGTGGTTCTCCAAAAGCTTGGACTACCCGGCACCGAATGGGTGTTAGCAGCAGAGAGTATCCCTTATAAGCTTTACATCGCTTTACATCAAAGACCTTTGCTTAAATCTCCATCCACTTACCTTGCAAAATAATGGATATGGCCTTCAGAAGTAGTAGGCACCCACGTATGAAAGGAGAAGTCTTATTACTGCTGTTGCTGCTGCCAGCCCGCAGCAGGTGAGAGAGTCGCCTGTAGCTCGCTAGTGGGATAACAAAGATCAGAGGCGCCTAAGTGCAGCTGCATAGGGGCTAGAGAAGGACACTTGGGCGCAGTCGCCTGCTGGCAAGAGAGAGGAGTCTTGTGCACAGCCGCCTGCTAGGTGGAGAGGGTGGCGTCTGGGCGTAGCTGCCTGCTGCTGGCCATAGAGGAGCGAAGTTTGTGCGCAGGCGCCAGCAAAGTGGAGAGGGTGGTGTCTGGGCGCATCCGCTTGCTCGCCAGAGAGGAGCAAGGACTGCGCGCAGCCACCTGCAGGACAAGAGAGGATAGCCACCTGCAGAGCAAGGTGGAGGAGGTGGCGTCTAGGCGCAGCCGCCTGCTGGCCAAAGAGCAGTGATATCTGTGCGCACCCGCCTACTGGGGCCAGAGAGTGGCGTCTGGGCACAGCCGCTTGCTGGCCAGAGAGGAGTGGGAGGACCCGCAAGGCAAGAGCACAGCCGCCTGCTGACCAAGAGCAAGGTCGCCTATATGTAAGCGATGGATAGGTCGCCTGTGCAGTCAGATCCGGCCCAAGGTGGCATCTGCATAGCCGTCTATAAGCAAGAGGAGGATCACCCACGAATGATGGAAAGGACACACATGCAACTGCTGGCCTGTAAGATTCCTCCCCCAACCCCCTTTTTGATGTCTAGTATCTTCCCCCGTAATCAATCCCTCTTCAGAAATATAAAGACCTTGTTTCTAACTGTTTTAACCTAGAGAGAGAAAATATTCTAGAGAGAGAATATTCAGATTATGAATATTTTTGGATAGAAAAAAAACTCATCTTATTAAAATAAGTTCCCCTGAAACAGAAATTCAAAAAGAAATTTCCAATGTGCAATTGGAATTAATTGGAAATAGGTATAAAGAACCTTAGTCTAAGGGCCTAGATTTTCAGAAATCTTTAGACTATGGTCCAATTAAGGTTTCTATGGGCCAATAGCATCAATCCATGTGTAGGGAGGAGATAAATCCAAATTGTAAAAGAAGATACCCAAAAATGAGTAAATGCTCACATAAGATGAAGAGTTGAAAATGTACAAGGTTTATTAGTAAATAAACTCATATGTAAGGAAGAGGAGTTCTTTAAAGGAGGTGCATATTTCACATAAGATGAAGAGTTGAAAATGTACAAGGTTTATTAGTAAATAAACACATATGTAAGGAAGGGGAGTTCTTTAAAGGAGGTGCATATTTCACATAAGATGAAGAGTTGAAAATGTACAAGGCTTATTAGTAAAAAAACTATGACACATATGTAAGGAAGAGGAGTTCTTTAAAGGAGGTGCATATTTCACATAAGATGAAGAGTTGAAAATGTACAAGGTTTATTAGTAAAAAACTATGAGCAATACAATTTTGACACATATGTAAGGAAGGGGAATTCTTTAAAGGAGGTGCATATTTCACATGCTTGAATGAGTTTTAAACTCATAAAAATTGAGATATTTCATCTCTCCTCTCTCCTCATTCAAGTCTAGTTCCAGAAAGTTAGCTTAACTGACCTAAAAATGGTCAAAAAGTGACCAAACTGACTTAGAAAATTCTAGAATCAGTTTGTTTGGTTAGGAGCTCAAATTTTCCTATAAATAGAAGCCTCCCCTTGTTGAAAAAAACATAGTCTCTTATGCTTTGTTACTCTACTCCACCTAAGCCAAAATATATAGTCTCTTATGCTTTGTTACTCTACTCCACCTAAGCCAAAATATATAGTCTCTTATGCTTTGTTACTCTACTCCACCTAAGCCAAAATATATAGTCTCTTATGCTTTGTTACTCTACTCCACCTAAGCCAAATTAGATAGAGTCTTATGCTTTGTTAGTCTACTCCACCTAAGCCAAATTAGATAGAGTCTTATGCTTTGTTACTCTACTCCACCTAAGCTAAAATATATAGTGTCTTATGCCTTGTTACTCTACTCTACCTAAGCCAAGAACTGTGAATTCTTTAATAATTCACTAGTTTTTGATACCTCTCTCTTTCTTCAATCTCCATTGGTGGCTCCATCAACATACTAAACCAATTGATTGGTTGGGGGCCTCTACCGTGAATAAAGAATCAAGCAAATCATAAGGTAAGTATATTGAATTTCGATCTTTTCTATGATTTCTCAATGATTCTCTCTTCTCAACCCCTCTCAAGCTTGAGAAGTTTAATTGGTATGGTTTTTTTTAAATGCTAATGAAGTTAATTGGAGAATAGTAGTGAAGAGGTACATAATTTAATAAATGCTATAGAAGTTAATTTCCACTTATATTTAAATTCTAATGGTTTTTATAATTTCTCTCTCTCACTCAAGAAATGGTCATACTCATGACCCATTCTCAATCCAAATGAAGCTTTTCATAAAGCTTTTCCTTAATCCAAGATTAAGCTATTCTTGAGGCCAAATTAATGGCTTTTTGCTATGCTTTTAGTTTATGCACATTGATGATTCAATCCATTATGGATTGATGACCCAATTAGAGACCATTCTAATTGTTTTCTTAATGATCCAATTAGAGACCATTATGGATTGATGATCCAATTAGAGACCATTCTAATTGTTTTCTTAATGATCCAATTAGAGACCATTATGGATTGATGATCCAATTAGAGACCATTCTAATTATTTCTTTAATAATGAGCTTTATCCCTTAGAAAAAAATTGAGATTTATCAGTCATAGTAGCGGAGCTATGGCAAAATTTTTATAGAAATTACGCATAAAATAAATTCATTCAAAGCATAAAAAGAGGACTTTCTACCATATTCTAGGAACTATCATCCTAGATTAATTAAAAGAATTTTATCATGCATGTAGATGTGGATGTTTGCATGTAGATGTAGATGTATAGATGTAGATGTGGATATGGAGGTGGATGGATGCATGTAGATGTAGATGTATAGATGTAGATGTGAATGGAGATGTGGATGTATGCATGTAGATGTAGATGTATAGATGTGGATGTGGATGTATACATGTAGATGTAGATGTATAGATACGGATGTGGATGTGGAGGTGGATGTATACATGTAGATGTAGATGTATAGATGTAGATGTGGATGTGGAGGTAGATGGATGCATGTAGATGTAGATGTATAGATGTAGATGGGAATGGAGATACGGAAGTATGCATGTAGATGTAGATGTATAGATGTAGATGTGGATGTGGAGGTGGATGGATGCATGTAGATGTAGATGTATAGATGTAGATGTGAATGGAGATGTGGATGTATACATGTAGATGTAGATATATAGATATAGATGTGGAAGTGGAGGTGGATGGATGCATGTAGATGTAGATGTATAGATGTAGATGTAGATACGAATGGAGATGTGGATGTATGCATGTAGATGTAGGTGTATAGATGTAGATGTGGATGTAGAGGTGGATGTATGCATGTAGATGTAGAGGTATAGATGTGGATGTGAATGTGGAGGTAGATGTATGCATATAGATGTAGATGTATGGAGGTGAATGTGAATGTGGATGTAGATGTATGCATAGAGATGTAGATGTATGTATGTAGATGTGAATGTACGCATATAGATGTAGATGTATGGATGTGAATATGCGATATGTGATGTGAGGGAATCTGAAGTGATGAGATAGAAATGATGTGATGGGATGAGTATACATATAAATGGAATATGGAATAAGTAATGTAGATTGATGAGGGATAATGTGGAAAAATGAAAGTTAAAATAGAAATTGTATTGTAAACTGTTTGTAAATGCTGTTTGTAAATGCTGTTTGTAAATGATTGTTTTATGTCAAGAATGCTGGGGGGAGCATTTTGACCGTCTTGTGATTAAAGTCGTGATGGTAAAGTTGCAACTGCTGACGGGGAGTCAATGAAGGACGTCTCGCGTAGCAAGGTCGGCCGAGGTCTTGACCAGCCTCGGTGCGATTAAAATGGTGAGCTTCCGGTACGGTGGATGAGGGGCCAAGGAAGCGGCCTATGCGTGAAGCGCTAGGTTACCTGCGAAGGATCCTAGAGGGTGCTGACCATACGGTGCTCGGGCTCTGGGTCGCCTAGGATACCCACGCGTGCGTCGAGGAAGATATTGGAACAGAGTTGGAGTTGTTTTCTGAATCGGGCATGGATCTGGTTGATTGACCTTGCTGGTCTTCAATGGATGAGTCCATGGCCCCTTATATGGATCTGTTGGTTGATCTTGCTGATCTTCAACGAGAGTCCATCTTGATAAGTGATTATATTGCCAAGTATTAAAGACTAGGAACTATCGAAACGGCCCCTGAGCGTTCTAGTTGCCAATGATGCCATATATACTCTGATGAAGGAATGATGGAAAATTATTAAAGGCTAGGAACTATCGAAACGGCCCCTGAGCGTTCTAGTTGCCAATGATGCCATATATACTCTGATGAAGGAATGATGGAAAATTATTAAAGGCTAGGAACTATCGAAACGGCCCCTGAGCGTTCTAGTTGCCAATGATGCCATATATACTCTGATGAAGGAATGATGGAAAATTAAGAATCAATGGGATAAATTGGAAGATGGTGATCAATGATACTATGGTTTTATTAAAGGATTGTTTTAAACTGGTTGAATCTGGTTGGAAAAAAGGCAATTTCATATTGGGTGTGTGAGTGGTGTGACTAGTTTTATTTTGCATGAACATCCGGCTAGGGGGCCTTGGAACTCTTTTCCTTGGTACCCGGGACAAAACCTAACCAAATTTTTTAATTGGATCCCATCACTACAGTGGTTGGGCGGTTGGCTAACCCATGGGATTGGATGGGGTTAGGCTGGACTGATGGATCCGTAAACCGAGACTCAAACTTTTGTTTTTACGATAGGAAAAAAAATAAATAAATCCCGGACAGTAACTGTTCTATGGATAGGAATCAACGGCTGTGCCTCTTGAATGGGGAAAAAAGCGTTGATCCCAATGATCCAAGTGCAAGTTTCTTTCTTGAACTGACTAAGTATCTTATAGATGTAATCGGATCGTCTCGATCAGAAATGATCTTGACTACGTTAGAGTAAAAAGTTATCCTGGTGGAATCGCCCGTGCTTTCCGGTAAAGGAAGTTTTTTCGGGTTCGGTTTTGGAACAACCGACGGATTAGTCTCTTATCCGGATATCCGTGGGCGAGGCCCCGAGTGTGGGACCCCTGTCCCACGCGAGAAGCGCTACTTCCGCTGCCAGTACCCCGAATCCGTTGCTCGGTGGGAACAGGGATCTTACATGGCCGGCCCCCTAGCTTGCATGGAGGCGGCCAGTTCCCAAAGGTTCCAAGGTGGGGGGTGGGTAGGTGGCATGCACCCACCCCCACTCACATGAGGGGTTCCCTTTCCCACCTTGACTCAAACGTGGGTGCCCAAAACTCTAAAAGTACCATGAAATATTGGGAACTCATTAATGAGTGTGAAACTGCAACCTTATAAAAAACAAAGGTTAAAAAGAATACAAAGAAATAAACAAATGCAATACACTTACCACCTGTTCACACGCAATAAAACTCATCAAAAGACAGAGAAAACTTCACGACTCACTGGCAAGCGTCCCCGCTCAGTAAATGGCACGACAAACAAGCAAACACAAGAATACAAGTGCGAAAACAGTTCCAAACATGCAAAACATGAATGCATGTGCAAACAGTATCATGGACATATCTCCCGTTCATGGAACAAGTACTAAACATTTCTATCGGGCACAATAATGGCACGACAGAAAACATACATCCCGGTCTTCCTATGGAGTGACAGTCCCATAGGTAAGACACAGATCCAAGCACGAGCCTCCCTATGAGTGACAATCCCATAGGCAAGACACGGCACAAATACTGGCTCTTCCATGGCGTGACAATCCCATGGATAGAACACAGTCCAGGTCATACACAGGTGGCACCAGTCTGGCTCCCGTCCATGTTATGCAGAAAAAAAATACTGGCCCCTTCAAATGAGACACCGGCCTGGCCTCAAGTGAACGAGACACAAATGTGGAGATGGACCAAATGGTCGGCCAATTGGTGACATCCCCCCGGGCTTCTAAAGAGTTGTCCTCAACTGAAAAGCCTCAAGATATGCCTGCACAACAGTTGTGGGTAGTCAACAAAATAATCCTCATTGATCCACTTTGCATCAATGGGCAAATAGTTCTTGAACTTCACAAGGTATCACCGGGAAAGCTTTCCTACAGGTAGCTTTCTGTCCTTGTGAAAGACAATCTGTTCAGGCTGGAGGATCTCCTCAAGCTCATCAATCTCTGGCGGATCTTGTGTGATGACAGGCTCGTCAGGATCTGGCCCAACATATTTTCGGAAAAGACTCACATGAAATGCATTGTGAATCTTCCAATGACTAGGTAAAGCAAGCCTGTATGACACTTCATTGATCTTTTGAATCACCTTGAAGGGTCCATAATAGAGAGGAGAAATCTTAGGATATGGTCCTTCTCGTCCTGGCCTCTTCCGAAGCCTAGCTTTCTCATATTTCAGCAAAACCCAATCACCTTCTTTGACTTCCATGTCCCTTCTATGCTTGTCAGCAACCATTTTATGCTTATCTTGTGACCTTGCAATGGCTGTCCATACCTGAGCAAAGGCTACATCCAAGTCACGAACATACTCTCATCAGCTGCAAAATCTCATCCTTTGTACTACGAAGGATGGGTGGCAATACCACTCTGCCATAAATAATCTCAAACGGGGCCTTCCTCGTGGAGGCATGGATCGTATTGTTGTAGGCAAACTCAACAAGTGGAAGATACTTCTCCCATGCAGTCTCTTGATCTGCCACATAACACTTCAACAAATCCAACACGGCTGAATTTGCAGCTTCACTTTGGCCATCCGTTTGGGGATGATAAGCTGATGAAAACTCAAGTTTAGTGTCCATGTTATCAAATAAAGCCCTCCAGAGGAGGCTCGTAGTCCTGGGATCTCTATCCCCAATAATGGATTTAGGCATACCATGATGTTTGAAAATATTAGCAAGAAAAAGCTTCACCATATGATCAACTTTAATGGTTTTCTTGACGGGCAAGAAATGAGCTTGCTTGCTAAACCTGTACACAATGGTCCAAATAGCATCATTACCATGCTGGGATCTAGGCAAGTCCATAATAAAATCCATAGTAATACTTTCCCGTGGCTGCGAGGGAATAGGTAATGGCTGAAGCAAACTTGGAGGTTTTTGCCTGTTGAACTTCACTTTTTGGCAAGTAATACATGCACGTACATATGCCTCAATGTCTTTATGCATGCTGGGCCAAAATAAATCTCTCTCAATCATGCGTGTAGTAGGCATGATACCTCTATGATCAGCGTAAGGTGGAGCGTGATATCTGTCCATAACTTTTGGATGCATATCCTTCACCACACATAAGCAGTTATCCTTCATAAGATAACCCTCTATGATCACATAAGAAGCATGTGAGTGACCAGCCATCAAATCAGTCCATATATGGCAAAAATCAACATCCAAATGATACAAATGTCGCATATAGCAAATAAGTCCCCATGAGAGGCCACTGAAACTGCAGCCACATAAGGCCTCCTGGATAATGCATCTGCCACCACATTTTTCTTTCCCGGAGTATGCACAATCTGAAAATGAAACATGGAAAGAAAGTTTGCCATTCTCATCTGCTTCTCTGAAAGCTTTGTTTGAGATAGAAAGTATCTCAAGCTTTGATGATCTGTCCTGACTATAAATTCAGCCCCAAGAAGATAATGTTTCCATATCTTTAAGGCATGAATTACATCCAAGAGCTCTTTCTCATAGATATCCATATGAAGCTCAGCATCATGCAAACGACGGCTCTCATATGCAACTGCATGCCCTTCTTGATTTAGAACAGCTCCTATACAGTCGCCACAAGCATCACATTCCACTATGAATGACCTTTGTAAATCGGGAACAATCAATACGAGTCCACATATGATAGCATGCTTGAGTTGCAAGAAGGCATCCTGTTCTTTTGGAGTCCATTTGAAAGTGGTTTTCTTCTTTGTGAGATCATGTAGAGGGGTGGCTATCATAGCAAAATGCCTTATGAAACACCTATAATAAGAACATAATCCCAGAAAACTACGTACTTGATGTAATTTTGTAACTCTCACCAATTCCGAATGGTTTCTATCTTTGCAAGATCCATTGTTGCTCCATCCTTGGATACAATGTGACCCAAATAATGTATCTCTGAAAGAAAGAACTCACTTTTCTTGGCATTAAGGAAAAGTTTATGCTTTCGCAACTCTTCGACAACTGTGACCAAATGAGTTCTACTTCACCAACAAAGGCACCTTTTGCTTCAATTTGAGGTCCCATGTTCTCAACCTCAATACCCAAAGCAACTGCCATCTGAATAGAGATGAAGTTATCGGTTGCACAATCATCAAACATAAATAAGGCGGGCTGATCCTTGATTTGACTCCATGCTTTGCATACCATCCGTTCTTTTGCATCATGTTTTGTGTTTCCCTGCACATCGGGAACTACATGCACATTAGCCTTGTTTTGCTTGTCCTCATGCTTTGGTTTGCGGTCAGGGCATTGTATAAACATGTGCTCTTTGCTGCCACAAGAAAAACATTTCCCCTCCTTGGCATATTGCTCCCTTTGCTCAGGGGTCAAACCAAATTTATTCTTCTTTGGGCCATGATCTTTAGATGAGGTATTTTCAACTTTACCTCCCTTCTGGATCTCCCGGAAGCTCTTTTTAGGTGGCTGTCCACCTTTTTGCAGATTTGGGATAGCCTTATCTTTGCCCTTTGAACAGTCTTGATCTTGCTTAATTTTGAGCACCAATTTCTCCATAGCAAGAGCAGAGGCTATAAGCTGTTGCAAAGTGTGTTTCAGGTGCAATTCAATGCCCGAACGATAAGCTGGTTGCAATCCGGAGAGAAACTTCCTCTTTCTTTCATCGTCAGTGATTTGCATAAAAGGAGTTACCTCAAGCAACACTTTCCAAAACTTATTGACATGTTGCACACTTTCATTATCTCTTTGCTCAAGTCTATCCCACTTTTGGGTGAGAGTTTGCTCCGAGGTGGCAAGAACTGGGCATAAAATCTGTCCTTAAACTCTTTCCAAGTGCAAATGGCGTCTTTGGTGATCTTTTCAGTGATCCACCAATGAGCAGCGGTCCCCTTCAAGAACATGCTAGCATGGCGTACTTTAGACTTCTCAGTGAAGTCCTCATCATTAAAAGCAATGTCAAACTGTGCCACAAATGCTAACACTTTGGAAGCATCATGCTCTCCATGAAAAACATCAAACTTAACGGACTTGTCACCTGCTTTAAATTCCTTGAGCTTTCTGGCATGAGGCTCATGGTCCTCTCTTTTTCTTTTCCCCTTATCCAATGGGGCAGCCCTATCTGCATGGGCTCTATGGGCCATCATGGAAGTTTCATGAAGCACGGTGGCATGTGCTTCACGAACCTGAGAATAAGATGCATGTGACCTTCCTGCATAAGGCAATGTCTCTCCATGAGACAACTCAGTAGGCAAGGCTCTTCTAGTGGCAGACCTGTCACCCCCTCCATGGGATACATGCTTTGAATACATGTGACCATCATACCCTCCATGAGCACTAGTATACATACTGTCAGCCTTTGTGCCTTGTGGAGAAGATGCATGACAAGAGGTGGCTATCACCTCTTCCCTTTGCATAAATGACCTCAACCTTTGAGATGCGGGATCTCCATGCTTCAAGCGAGGTGGATTTCTGAATTTCAGCTCTCCATCTTCCCCCTCTTTGATGTCACCTTTGCGGAGGAGGTAGGAAAGTGCCAACTCCCTTGGCTTCTTGCCCACTTCTCGTGCCATGGACTCAAAAGTCATGTCTACCATTGCATCTGCTTTCCTTGCTTCAATGGCACTTTGCACATGGGGATGTGGACACCAGCATTGGGGCCGGAACGGGCCGACCCCCCCTCAATATATGATATATTATTGGGAGTATTTAAAAGAAACAATGCTCCATGGGTTCAATGAACCAGATGATGTCCATGTACAACTTAGATGAAAACAGTTACCAAACAAGTTCTAGGACCACGCACAAACAGGCGCTCCCGTACTGACGCGCCTGGCTCTCCCGATCTCGGCACCCATGGACCGTGGTTCTCCAGAAGCTTGGACTACCCGACACCGAACGAGTGTTAGCAGCAGAGAGTATCCCTTATAAGTTTTACATCAAAGACCTTTGCTTAAATCTCCATCCACTTACCTTGCAAAATAATGGATATGGCCTTCAGAAGTAGTAGGCACCCACGTATGAAAGGAGAAGTCTCTATTACTGCTGTTGCTGCCAGCCCGCAGGTGAGAGAGTCACTTGTAGCTCGCTAGTGGGAGAACAAATATTAGAGACGCCTAAGTGCAGCTGCATGATAGGGGCTAGAGAAGGACACCTGGGCGCAGTCGCCTGCTCTGCTGGCAAGAGAGAGGAGTCCTGTGCGGCAACCGCCTGCTAGGTGGAGAGGGTGGCGTCTAGGTGTAGCCGCCTGCTGGCCATAGAGGAGCGAAGTTTGTGTGCAGCCGTCAGCAAAGCGGAGAGGGTGGTGTCTGGGCGCAGACGCCTGCTAGCCAGAGGAGCGAAGTCCGTGCGCAGCCACCTGCAGGACAAGAGAGGACAACCACCTCCAGAGCAAGGTGGAGGAGGTGGCGTCTAGGCACAGCCGCCTGCTGGCCAAAGAGCAGTGATATCTGTGCGCAGCCGCCTGCTGGCCAGAGAGTGGCATCTGGGCGCAGCTGCCTGCTGGCCAAAGAGTGGCGTCTGGGCGCAGCCGCCTGCTCTGCTGGCCAGAGAGGAGTGGGAGGACCCGCAAGAGGCAAGAGCACAGTCGCCTGCTGACCAAGAGCAAGGTCGCCTATATGTAAGCGATGGATAGGTCGCCTGTGCAGTCAGATCTGGCCCAAGGTGGCGTCTGCATAGCCGTCTATAAGCAAGAGGAGGATCACCCACGAATGATGGAAAGGGCACACGTCCAACAGCTGGCCGGCCCCCCTAGCTTGCATGGAGGCGGCCAGTTTCCAAAGGTTCCAAGGTGGGGGGTGGGTAGGTGGCCACGCACCCACCCCCACTCACATGAGGGGTTCCCTTTCCCACCTTGACTCAAATGTGGGTGCCCAAAATGGGTGCCCACCCTTCTAAAAGTACCATGAAATATTGGGAAAGGTGCCCACTCATTAATGAGTATGAAACTGCAACCTTATAAAAAACAAAGGTTAAAAAGAATACTAAGAAATAAATAAATGCAATACACTTACCACTTGTTCACACACAATAAAACTTGTCAGAAGACAAAGCAAACTTCACGACTCATTGGCAAGCGTCCCCGCTCAGTAAGTGGCACGACAAACAAGCAAACACAAGAATACAAGTCATGCGAAAACAGTTCCAAACATGCAAAACATGAATGCATGTGCAAACAGTATCATGGACATATCTCCCGTTCATGGAACAAGTACTAAACATTTCTGTCGGGCACAATAATGGCACGACAAAAAACATAAATCCCGATCTTCCTATGGAGTGAGAGTCCCATAGGTAAGACACAGATCTAGGCACGAGCCTCCCTATGGAGTGACAATCCCATAGGCAAGACACGGCACAAATACTGGCTCTTCCATGGCGTGACAATCCCATGGATAGGACACAGTCTCCAGGTCATACACAGGTGGCACCAGCCGTCCATATGACACCATCCTGCTAACACACGGGTGGCACCAGTCTAGCTCCCGTCCATGTTATGCAAAAAAAAAAACTGGCCCCTTCACATGAGACACCGGTGATAGTAACTCGTAGTGCCCAGGAGACTAGAGCCTTAGACACACTTGTTGATACTATCAATGCATATTAAAACATTTAAACATGGCCACAACCTTACACATATCCATCATCACTTTGCATAAAACATAAAAGCTGGACAAAACATCCACAAATGCTGAAAATGGAGCTTGCACATTGTCGTGACGTGTGCGGTACAGCCAGGAAAGTACGAAACTTCTAGCTGTGAGAGTGAATGTCAAATCCAACAAGGAATTTCACGCGCAAGATTTCCCAAGGAGTATTGAACATCATTATTTCCAATGACAAATACATGTGTCCACTTGCCTCAATACATCCTTGAATTCATCCAGATGATTGCACAGAATTGCATGAAATCCTTTAAACCATTCACATGTGAGCATAACAAAGCTTTCTAATTTTTCCAGTATACATGTGTCCAGTTACATGTGTCCAGTTACATCCAGTGCCCTCAAAACCATTATTTCGAGATGTCCTTTATCACCTGAAAACCTGCCTTAATATCCTAACATCTCACAAGCAAAATATTGCATTTGGCATAGCTTTGACATACTCATAATTTCCAAAATCCATATGAGAAGAAAGTAAGGCAAATTACCCTCAACTTCAATGCATTTTTCACAAATCTCCGAGCTCCAAATTCCTTAGCTTTTTCCCAAGATCCTTCTACTCATTTCCAAATTCCTTTTGGTGTATAGAATATTCGATTCTCTCCATTCACATAGAGCGAGTGTATTTTTTAAAGAGAATAAAATAACAAAAAAAAACTCAACTTACGATTTACATACGTGGATCTTTTTATTTGTTTTTCCAAACACATGCTGCTCGCCGATTATGCGAGGGAAAATCATCTGGAGCAGCATCGCTGCCGACTGTTTTGAAAATGGATTTCCCAATAATTACATCGTTATGTAGTACTAGAATTACACTCTAATTCTAGCACCTACAAAGCACACATAGTTTATATATCCAAAAGATTAAAAGCTCTGGTTTCCAATGACGCTGTTCCTCAACGCTGCATATCTCTCCCTTTCACTCTGCCCTCGCCGTCTCTCTCCGGCTGTTTTTTTTCCCACTTTCCCCCGCGGAGAACTCGCGCTCTTACCACCTTTTTCCCACTATTAATGCGGGAGTTTCCATTACAAAGGCTGCGCTACCAAGCTCCAGAAAATTCTAAATAAATGAATTATTTTCCCTTTTCCACGTATGCTACTAGGCACGTATTGCTAGTAGCATTAAACTTTAGCATTAAGGTAGCAAGGCATAACCACGTCAAGATTCCCAAAGCATTAGCACCTCTATGAAAACATGCTTACTAGCTCCATGTTTCCTATCTCCACTCTCCGCATTAGATATACATAAGATACATATGCTTCTACATGATGATCCATGAAGTCCAAGTGCAGTTTTCTATCTCCACATTTCCCCAACATTCAATGAACTCTTCGGCACTGTGATACCTTCATAGTTTATAAATCATCATATCGGCCCATGTGATTTATAGAATCCCCAATTGCCCATTCAAGTATTTCTTCATGCCTTCATAAATGCATTCCTTTGTGCATTGGTATGCCCTCATGCCATCATATATATCTGGATGCTTCTAACTTGCCCATGAGCTCTGAGTAACAGCAAAAACATCATCCTCCATACTCATATACAAAAAACTCCTAAATCTGACTCAGCCTCAGCTTGTCTTATTGAACCTCATATACAATATGAACATATGTACATGGCATCATATAATGACTCGTCATGGCACTTAACCCATGCATCTGGATGTGTATTTGACGGCCTCACATGCACGGTTTCATATCATAGACGTGCCATGGCACGACATCCACCCCCTCTAAACCTGCACATCCTCTGGTATGTGCCAAATCATCATCAAGGTCCACATATAACTGGATGTCGTCTTCATCTTCTGCAGTTCCAGGAAGATCATCCTCTTCCTCTTCAATCATATCCATACTTCCACTGTCAAGCTTCTCATCCTGAATTTCTTGTGAATCAAAAGGATCACCATCATGCCTTCTTTTAAATATCTTGATTCTTTTGCCAGCCACAAGATTCTTTACTTCTGTTCCATCAAGCTCACACAGAGTATATGTGGCATTTCCATGCACATGCCTGACAATGTAAGGGCCAAACCATCTTTTTGCAAATTTTCTTTGAACAGTGAATTGGTTGTCAAGGCTACTATCATACATTAGAACCCAATCACCTTCTTCAATAGGTTTTGGCCGGAGTCTGTGTCTACTATCAAATCTTTCTTTATTTTTCAGCCTTGCATCTTTCAAGCGAGCTTTAGCAAGCTCTACATCTTCAGGCCTCCTCTCTAACTGTCTTATTCGCAATGCAAGGAGGTCATCTCTGCTCAATCCTTCCACCCAGGGTAATACATTCCAAGTTAGAATTACTTCCTCAACTGGCATCACTGGCTTCTGACCATACATTAATTCTGCAGGCATGTATCCTGTCACTGAGCTATGAGTTGTACGGTCAGCCCACAAGGCATATGGTAGCAGCTTTGGCCACTCTCTCATTCTTTCTCTGCATGCCTTGGCCAAAGCTTTAATGATTGGAGGATGTCCTCGCTCACTTTTCCCATTGCCCTCAGGATTGTAAGCACATGTTAGAGACAGTTTGATACCAATTCTAGAGAAGAATTCCCTTGCTTCTTCAACATCTAGCTCACCCCTATCAGCTGTTATTTTCCCAACACAACCATATCGGCAGATCACATCTTCCAAGAGAAATTTGCATACTGTTTCCGTACTCTTTGTTCTAAGAGCACGCCCTTCTACCTGGTTTGTCAAATCTTCTCTTGCAAGTGCTATATACCGCATCTGCCAAATTCCCAAAGGCATTGTAACTAGATCCACTACCCATTTGTAGTGCATGGCAGGTGGGTAGGTTGGTTGCAAGCCATCACGATGCCTCACATTTGAGTACATTTGGCATACCATGCATGTTTCCACATATTGGGAAATATCCTTGTACATTCCTCTCCACCAATATTTTTCCTTTATTTTGGTAAAAGTGGCCCACACACTTCTATGCCCAGCCCAGAGACTCTCATGGAATTCTTTCACAAGCTTCCCTTGAGTCTCTTTATCACATATGACTCTCTGTGGCATAGCATTCCTCTGTTTAGGATGTTTCCAGAGATACCCATCCTTTAGAAAGTAACCATATGCTTTTCTGCGGATCCTCTTAAATTCTGAGTCAGACCAATTTTCTTGCCTTGATAGAGTGCTCAAATACTGACCAATAAGCAACCAATCTCCTTCATATATTTCCTCAATAAAAGACTCAAGTGCATTTGATAGGCAAATATGATCTCCTTTTGCATATGCTGTAGTATAGAACTTTGTACCCACATCATCAATGTCACTAATCATCTCTTTCTCATCTTCATACCTGGCTCTTGATAGCATATCTGCAACTGGATTATCTTTTCCCGCGATATGCTCAAACTCAGGATTTAGTGACTTGATATAAGCAATCCACCTAAGCATAGCAATATCTGGAGTGGTACAACTTGCTATCATCCCAAGAAGTGGCAAGCAATCAGTCTCCACAAGTACAGATGCCCCAATAAGATATTCTTTTTCACATTTTAGAGCAGTGACTATCCCCCATAATTCTCTCTTAATCTGTGGATACTTTCGCTGCCGAAAGCTTAATACCTTTGCTCCAAATCTAATTACATACCTATGATCATCCTCATCATCTTGCCCTACTGCCCATCCTATCCCAGTAGGACTAGTATCAACTGTAACAATCACAGGCCTGCCACACTCATAATCTGCCTTTCTCAAAATGGGTGATGATTGGAGCAAATATTTCAGCTTCCGCATAGCTTTAATATGTACTGCACTCCACAAAAATTTTTGATTTTTCCTCAAAAGCTGATAAAGAGGATCTGCTACATGTGCATAGTGTGGGATCCAAATAACATAAAAGACGCATGCTCCAAGAAATCTCCTCAGCTCTGTAACATTAATGCATATTTCCTTCATTCTTTGTATTGCATCTATCTTGGCTGGACAAGGACGGCGTCCACTAGTACTACAAAGATGTCCCACTATTAGCACTTCACCAACCCCAAACACTGATTTCTGCCCAGATAAAGTAAGATTCACTTCTTCAAGCCTGGATAGAATCATGTCACAATCCTTTATATGATCTGCCACAAACTTGCGGCACCCTTTTGAATCCAAATTCCCATCTTTGTCTTTCTCATCACAGCCCTTTATTGGCACATCATCCAAAAATGGCATAGTTTTTTGTGGTATGAAGTCCCGTAAGACTTTATTCATTCCATTCATCATATGTGCCACTGAGTTAGTGGCTCCCTGTGGTAAGGTACACATCCTTACTAATCCCAAAGGAGTTCTCATTGTGGTCAAGTCCCTGCTTTGTATATCCAGCTGGAACTGATCATATCCCGAATACAGATCACCCATAGAGTATATAGCTTTCCCTGCAAATGCTTCTGCAAACTCATCCACAATTGGACCTGCTCCCACATTCCTGATTGTGACTTTGTTTACAGGTTGCATGTCTTGAATAAAGCGCAATGTCCCATTTTTCTTTGGTACAGTAAACCATCTGTTGGAATATGGGGCACATGAAGGCTCCAAGATTCCCATCCTGATCTTTTCCTTTAGTAATTCCATCAACTTTGGCAAGAGAGCCTTTAGTACTGGAATTGGCCGCAGATTCCAGGGCACATGTGGAACAGTAAAGATCACCATTGGTGCTGTTACACATGGATCAACACATCCTATCTCATGCGGCTGAAAGGCAAAAGCTTTCCCATGTTTTACAAGCATCTCCTCAAAGCATTCCCTTTCAACTGGCAACAGAAAATCCCTCTCACCAATCTTCAGCTCTTTCAGAGTTTCTTGAGTAAATTTATGCCCAATTTTCTTCGGATCTCTAAGATTTGGCTGCATAGAAGCTTCATCTATCTTCTCCTTGCTTCCTGGTGGCAAGGGCAAGGCAACTGGTTTCACCTTCTTTGCAACCGTTTTGTACTTTGTATCCACATGAGCATCCATCTCACAATTCATGTTTTTACATTCCACCCCCTCAAATTCCTGGATTATATCATACATCTCCACAGATGACACCTTTATCATTTCATTTCCACCCTGTAAGCATGCTCTTCCCATATCAAAAAGCACATCCATAGTATCTATAAATGACACCTCATCAAGCACCCCTGAAATAAACTCATTCTTCTCCAAAAGACCACACTGCTCAAAACTTTTTTGTTCATTTTGTATATGTTTTTGCATGCCACGCTTTAAATCCTTGCTTTTTACAAAAACCAGTGACCCATAGCTGGAGAATCCCTGAAAATTTGCTGAAAAACTATTTACATTGATTGAGTCCTGCGAGAACTCATTTCCCCTTGTACCATTGGAATCCCGCTTTACAATGGCACCTGGCCAAAATCCCTCATCTTCCTGTAATTCATAAACTCTCTGTTTATCTTCGGGAGCGACTGTGCCCTAAGAGACTCACGATTCCTTTCATGATTAATGCAAACTGTCAAAAACTGAACAGCTTTTTTGCCATCTTTACTCCTTATTCTTGCATAAGCTGAACCATCATCCAAAACCTTTGTTTCCATCCTTACAGCTGTAATGTAGGGTTGCCCAAGAATGAGGGGATACGATGACATCTCCTGAACAAAGAAATTCTGATCATCCTTCACATCCCCTATAGTTACCCTTACATTTGGACATGCTGCATAAAGCTCACCAGATGAATTATTGGCTGCTTTTATCATCCACCCATGATCCACATCCATTGGCCACTTACATTTATTGTAGAGATTTTTAGCCATAAGATTTATTTCAGACCCATGATCAATTAGAGCGACATACGGCTCTTCCAAATCACCTATCTTGACAAGGGTTTCAGTGGTTGCTCTTGCCCAATGACTCCTAGAGTAATGACTCTTTGTAAGAACTTCTTTTTCATCATCCTCTTCCACAAAACGCACTTGTCGTGCCCCATCAGCAGAGTGATTACATTCCACCACATTTTCTCTCTCTTCCTTTTTCTGTACCTGTACACCATGAGTCTTGGAAGTGCTTGCCTCCCCTTGTGATGGAATAGATTCAATTATGGACTGCCTTTTTCTCCGTATAATATCAATTATCTCATCATGAAATTCTTTCTTTGCAATTCCCAAGACTTCTCCTAGTGTGAATTCCACCCTGCTGTTTAGAATTCTCTCTTCAAGCACCTTTTTGAGATCTGTTGCAACTTCAATATCAGATTGAAGCTTGTAAAGTGGACTTTTCCCTTTACCCTTCTCCTTCATTTTTGCTGGCACTTCTTCCATTGAAACATCATGTGGAGGTCTGCTATGCTGTGGAGGCATATGTGATGGCCCAGGATCCTTCTTTTCACTTCCACGTGTAACTCTTTTTGATGGCCCTCCTTCCTCATTTTCCCTTTTTCGCTTCTCCTCTACCTGTGCCTCATTATTTTGGCATTTGGCAATATAGGCATGAATGGATAAAGAATCCATAGGCTCCTCCCAGCCAGTCTCAAGACGTATACAATCACCTGCCTCATGCAAAGCTTGCTTTGACACTTTCTTTGATGCAATTAATTCCATTGTTGACGGCCAAAAATTCTCATTCTCATAATCCTCATCATTCTCAAAATCTTGCTTTAGTTGACCAACCTTTAATCCATAGGTTGCTGCCTCAACCATAGAAATGGCATGACTAGCAGCCATATCCTCTACTAGCTTTTTCATCCCTCCTTTCCCAAAGTTTGTACTCAATGGAAGACCAGTCTCTGTAAGATGGATTTTCCCATCTTTGAAGAACACAAGTTGATTTTTAAGAGCTTCTTTATAGCTGGTACAATCCTTCTTTGCATGCTCTGGGTCATCACACCATATGCATCTATATGTAAACCCTTCTTTGCTTTGAGGCCTTTGCATAGAAGCCTGCCCCAATGGTAGACCCTTTTCTTCAATCCTGGACATCTTCAATTTTAAATCACGCATACCCTTGATAAGCTCATCCATCGGCCCATCTATCTTAGGAATTGTAGCAGCTGGCTTGGATAAATTCTCAGGGGTAACAGCAGCTATGGGGGTTGCAGAGCCCATCACCATTTTATCCCTCCTCCGCTGCCGCTTTGCTAACATAGTGACTGCATCCTCAACATCATTCCAATCACTCTTTAATCCCTGCTCTGTATTCTTATCCTCAAGGAGGATTTCCAATTTCTCCTGGAGATCTTTCCCAGCTGCTTGCAAGAAGAGCTCTGTCTTTTCTCTGTCCAAAGTTGCACGCTCTATTCTTGACAACTGGGCATAACGCTTCTCAAACTCCCTTAGCAATTCTGTGGCAGAAATTCCCATTTTAGGTTTTGTGACCCATTCCAAAAAAGTTCGTTTAGTCACTCGCTCAGAATCCTCCATGAAGTATTCATCCTTTAAAGCAAGCTTGAATTCTTCCCAATTTCTGCCACCCTGTGCTGTCTGCAATCCTTTTATGCGCTCTCTTATTTCAGGAACGCATACCAACTCGAAACTTCGAACCATATCCTCCTCAGTCACCCTGTTTAGCTCCATCTCCTTTATATAATTGCGCAGATACTTTGTAATGTCCTTCCCATCAAATTGATCCACCTTTTTCACAATTGATTGTAAGGCTTTGGTCGTGGAAATCTGTCCCCTCTCAGCAGCTTGTTGCTGTTGCATGTACATGGAAAACATTTGGAACATCTGCATAACTCCGGGGTCAAAATGAACCCCCTGGCCCTCAGAATTCTCAGCCATAGCTTCCCTGTATATTTCACCACACTCTCACCCCAGCAGTTTCACGTCGGGTTCACCAAAAAGCTGTCGTGACGTGTGCGGTACAGCCAGGAAAGTACGAAACTTCTAGCTGTGAGAGTGAATGTCAAATCCAACAAGGAATTTCACGCGCAAGATTTCCCAAGGAGTATTGAACATCATTATTTCCAATGACAAATACATGTGTCCACTTGCCTCAATACATCCTTGAATTCATCCAGATGATTGCACAGAATTGCATGAAATCCTTTAAACCATTCACATGTGAGCATAACAAAGCTTTCTAATTTTTCCAGTATACATGTGTCCAGTTACATCCATTACATCCAGTGCCCTCAAAACCATTATTTCGAGATGTCCTTTATCACCTGAAAACCTGCCTTAATATCCTAACATCTCACAAGCAAAATATTGCATTTGGCATAGCTTTGACATACTCATAATTTCCAAAATCCATATGAGAAGAAAGTAAGGCAAATTACCCTCAACTTCAATGCATTTTTCACAAATCTCCGAGCTCCAAATTCCTTAGCTTTTTCCCAAGATCCTTCTACTCATTTCCAAATTCCTTTTGGTGTATAGAATATTCGATTCTCTCCATTCACATAGAGCGAGTGTATTTTTTAAAGAGAATAAAATAACAAAAAAAAACTCAACTTACGATTTACATACGTGGATCTTTTTATTTGTTTTTCCAAACACATGCTGCTCGCCGATTATGCGAGGGAAAATCATCTGGAGCAGCATCGCTGCCGACTGTTTTGAAAATGGATTTCCCAATAATTACATCGTTATGTAGTACTAGAATTACACTCTAATTCTAGCACCTACAAAGCACACATAGTTTATATATCCAAAAGATTAAAAGCTCTGGTTTCCAATGACGCTGTTCCTCAACGCTGCATATCTCTCCCTTTCACTCTGCCCTCGCCGTCTCTCTCCGGCTGTTTTTTTTCCCACTTTCCCCCGCGGAGAACTCGCGCTCTTACCACCTTTTTCCCACTATTAATGCGGGAGTTTCCATTACAAAGGCTGCGCTACCAAGCTCCAGAAAATTCTAAATAAATGAATTATTTTCCCTTTTCCACGTATGCTACTAGCCACGTATTGCTAGTAGCATTAAACCTTAGCATTAAGGTAGCAAGGCATAACCACAAGATTCCCAAAGCATTAGCACCTCTATGAAAACATGCTTACTAGCTCCATGTTTCCTATCTCCACTCTCCGCATTAGATATACATAAGATACATATGCTTCTACATGATGATCCATGAAGTCCAAGTGCAGTTTTCTATCTCCACATTTCCCCAACATTCAATGAACTCTTCGGCACTGTGATACCTTCATAGTTTATAAATCATCATATCGGCCCATGTGATTTATTGAATCCCCAATTGCCCATTCAAGTATTTCTTCATGCCTTCATAAATGCATTCCTTTGTGCATTGGTATGCCCTCATGCCATCATATATATCTGGATGCTTCTAACTTTCCCATGAGCTCTGAGTAACAGCAAAAACATCATCCTCCATACTCATATACAAAAAACTCCTAAATCTGACTCAGCCTCAGCTTGTCTTATTGAACCTCATATACAATATGAACATATGTACATGGCATCATATAATGACTCGTCATGGCACTTAACCCATGCATCTGGATGTGTATTTGACGGCCTCACATGCACGGTTTCATATCATAGACGTGCCATGGCACGACAACGTGTTACACCGGATAGAGGCCGGAATGGGCCGACCCCCCTCCCCCCCCCTTTGGAGTATTTTATTACCCAAGGAGAATAATATCATGTACAAGCTTTGAGGGCCTTACTCTCCCCACGGGAGATGCCGGATTATCCATATACAAATGCCATAACACAGCCCAACACGAGGCAACCAAGCCAGAACATAGGCTGTAGAGATGCCGAGCCAACAACATAATCCATATACCGCCAATGGCTGGTACAATAGGTACAATGGTTGGTACAGGCGGTACGATGGCTGGTACAGTAGGTACAGTGATTGGTACAGTAGGTACAGTGGCTGGTAGAGCAGGTACAGAAGCTGGTACAACTGGTACAATGGGTGGTATAGCAAGTACGACAAGTACAAGGACTGGTACAGCCAGTACAATGACTGGTACAGTAGGTACAAAGGCTGGTACAACAAGTACAATGGATAGAAATCATAATAAATGATTAAATACCCTTGCCTTCAGTATTTCTTCGCGATGGAAGCCTCCAAAACAATCCCCAACAGCCGGTATTCTTCATGGGCAGCCTTCAAGAGAGAGAGAGAAAGAGAGTAGCCATCATTAGGGAAGCCTTCGACGGTGGTAGAGGCTAGTGTGCAGCAAGAGAGCCTCCATTAATGAAGAGAGAGGGCTCCAATTTATAGATTTGGGCCTCCCATGAGCTAAAATGGCAAGAGAAGGCTACAATGACAAGTGGAGAGCCACACAATAGCTAAAGTGACAAGTGTGAGGCCACTTGTCTCACTTTGATCCACTTTCTAAAACAAGTGTCAGGCCACTTGTCTCACTTTGGTCCACTTTCTTGCCACATGTCCCAATGTAAGAGATGGGTCCTTCCATAAACTTTATCTCTAAAAATATCCCAACTGGTAGACATTCTGTCATAGGCACTTTGCCAACTCTTGGTATCTGCTCAATTCCAGATGTAATGACGTGAACAGAATTTCCATTGGAGTCGGGCCAAAAATAGCAACTTTCCTAAATTTTAGGAATGTGGTCCTTTGTATTCAAGGATAATCTCCCATTCCCAAAGCTTGTACTTTCCAAATATTTAGACATCCTGGAGTCCACTAGACTCCTTTCATACTGGGAAATGTCCAAGCTTGTAAACCTAAGTCGATCATCTCAAACTCCTTTGACAAGGCAGCCTTTGTCAGAGCTATGTGCTCCACATGACCGCTACTAGTGAGAATAAGATCATCCACATAAAGGATAATCAAAGTGACCATACCGTGTTCCCAAAAGGGATATCCCAAAAGGGATACAAGTTAGGATCTGCAACTGATCTCTGAAAACCAAGAAGGAATCAATCTTCTGATTCCAAGCCCTGGGAGCCTGCTTAAGACCATACAAGGCCTTCCATAACCTGTAAACCATCCCCTTTGATCTCAGAAAAGCTTGGAGGTTGCTAAGCATACACCTCCTCTTGCAAGTCACCATTAAGGAACGTAGATTTTACATCCATCTGATACACCGGCCACCGTTGAGAAGAGGTAAGGGCAAGAAATGTCCGAATCGTGGTCATCCTTGCTGTCGGTGCAAAGGTATCCTCATAGTCGATGCCAAGGCACTAAGCATAGCCCTTAGCCACAAGTCTGGCCTTGTGCTTGTCCACCGACCCATCAGACATATACTTGGTCTTATAGACCCACTTGACACCAATGAGACGGACTATTTTGATGGCCTCGGAACCAATTCCCAAGTGTTATTCTTCTCAATGGCTTCAAGTTCCACTTGCATGGCTTTCCTCCAAATCTCCTAGGAAAGAGCTTCCTTAACGGAAGTGGGCTCTTTGTCCTGAACGATACGAGCCATCAAAGCATAGTTCACCTGTAACAACTCCTCTGATTGACTTTTATCACGAACTCTATGCAATCTTCGAGGTCCATCCTAGGAAAGAGCTTCCTTAACGGAAGTGGGCTCTTTGTCCTGAACGATACGAGCCATCAAAGCATAGTTCACCTGTAACAACTCCTCTGATTGACTTTTATCACGAACTCTATGCAATCTTGAAGGTCCATCCTCTATGGTCCACTCGGAGGGATACTCTGTAACACCCAACTCCCAAATGGTGTCCAACAACCACTTTGGAGATGTGCCTCCTGCTGCTCCTGGGGCTCATCTCCAGCCTCAAGGTCAACCTCTACAACTGACTGAGGCTAGCCAGCTAGAACAATAACCTAGGAGTCATCCTCAGACTCATCTGGTTCTCCAAGATGTGGTGACTCGTCAACAATGGAAGCTGGAACATGCTCATCAAAGACAAAATCCCTGCTGACAACAACCTCGTTCCGCTCTAGGTCATATAACCTGTAGCCTTTGGAAAGAGAGTTATATCCCACAAATACAAGCGTCTCGGACTTTGAGTAAAGCTTCCCCCTCTACTTCTTTGGAATGTGAACATAGACATCACTCCCAAAAACACTAAAATGGGAGACATCTGGTTACCTGCCAAAATAAGCTATCATCTTTGGTATTGAAGTCGTCGGAGATTGGTTGAGGGTATGGATAGCCGTAGCGCTCAACTTAAAGGCGAACTTGTATTGGCCAGCTGATGCCATGCTCCGCACAAAACCGCACAAAAGCATTAGAAGAGAACTCTCCTCCTTTGTCAGCCCGAAGAGTCTTTACCTGCAATCCAAACTCCTTCTCCACCATAACATGCCACTCCTTGAATCGTGCAAAGGCTTGGTCCTTCTAAGAAAGAAAATATTCCTATGTAAACCTGCTACAATCATCCACAAGCAGCATAAAGTACAAAGAACCTCCCAAAGATGGGGTCTGCATAGGTCCACACAAATCAGTGTGTACCAACTCCAAAAGTTTCAAAGCTCGCCTAGTAGCCTGCTTCAGAGAAGATTCCTTGTGCTGCTTACTATGAATGCAAGAACTACAGTATCCCTGTCTATTACCAACATCTGGCAAGCCATATGATGTTAAGCGCAAACGCGCATTGATTAGCCCTCGAGCTAGTTATAACATCGTGACAATAGACACTTGGGTGTCATTGGGACAACCTAAACTCATCCCTACAAGCAATAGTCTTGCAAGAAGAGCCAATGGACAAAACATTGAAGTTCCAGGTTACTTTAGATACACAACTCAAACAATCGATGGCAATATGGAATTTACATTCCATGTTACCCTAGATTCCCTTGAGTATGATGTCGTTCTTGGCGAAACTTGGGTAGATGAATCGTTGTATTCACTAGATGAATCCATGCAAACGGTCACCTTGAACACTCTTGCAAGCACTGTAAAATTGCTATTACGGGAGGAAGAAACCTTACAGGAGCTAGAACTTCCAACATATCTTACTGAAAAGATTCCTAGGATTCTGGTTAGATTGGAAATTGCAAATAAAGTCACCACAACACAAGCACAACTTTACCCAACACGAGAACACAATCTCATGACCCTCGAGCTATGGGATTTGTTAGGTGAACCAACACTCACGGCACATCCTGAAAGGATTACCTTTACAGCCCGCCGCACAGCAGCGCATCCACATTCAAGTGGCCAAAAGAGAAATGCCACAAATCACCAAGTTGAGTACTTGTCAAAGAAGAGAGTACTGAGAGTTTGTAAATCCCATTCTCCACTCTGCCTTCCCAAACAACCTGGCCTGTTGCTTTGTCCCGGAGAGCAACATAATGCTCATCAAACTCCACCCGTATGCCAGCCTTGCAAACCTCATGCACTGACAAAAGATGAAAACCAAGATCTAGGACATATAGAACTTAGGAGGAATGCTTCCCCCTTTGCCATCGGGAATAATCTCCAACCTTCCCTCACTGTGAATCAGGATAGTGGAGTTGTCACCAATGAAGATGTGACCTGTCTGCCGTCGAAGATCCTGTAATAACTCTTGGGAAGGAGTCATGTGCCTAGAAGCACCACTATCGAGAATCCACTCCCGAGTATCCGTGGGCGGGATGAGCCCAACTGCCTCTCCCAGCTCAAAGAAGATGAAGCATCGGTGTCCATAATCTCAAGTGCACAAAAGCTAGAGTCTTTGCAGCTGTGCAGGCAGCTGAAGAATCAGCACTCTTCTCGGTACTCCGTTGTTTGAGGACACTTCCTCCAATAGTGACCCTTCTAGCCACAATGGTTACAGGTCCGCTCGGCCTTCAAAGCATCACGCTCTGAGTCGGGCTTCTTCTCAGAAGACTTCTCCGATAAAGACTTCCCTTTGCCCTTTTTGTTGTTGTTGTTGTGGCCTTTCAACCGTTGGCCAGTCAAGGCCTCAAAACCTCCGCCCTCTAGAGGGTTCGTAAACCACTCTTCCTAGTCCAAGACCATGGATACAAGCTCCTCCCCGAGGTGATGGTGCTGAGCCTCCCACTGGTGATCAAAGAGGAATAGAAAGCTGAATACTACAAGGTCAGATGAGACAACAAAGTGATGGCCATGTCCTCTGAAGATATCTTCTTCCCAGCCTGAAGAACTTCCTGCTAAAGAGCCTTGAGCTTGTTGATGTGCTCCCGCATCATCGAAGACTTTGCAAGATTCATCCCTCGCATCTGTACTTCCAAGGAAATCCGCTTAATGGGTGATACCCTGTTATACAAAGAAGCCAAGTGCTGCCAAATCCCTCGGGCCAGCGTCGTGTTTGATATGATTAATCACCTGGGGTGTGCAATTAAGGAAGATGAAAGAACGCACATGGGCATTGACACGATCCCATAACTGAGCCTAAGCCCCAATTTGTACCCAAGAACTCGACTCATTTCCTGAGGAGTCTTACTTTCCTGCATTTCCTAGTAGAAGGTAAAATCTCCCCGTCCTCCAACTCTGGCCGTGGAACACCAACCACAATGAAATTAGCTAAGTCATAAGACTCCAAGACAAACTCCATCATTACCTTCCATATGCCATAGTTGGTCCCGTCCAATTGTCAATCCACCGGGAATGTGGGGAGTGTGGGAATCTTCACATGCTTCTCAGCCATCTCAAGCAAATCTGCCATCTCAAGAGTTCACAAGGTCTTGTGAAGGGAGGGTGGGTGGGAAAAAAAATGAAGAAGAGGCTACAAACACTATGCAAGGTGGCTGTCCAACAGTGATGACCGCCTTCTACCAGTTCTCCAAGTCCCGAACAACCCAAGAATTCTCCAATTAGCACCAAAATGTTAGCATATTCATCCCCAAATTTTGCTCATGTATGGTGTCCCCTTTTGATCCCTTTTATGGCCCTTGGTTGTGGGCTGGTTGTGGGCTGGCCACCCCTATTTTTCCCCTCTTTCTCTGCATTTTCTTGGTATTTTTCCCAGGTCGGGTGACTTATCTCTAGTCGGCCAGCTCTTGTTTGTCCAGTCGGCCAGTTGCTTTGTTCCAGTCGGCCAGCCCTCATGGCCTATATATAGGTGGGCTAGCCTCTTCATTTTTTATATAGTTTGGTTATCTTTTGTATCCCTCACTTATGAGACCTTTTATGTCTCTTGCTAGTGACCGCTTCATTGCACTAGTGTGCTAATTTGAGAAGTGCAAGAGAGAGAGAGATATGAAGCAACTACTAAGCACTCTTTCATGGTATCATCGCTCTAGGTTCAGAGTTACTCTGTTGTCCTAGTTTCTCCTCAGCCTTCAGCACCTTCTCTTCTGCGTTTTTCTTCTCAGTTCTGCTCTGCTGGTCGGCTTGCCTCTTCCAAGCACTTCTCCATTGCAGTTTGTGGTCATCCTTCTTCAATTTTCAACCCCCCGAGATTTTTGTACACCTGTCGGCTGCTCTGTTTCAAGGCAGCAGCACTGTTTGTGCTGCATTTTTTCCTTTACAGGTGTTTTTTGCAGAAGTTGGTTTTCTGATTTGAGAATTGGTGGCATCCGGTACCTATGGAGGACACTTCTTCTTTTGAGATTGTGCGTTTTTCTTGAGGAGAGCCCAAGTTACAGTGAGGACTTTCCTAGTTGATGCCTTTCCCTCTTGCACCTTCTTACATCATATTCCCATGCCCTCTCTGGCCTTTTCTCTCTATATCAAATCAGCATTTTTTTTTGCTTCCCTCTTCTGGTGGCCTCGAGATTGGAGGTACAGTCGACAGAAGCTTCTGCGTTTTTGCTACAGGAGGATTTTCAGGTGCTATCCAGCCTCTTAGGGCTGCATTTTGGTGGGAGGAAGGGATCTACATCAGCGTTTTCTGATTTGGACAGTTTTGAGCATATGAGGTTTGGTCCTATTGGTTGGATCAACGATGACAGTTTCAGATTTGGCTCCCGTACCACTTTCTTGTTATTTCTTGGATGAGCCAGACAAGTTGGATTGTGGTAACTTTCAGTCATGGAAGTTGCAAGTTACTTCTATTCTCAAGGAGTATGGTTTGATGGAGTTTCTCTCATACAAGAATCGGTGCTTCCCGGACCTTGCCTCTGCAGAGGATGTGTGTCGGTGGAGGAAGACTGACAGACAGATCTTTGGCTTTCTCCTCCTGAATTGTCAGGATTCGGTTCTTCGACACTTCATCTCTGCTCCTGATGACCTATATGGTGATGCCAGTGATCGGCAGATGGTTTCGGCTTCTGGGTGCTATGCACAAGTGATCTTGTGGATACTTAATTTGGAGATGTTGTGTTCCTGCAGTGAAGGATAGTGGGCTAGTTTTTCTCAATGCATCTGAGGAGTTTTTTCTCCTGTTGCCTTGCCTGCACTTTCTGTGCATACTTCTCCTTGCCAGGATGATATCTCTTGTAATGTTTTTGTAACTCGCCTGAGAAGCGTGAGAGTGGGTGTGCATCGCTTTGACCATGAGCACAATTAAACATTTTGGCATTTAATCACAGCCATTAAACAATCCACATAGCTGAAAATAAAAGTTGCACAATTGACACCACATAGAGGCCGGAATGGGCCAAACCCCCCCTAGGAGTATTTCATTATCCAAGGAGAAATATAACATGTACAAGCTTTGAGGGCCTTACTCTCCCCATGGGAGATGCTGGATTATCCATATACAATCATAAACCTGTCCTCCATCCAATATGGCTATCCAACATGTCCTTCCATAGGCGCACAAACATGTATAACAGCCCACATGGCTCTTCCATACGCGCATAAACTTGTATGATAGCCCATATGGCTCTTCCTCCACGAGCACATAAACCTCTAAACCAGCCCATGTGGCTCATCCATGAACTCATAAACATGTAAACCAGCCCATGTGGCTCATTCATGAGCTCACAAACCTATATAACAGCCTATATGTCGCATCCATGAGCGTCAAAACCTATAAACCAGTCCATGTGGCTCATCCATGAGTGCATAAACTAGTATAACAGCCTGTATATCACATAAAACCAGAATTTTCAGCAAGCTTTAGGACTGTTTTGCTGAAAACAGCCATCTGCTGGGGTGTGCAAGATGGTGTAGAGTAGTGAAAATCATCTTCCCCAAGCTGGATATGGCTATGGTGGGCTTAGAAATGAAGAGAAATGCTGAAAAATCAGAGTTTTCAGCCTCCAAAAACTTGCTTGAAGCTCAAACTCGCCCAAGAGATAACTCTCTCATGTTCAAATAAGCAAGAAAATGCTACAATGCCATGTGTAGAGCTGAATCGACAAGTGTGAGGACACTTGTCTCACTTTTATCTTCTTATCTGCCACATGTCCCAAATCCAAAGGCCAAAAAATTCTGCAATCTTCAATTCTAAAAATATTCCAGATGATAGCTAATTTCACATCGGCGCTTTGGCAATACTCAAACTCTGTCGAATTCCAAAGGTAATGACGCAAATGGAAATTCCATCAGAGATTGCCAAAAATAGCAACTTTCCCTAAAATTTAGAAGATGATCTCTTTATGTTCCACCACATGAGAAATACATGTAAGCACCATGTAGAAACTTGTTTCATTGCTCGATCTCCCCCAAATCCTCAAGAGTTTGCCATACATACTTTCCACTTGACACTTGAGCTCCAAAACCTATTTATGTGTCCAAGTAACC
Organism: Cibotium barometz; assembly: GCF_041138505.1. Classification (NCBI taxonomy): domain Eukaryota; kingdom Viridiplantae; phylum Streptophyta; class Polypodiopsida; order Cyatheales; family Cibotiaceae; genus Cibotium; species Cibotium barometz. The sequence goes on along the minus strand of NC_141070.1, from coordinate 33,279,104 downwards.
GTCTCGAGTGCCTGGACTATGCTACGAACCCTCGGTCCTCTGTATTGGATAATCCCCCATTCACAAAGCTTGTACATTCTTGATCTTTTGGGCATCCAAAGCCCTTCCACACACATGAATTCTGGAGATGCCCGATATGGTGATAGTTTTTGAGGAAGATAGTGAGCTATCTTTGCTCTCATCACAGCTTTTGAGGGGTATTTGTCTCATGTTACTTCACCTCCGACTCTTCCTATTTTCCTTACTCTGTGTGAGGATTCTAGATTGTGATCAGGTGTGTCTGTGATCGTGCCTAGGGCATAGTGGTACTTCCAAGGATTGAAGAATTGAGATTTTGATTTGGCTGGGCTTGTGGAGTCCCGACATCAGTTTTCAAAGAGGGTAGTTGCGTTCTTACATCTGGCAATGCCGACCTTTGATGAGGGTGCAGTTTTGTACAACATTGAGCTACTCTTGGTATAGAGTCGGAGCAGATAGACTCTATTTCTTTTTAGGGTATTTTCTTCTTGGAGCTTCAAGCTTCTAGGTATTTCTGTGGCACTGTGTTTACATTTGGGTTTGGCACCGATATTTGGAGCAGCATGACGCAACCTACATGGTTGTTTTGTTCTAGAGGAGCGGTGTACCTGGCAGCTTGTTCTGTTACTTTTGTAGCATAGTTGCTGAGGAGATTGCTTGTGGAGCTTTCCTAGTACCTGTTATTGCTGCATTCTTTTGTCTTTGACAAAGGACAACTTCTTTGGCTTCTCGGAGTTTGATTAGCATCTGGTGCTGAGAGGGGGTGTTAGCATATTCATCCCCAGATTTTGCCCATGTATGGTGTCCCCTTTTGATCCCTTTTATGGCCCTTGTTTGTCCAGTCGGCCAGTTGCTTTGTTCCAGTCGGCCAGCCCTCATGACCTATATATAGGTGGGTTAGCCTCTTCATTTTTCATATAGTTTGATCATCTTTTGTATCCCTCACTTATGAGACCTTTTATGTCTCTTGCTCGGGATTGGTTCATTGGAGTATATTCAGCATAGTTGCTTCATCTCTCTCTAGCACGGCATGGGAGACGTCCAGTCAGAGTACTCACCATGGAGGACATTGAGGATATCCACCATCGACCGATGAGAGACATCTTTGGATAGTGATGTGTATGATGCTTACCTTTGTTGCTGGAGTTTTCCTGCCAGATGTTATCCATTAGGAGCTCCTAGTACCGTACTTTTCCTCATAGTTGTTTCAGTTTCAGTTAGTTGTTTAGTTGTTTTTAGCTTTTCTTACACAGACATTGTATCAGATCCACCAACTGTTGTAACCTTTTTGGTCTCATAGGTCATTTTGGCCTTCTGAAGATGTTAATATATCATTTCATTTCATTTCTCTCTCTCTCTCTCTCTCTCTCTCTCTCTCTCTCTCTCTCTCTCGTGCACTTCTCAGACTAGCACACTCTAGCTTCCGCTCTGTGCACTCTTCCACAAAAAACAGCAAACCCTCAAGCTCACTGTCTCCAAGCTTCAAGCCACCTTGGGATCTGATACCATGTCAGAATGCACAGCGGAAAATGAGACAACTGTTGTGAGAAAGAAAACACAGAAGTGGAGAGAGAGAGAGAGAGAAGCTATATAAACTCTACTATATACAGAAGATCCGATACAAAATGGAAGTGGGGGGCAAGGGTGGTATAAATACCACCCGATGCTACTGGTCGGCCAGCCCAAAAATAGCCGACAACAACATAAATGTCCACGATTGGGATAAGACCAGTTGGCCAGCACATATGCAGTTGGCCAGGACAAAAAATGCAGTCGGCCAGCACACAGACAACCCCCATGACCAAAAAACAGGGAAGAACATGGAAAAAATAAGGAAAAATGGAGAGAACTACTGAACAGGCACACCCACAACAAAGGCCCTCACTGAGTAATATGGTACAGACTCGAGATGACTGCTAACAGCATTCTCCTGATGGATCTGTACACCTTCTTGGGACACTGTGCTGCTTAGTGGTTGAGCCTGATGCTGAAATAATGTTGCTTGGTCACCATACCACCAAAAGATCAAGACATGGGTGATGGTTCCATCCATGCACGATGCAGTAAGGGTGGGTGGGACATGGCAAGCAACAATACCTCAAAATCAACCTGAAGCTATGATACCTATGTTGCATGCGCGGAAGCCTTCTTATCCAACACAAAGCCTGATTATGGAACACCTGTAGATGCTTAATGAAACCATTAGACAGAAGAGAGAGAGACACACAGAGAGAGAGAGAGAGAGAGAGAGAGAGATGGTTGTAGGTATTCAGTATATTACTATGTTACAAAAGATGTATGACTTTACAACTTCATGAGACCTTTGGCCTACCCAAAAGGTGGCTAATGCACTTCTACTAGCTAAATGATGACCTAACCCCAAAAGAGGGAAGAGGTGCTTTGTACAAATGATTATATAGGCCTAGTTGGAGTTGGTTGGCTAGATGTAGGGGCTATTTAAAACTACACCGGCAAGCCCAAACAAAAATGTGTCAGAATAGAATGTTGATGCAAGACTAGTCGTAAGAGTCAAGTGACTTGACCACCAGTCTCATACACCTATAGAAGGATGAATGCGAGAATGTCGTTTCATGACCACGCACAAACAGGCGCTCTCATACTAGAACTTGGCTCATCCTCATTGCAAAGACTAGAGTTCAAGTCCTCCAAATACAAGTGCACAAACAGGCACAAGCACACAAGCAGGATCAAGAGTACACTCCGGTATAGCATGAACAACAAGTACAAAGGTTGTTTCAACAAATACAATCGATACGAGTGCTAGTCGCACTGCCATTGGCCAAGACAACCTACATCAGCCAGGGCAAGGACAGGGTATGAGGGGCGGGGGAGGTAGGGTTTCTCTACCTAGTCTTGAACCCCCAGGAGGACTCCATGGCAACCGTCACTTGGTTGGGTCTCCACTCCCAATTTCTTTACCAATTTGGTATTAATAAAATTGTGGTCATCCTTGGCATGGATTAGCTATAGGGCATTTGTTAAATTGCTTGGGACATTCAAGATGTAACATGGGTTGCCACGCTTTGCGAGATTATGGTTGATATGCTGCCAGTGAGATGACAGGCTGTGTGATAGCCACATTGGAGTACTGCTTTCTTGTAACTCGTGCGACCGACCGGCCCTCACACATCTATGTCCACAGCTCACGAGGATACCAACCAGGTTATCCGGTTAGATCTTCTCAGCCTCTACACCCATTGCACATGGATCACAGCTCCGGAGGTCCCCACGAAGATGCACTTCTACAGAGATCACTTCCTTACACTCACTAAGGCTGGATTCATCCAACAGCCAGGCTAGTTCAGTGTTCACATGTCCCATGCCATGCGGATTGCAATTGGCCAAATACGGGTTTCATCCCACCCCCTCAGAGTAGAGACAAGTAGAGCTGAGCGCATCTTCAGAGCCGAGAAGCTCGTACGGAGACCCAGAGAAGGGAGGGGACTACTGATTATGCCACACAGAGGTTGAGACAGAGGAGCATTACATATGGCGCTGCCCAGTATACTATGAGATCCGCAGGAGGTTTCACTGTCTATTTTGCGAGGGATTTGGTCCACTCTCCAAGATCATCGACTTCCAAGACTAGCGTTGCCTAGGCCTCCTGCTTGAGCTCCACAGACACAGGGACACCTTCTTGAGAGAGCTTCGGCCCCAGCCAGCCCACCCCCTCCCTCACCAGCCAACCATTGCCAGTTTCTTCCAGACCCAGGAGGTGGAGGACACCAATATAGTGGATCTTGTGGACCCTCCACGAGCTGCTTAGACCTACCTTGTTCGAGAGAAGTTACCTCGAACCGAGCCTCTGTCACCATTTAGTCCATCTCCATGTCTGGAGCCACTCTTCTGGGATTGTTACTCCATAGAGCGGCCAGATTTGTGTCATGTTCACATGGGGCCAGGTCGGTGTCCTATGTGAAAGGGCCAGTCTTTTGGTGTCACATGGATGGGAGCCAGATTCGTGCCACCCCTATGTGACCAGTACTGCGTCACATGGATAGGAACCAGTTTTGTGCCACTCGTGTGTGACCTGCTTCATGTTGTATGGACGGGAACCTGTTGGTGCCACCCGTGTATGGCCATGATGGCGTCTTACCTATGGGATTGTCACTCCATAGGAAGACCAGGACATACATTCATATTTCTGTCATGCCAATTTTGTGCCCGACAGGAACTTTTTGTACAAGTTTCATGAAAGGGAGATTTTGTCCATTACATGTGCACATGCAGTTATGACTGCATGCATAAACTTGTTTTTGCATGATTTATTTGCGTGTGTTTGCCTATTTTGCCGTGCCAATACACTGGACGGGGACCCCCCCAGTGTACTGTGAGAGTGTTGCTTACTGACACATTGGTGTGGAGTGTGAACAGGTGGTAAGTATTACCATTGTGGCAACTAAAGTGTAAAATTCATAAACATTAGTTAACTTTAATGTTTATAAGTAAATGTGTTCACACACATTTTAAAAAAAAAGGGCTGGGCATTTATTTTCAAGGATGCCCATAAGCATTTTTAATAATTATTAAGGTGTTGTAACTTATATAACCTCTTAATCAAGGTTTGCATGGAAAGTAAAACCACCCCCACATGGGTGGTGGAGGGAAACAAGAAATCTACGTTTTTTTTTGGCAGCCGACTCTTCTCCTCCCATTGCCTTCATAGGCTGAACCTACCCGCCTGCACCACTTCTTCGTGTGTTGTACGTGTCTACTGTACCTGCTGGCTGCACCTATTCTACCCAATGGCTGCAGCTATTATAACCAATGACTCCACGTACTAAACCAGAAGATTATACCTGTTGTACCCAATTTGTACTTGATGTACCAGGCATGTGCTTGCTATACCAGGACTTGTACCAAACTTGTACCTACTGTACCTTGTGGATTGTACCTACTGTTGCCCGTGTTGTACCTACTGTTGCCCGTGTTGTACCCAATTTGTACTTGATGTACCAGGCATAAAGAAGTAAGATGTCACCAGCCAAAATCTTCTCACAAACAAAGTGATATTGTATCTCTATGTGCTTGGTACAGGCATGGAAGACCAGGTTCCGAGCAATAGCGATACAGCTCTAGTTATCGCACTGGTGGATGACTGTGGGCTCCTTTTGTGGAAACCCCATCTCGCCAAGCAACCTCCGTAGCCACACAACCTCGCAAGCAGCACCACAAGCAACCCAGTACTCTGCCTCTGGTCGATGACAAGGCAATAGTTGGTTGCCTCTTACTGCTTCATGAAACCGCTCCTGAGCCGAGGGAAAAACTGTAGCCTGATGTGGATCTCCTCGTATCTGGATCTCCTCCCCAATCTAAGTCACTCCAACCTTGGAGTCTGACTCCATCCATCAATCCCCCTCCTGTGTATGTAAAAGAGTCTAAGATCCTTCACATGCTGCAGAAAACACAAGATCCACAATCCTGCCTCCTAAAGAGTCCTCTGCAAACATGAGCTCAACAGCCTCATCAGCAAGCTCCCGTCCAATCTGGTATGCATCAACCAAGACAATGAACCATTCTGCTTCCAAGTCAAGGAGGCATCATACTGCTCACAAGGATCAACAACTGTCAGTGGGATGCCAAGTCCTGGAAACCTACTGCAAGGCCTTCGAAAACCTGTAAACCACCCCCTCTGAATCCGGAACCACAAAGCCCGGAGAATGTGCAACATCCACCTCCTCCTGCAAGTAATCAACTATCACATGTATCCCGCACTTGGATGCCACGTAGACATTTCTATACAGAAGGTGCAGGACCTAGGATGGTGAACTGGTCCCATGTGAGCCCAGTCCGGGATGAGTCAGCCAGGGATCCATCTCAGTCGTCCGAGGTCAGGTGTGCATTGTCCTGCACATGAGTCCACCAAGGTCAGGTGTGCACTGTCCTGCACATGAAACAGTGCCAGTCCATGCTGTGAGTCTCCCTCTAGAATGATGTCAGTGGTTCTGTGTATCTGGTTTGGTACCGGATGCCAGATCACTGAGTAGATTAGGTTTAGGACAAGGGGCCAGCCCATAGGGCTACCCCGGATCTGAGTGTGGGCATGGGAATGGTGTAGAACCACTCCCATGAGGGCGAGGAAGGCCCAGGCTGAACCCACCAGCCATGGAGGGGCTGTAGGACAGCCCTAGGACACAGATCAGGCAATCTCCAGGAGATTACAGCCTTTATATGGCTGTAGGGCATGTATGGGGCAGCCCATACAGGCTGCCCAGCCCTGGGATTGTGGACAAAAGATGTGTCCAGCCCTTCAGAAGCAAGCGCCTGATGTCCAGCCAGCGAGGAAGAGATGCACTTTTATTATGGGATTTTTCCAACACTTTTGGGGATTTAAAATGCATTTATTGCTGAATTTACTCAGTTGTGGGAATATGATGCTGGCTGCCTGTTTATCAGCTGGCCGACTGCTCATGATGGGAAGTATAAATAGAGGAAGCCACAATCCCATAATTCATCTCATAATTCACCAAGTGCTCAAGCAAACAAGGGCCAGGACAGCCAAGAAGTTGCTAACGCAAAGGGGTGAAGGACTGAAGGTCAAGGGCACGATTTTCCAGCCAAGAAAAGGTCAAGCTTTCTGTATTTGTTTTCAGATTTACATCATTCTAATAAAGCAAATACACCATCCGTGGTGGGGGCCCTACAGAGGGTAATTGGGACCCAATACTGTGTCCTCTCCATCTCCCCCTTCTCTCTCTATTTTCTGCACATCTCCTTTCAGTTTGTGCGTTGATTCCGTCGCGAAAAGAGTGCTGATTTCTGAGTTTTGAAGTACCGATCCTTCTCCGAAGCTTCCGCATATTACAGTGGTATCAGAGCCTACTTCAAGGACAAAGATTCAGCAAAGAAAACCAAAAAAAAATTTCGCTCGTGTGGTTGGTTTTTAGACGTCGGTGGACTACCCCTTTCGGAGTGACTCCTGTTGTAATATGCAGAAGCTTCGGAGAAGGATCGGTACTTCAAAACTCAGAAATCAGCACTCTTTTCGCGACGGAATCAACGCACAACCTGAAAGGAGATGTGCAGAAAATAGAGAGAGAAGGGGGAGATGGAGAGGACACAGTATTGGGTCCCAATTACCCTCTGTAGTAGGGTCCCCCACCACGGATGGTGTATTTGCTTTATTAGAATGATGTAAATTTGAAAACAAATACAGAAACTTGACCTTTTCTTGGCTGGAAAATCCTGCCCTTGACCTTCAGAAGTCCACCCCTTTGCTTGGCAATCTCCTTGGCTTGACTGGCCCTTGATTGGCTTGAGCACTTGGTGAAAACTGAGATGCTTTCATTGATTCTTGGCTGGAGTATTTATACTCCCCTTATTATCCAGTCGGCCAGCTTTATAAAGCCTCACGACTAGGTCTTTATCAATAACATGCTTTCGCACTATACCACATGCTGGCCACTCTGTGCATGCCTGCTGGGACAGTACCAGACTACTGGGCACTCTGCGCATGGGTGTGGGACTGCCCCCTACACCTAGCCGATCTGCTGGGTAGGGTTTTTAGCCCTGTCCAGAAGCACTAGGGCTGGCCGACAGCCCTTCCAGCCCATGCCATAGCTGGTGTGTAAGATTCCTCCCCAGCCTCTCAAAATGTCCAGCATCTTCCCCTGTAATCAATCCCTCTTCAGAAATATAAAAGACTTGTTTCTAACTGTTTTAACCTAGAGAGAGAATATTCAAATTTTTAATATTTTTGGATAGAAAATTATCTCATCTTATTAAAATAAGTTCCCCTGAAACAAAAATTCAAAAAGAACTTTCCAATGCGCAATTGGAATTAATTGGAAATGGGTATAAAGGACCTTAGCCTAAGGGTCTAGATTTTCAGAAATTTTTGGATTATGGTCCAATTAAGGTTCCTATGGGCCAATAGCATCAATCCATGTGTAGGGAGGAGATAAATCCAATTTGTAAAAGAAGATACCCAAAAATGAGTAAATGCTCACATAAGATGAAGAGTTGAAAATGTACAAGGTTTATTAGTAAAAAACTATGAGCAATATTAAAATGATTCCATTATGACACATGCGTAAGGAAGGGGAGTTCTTTAAAGGAGGTGCATATTTCACATAAGATGAAGAGTTGAAAATGTACAAGGTTTATTAGTAAAAAAACTATGAGCAATATTAAAATGATTCCATTATGACACATATGTAAGGAAGGGGAGTTCTTTAAAGGAGGTGCATATTTCACATAAGATGAAGAGTTGAAAATGTACAAGGTTTATTAGTAAAAAAACTATGAGCAATATTAAAATGATTCCATTATGACACATATGTAAGGAAGGGGAGTTCTTTAAAGGAGGTGCATATTTCACATGTTTGAATGAGTTTTAAACTCATAAAAATTGAGATATTTCATCTCTCCTCTCTCCTAATTCAAGTCTAGTTCCAAAAAGTTAGCTTAACTGACCTAAAAATGGTCAAAAATTAACCAAACTGATTTGGAAAATTCTAGAATCAGTTTGTTTGGTTAGAAGCTCAATTTTTCCTATAAATAAAAGCCTCCCCCTTGTTGAAAAATATATAGTGTTTATGCATCGTTACTCTACTCGACCTAAGCCAAGAACTGTGAATTCATCTAATAATTCACTAGTTTTTGGAGCTTCCCTCTTTCTTCAATCCCAATTAGTGGCTCCATCAACATACTTAACCAATTGATTGGTTGGGGGCCTCTACCGTGAACAAAGAATCAAGCAATTTGTAAGGTAATTAGTGAATATTGATCTTTTCTATAATTTCTCAATGTTTCTCTCTTCTCAACCCCTCTCAAGCTTGAGAAGCTTAATTGGTATGGTTTTTTAAATGCTATTGAAGTTAATTGGTGAATAGTAGTGAAGAGTTATATAATTTAATAAATGCTATTGAAGTTAATTTTCATTTATGTTTAAATTCTAATGGTTTTTATGTAATTTCTCTCTCTCACTCAAGAAATGGTCATACTCATGACCCATTCTCAATCCAAATCAAGCTTTTCAGAAAGCTTTTCCTTAACCCAAGATTAAGCTATGTTTGAGGCCAAATTAATGGCTTTTTTCTATGCTTTTAGTTTATGTATATTGATGATTCAATCCATTTATCGATTAATGATCCAATTAGAGATCATTTTAATTATTTCCTTAAATATGATAAGCTTTATCCCTTAGAAAAATTGAGATTTATCAGTCATAGCAGCGGAGCTATGGCAAAATTTTTATAAAAATTATGCATAAAATAATTTCATTCAAAGCATAAAAAGAGGACTTCCTACCATATTCTAGGAATTATCATCCTAGATTAATTGAAAGATATTCATTGTAATCATAGAGAAATTGATTTTTATATTATGCATCATTGATTTTCATGCATAGAGCTATGCATAAAAGATTATTATTTTAACATAAAAGTTTTACTTTTATCATATTTGGATTTCATGCATAGAGGTATGCATAAAAGATTATCATTTTAACATAAAAGTGTTACTTTTATCATATTTGGATTTCATGCATAGAGGTATGCATAAAAGATTATTATTTTAACATAAAAGTGTTACTTTTATCAAATTTTAATTTTCATGCATAGAAGTATGCACAAAGGATAATTTTTTTATATTAAAAGTGTTACTTTTATCATTTTTAATTTTCATGCATAGAAGTATGCATAAAGGAAAAATTTTTATATCAAAAATGTTACTTTTATCATTTTTAATTTTCATGCATAAAAGTATGCATAAAGGAAAATTTTTTATATCAAAAGTGTTACTTTTATCATTTTTAATTTTCATGCATAGAAGTATGCATAAAGGAAAATTTTTTATATCAAAAGTGTTACTTTTATCATATTGGATTTCATGCATAGAGGTATGCATAAAAGTTGATTATTTTATTATAAAAGTGTGACTTTTATCATAATTGAATTTCATGCATAGAGGTATGCATAAAAGTTGATTATTTTATTGTAAGAGTGTTACTTTTATCATATTGGATTTCATGCATATAGGTATGCATAAAAGATATTCTTTTTATACTAAAAGTGTGATTTTCCTCATAAATGGATTTTATGCATAACTTAGATGCATAAGAGAAATTCTTTTATTCTAAAAGTGTAATTTCCTACCAAATTGAATTTATGCATAAGAAGATGCATAAAAGATTGATTTTAATTTCGAAAGTGTTAGTCTCCTTAAATGGAATTTATGTATAAATAAATGTGTAGAGAAATCTTATATCAAATATAAGAATTCTCTTTTTAAAAAAAAGATATGAAATGTGATAAGATGTGATAAGAGGTATATGAGATGTGATAAGAATTGATAAGATGCGTATGGAAAGTGATAGGATGTGATAAGAGGTGTATGAGATGTAAAAAGATGTGATAAGATGTGTAAACACCATATTAGTGAATTTGGGAATTTCCCAATTCCCATTTTTGAATACTTAAAAAAGGGGACATGGATAACATGCTTGTAAGTTTCTCAAAATCCTATCATATGACCTATCGTTGGAAAGCGCTTGAAAAATAGAATCTAAAGAGCTATAAAGCGCTCATTTTGGATTAGTGGTGTTCAAGTTATGGTTAATCCAAACTTTTGACCACGTGTCCCAAACTTGTGGGAAATTCCCATATTCCCCAATATGGTGTTTGTATGAGATGTGATAAGATTTGATAAGATGCGTATGGAAAGTGATAGGATGTGATAAGACGTGTATGAGATGTAAAAAGATGTGATAAGATGTGTATGAGATGTGATAGAATGTGTTAAGATGAGTTAGGATGTGTTAAGATGTATATGGGATGTGTTAGGACGAGAATGGATGTAATATGGTTGTATGAATGTGATGTGGATGTATACATGTAGATGTATATGTATGAATGTGAATGTTGATGTGGATGTGGATGTATGGATGTAGATACGGATGTGGATGTATGTATGTGAATGTGGATGTATGAATGAGGATGTGAAAAATGGATGTATGTATGTAGATGTGGATGTATGGATGTATGTATGTAGATGTGGATGTATGTATGTAGATGTGGATGTATATATGTGGATGTATGGATGTGAATGTGAATGAAGAGGTGGATGTGGATGTATGGATGTAGATACGGATGTGGATGTATGTATGTGAATGTGGATGTATGAATGATGATGTGAAAATGGATGTATGCATGTGAATGTGGATGTATGAATATGAATGTGGATGTGTGGATGTGGAAATGGAGGTATGGATGAATGAATGTAGATGTGGATGTATGCATGTAGATGCGTATGTATGAATGTGAAATTGGATATATGATGTGGACGTACAAACATGGATATGTATGTAGAATAATGAATATGAAGATGTATGTGAGATAATGTAGTCTATATGAGTGAATGGATGAGAATGATTGCACACTGAATGGAATGTGGAATAAGTAATGTTGTCCGAGAGTGGATAATATGGAAAGACAAGAGTCCGTTATAGAAACTGTATTTTGTGACTGTTTGTAAATGACTGTTTTATGTCAAGAATGCTGGAGAAGCATTTTGACCGTCTTGAGGATTAAGGTCATGAAGACTGAACTGATAAAGTTGCAATTGCTGACGGAGAGTCAATGGAGGACGTCTCGCGTAGCAAGGTTGATCGAGGTCTTGACCAGCCTCGGTTCGATTTAAATGGTGAGCTTCCGGTACGGTGGATGAGGGACCAAGGAAGCGGCCTATGAGTGAAGCGCTAGGTCACCTGCGAAGGATCCTAGAGGGTGCTGACCATACGGTGCTCGAGCTCTGGGTCGCCGAAGATACCCACACATGCGTCATGGAAGATATTGGAACAAGGAGTAAGAGTTGTTTTCTGAAACCGGGTATGGATCTGGTTGATTGACCTTGCTGGTCCTCAACAGATGAGTCCATGGCTCTTTTATATGGATCTGTGGGTTGATCTTGCTGATCTTCCACAGAGATTCCATTCTATTATATGAATATATTGCCGATTACTATGAGCTAGGAACTATGGAAAAGGCCCCTGAGAGAACAGGTGGTGAGTGTTCTGGTTGCCAATGATGCCATAAGTACATCGATGAAAGAATGACTGGAAATAAGGATTCAACCAGAGACTTTGAGGATTGTCATCAGTGACATAATGGTTTTATTAAAGGATTGTTTTAAAGCTAGTTGATGCTAAGAAAAAGGCAATTTCATATTGGGTGTGTAAGTGGTATGACTAGTTTTATGTTTGTATGAACTTCCGGCTAGGGGGCCTTGGAACTCTTTTCCTTGGTACCCGAGACAAAACCTAACCAAATTATTAATTGGATCCCATCACTACAGTGGTTGGGCGGTTGGCTAACCCATGGGACTGGATGGGGTTAGGCTGGACTGATGGATCCGTAAATCGAGATTTTAATTTCTATTATTACGATAGATGAAGTAAATCCGGGATAGAAATTGTTCTATGGATAGGAATCAACGGCTGTGCCTCTTGATGGGGAAAAAAGCGTTGATCCCAATGATCCAAGTGCAAGTTTCTTCCTTGAATTGACCAAGTACCGTTAAAGGTGCAGTCAGATCAGTTGATCCGTAATGATCTTGACTACATTAGAGTAAAGAGTTATCCTGGTGGAATCGCCCATGCTTTCCAGGTAAAGGGAGTTTTTCCGGTTTTGATTTTGGACAAACCGACGGATTAGTCTCTTGTCCGGATATCCATGGGCAAGGCCCCGAGTGTGAGACCCCTACCCGCGCACGATGTGCTACTTCCGCTGCTAGTACCCCGAATCTGAAGCGTGGTGGAGACAGGGATCTCACAGTTGGTATCAGAGCAGGTTTGAAAGCTAATAAAGATAATTAAATTCTTATCTGAAATTGGTAATAAGAATTCAGAAACAGCATTTTCATAATGTATTTTCATTCCGTAAGCTTCTTTAATGAAGAAATTTTAATCAAAGAAATTGTTTTTATAGATGGAAGTTCCACATTTATCTGGTATTCCCGACCTCACCCAGTCTCAAGATATGATTGCATTTGCCTTCGAGCATCTCATCTCTTCCGCTTCAACTCAAACAAGCCGAGCAAGACTCGCACGCCATTTCGCGGATTTATATTTTTCTACCCCAGCGGAGAGAATACAACATAAGTGGTTTGCAGGGCAATATGTCCACGCCCATTGCAACCGCCGTACAATGCTGTGGCAGAATCTCTCATTGACTATGATCCTGTTAAAGTTGAAAATGGTGCGTGGTGTCATTCTATATCATTCGACACCTCGAAATTTCAGACTTTCATGTCGAATTTATAGACTCCTTAGTCGATTTATCCCTAAGGAGAAAATAATAACTCCCTTCGCAGTTAGAGAACTTATGTAACAGGGCATGACTATGGCCCAGTACCGTCATCTTATGCGTCTCTCGAGGAGATTTTGAATTTTGGAGCCGAGCCACTCTATGTACTTATTGCAACTTGTATATAAATATACAAATGTTTTTTTTACGGACGATCGGATAAAGAAAAATCTATTTATCAGACTTAAGTCATAGATCTCCAATAAGATCAACTGAGGAGCCAATTATGTCAAAAGTTTATCAAGACGCACAAAAAGGTTGTAATTGTTTGATATAATTCATACAAATTGTTAATTCAAATTGAAATTCATAAATTAGTAATTGGGTCTTCAATTGGAAGTACCGCAATTGTATGGAACCCTGACTTGCTTGAGACCTAGACATGATGGTATTTACCTTATAGTTTCGAGTATCATGACTATCCGTATATACTGAGGGTATAACTGCAGCTCTTTACCGACAGTATATACGAGTAAATCTAAGACTTGAAATTATAAGCGTTAATGCTATCCAGATGATGATTTCGAATGTGGTTAATATGATTTTTAATTCTGTTTGGGAACTGATGAATTGATTTGGATTCTGATTGAAAAATGATGATCCCTAAAAATGGGTTGAAATGTAATAGGCTTAGCGAAACCACAATGTGGATGATTGGGACGAGTGTAGTAATGATAAATGATGAAAATGATTCAGCAAATCACTATGAGATTAGTGGATTGTGCTGTCAAATTGCTACTGTTAATACTTGAGACGGTAGATCAAGTTAAGGGATGACAAATTGAGAACTTGCTTAACTTAAATTCCGTGGAGGAATGTTCAGAAGGAAATTTTTCGGTCTAATGGACCATTATCGTGTTAAAGATATGAATGATATGATCTGAATGAATTGTTATTTAATGATGAGTTCTATATAAGGGATATTTATCCCCATATTCTGTTGGGTTGACCGGAATATAAGGAACCCCAGAATAAATTGGATCTTAAGCAAAAGAGTTGTCCTCTACTTGCGAGATGAGGACATCTTGCACCTTTTAAGTGGGGTATAATGTAAGATTCCTCCCCCAGCCTTAGAGGTATACAGGAGAAAGAATCTCCCTTTCTGATCTTATAATTATTCTCTCTCTAAAATAAAAGAAAGATTCTGTTTAAAAAGGAAGACACTTTCCCCAGAATACCTTCTCAGGAGCCCACTTGTTTTAAGGATTCAGAACGATGAGTTCAGAAGTGAGAACCGGTATTTTGGATGCCAAAGTTTTAGTCATCAATTAAAAGACAGCCCGACTCCTACCATGGAAAGGGCACAAGGAAGTCTAGAACCCAAATTCAGAGACCAATTCCTTCATACCAATCTAATCAGGGTCCATCTCAGACAAGATTGCTTAACTCCATTAACTAGGTCCGACCCATTGATTAGGGTCGAGATGACCAGTCAAATGCTTAGCGACTTAGAACATCAGATGCAAGCAATTCATAAAGATATAAACGCTGCCTAGGATTGACAGAGACAATATACGGATAAGAAGAGGACAGTCAGAGAAATCAAAGAAGCAGTTATAGTCTTCAATTGAATACGGACCAAAAGAATTTCTTTATCTCTAGGGAAGTATAAGTAGTTATCCCCCAGATATTGTGGACCAAAGGAAGTAAGTGACTTAACCTACGAACTTCTTTTATCTCCTCATCTCAAAGTTCTTAACGCCTTCTATAGAATAATGTGCCAAACCCAAATCATGGAAAGATGGTAAAACTTTAGTGGTGGCAAGATACCGTTGGCTTCTAGGTTACGCTAACTCCTTCCTTTATATAAGTCGTAACTTTTACTTATCGCTCACAGTAATCTTACTTCCATCGATCTCCTTCTTCTTAATCTCCTTCATGGCTTGGCAACAGGAATTAGTTTTATCCATGATGATTTCTCACCTTCAAGACGCAAGCGAGTCTGTGAAGAAGGATTTTATAGAACAGTATGAGCGCTCACTTTTTCCTCAATTGGGAACGTCTGTAGCTCAGACCAAATGGCGAACCTATCAAGACATAACTAGGGTAACACCTTGGGGTCAGCAGCAGTTTCGCAACAATGTCCGCTTGGCCATGGTTATTGAAGCCTTGGGTTTGGGTCCCCGATACTACTGCGTCATGAGATCAAGACATCTTGGGTTTTCTAAGCGGGTCTTCTTACTGGCGTGTTTTCTTCCTCATCAGAAGATATGCCTTTACCCCATTTTTGGTTTGCCTCTCAGAGGTCCTTTTGTTAGAACACCTCATACCACTGAGATAGGCGCGGCAATAACCAACAGAATCATTCCCATAGATGAGTTACCTTATACGTGCGCAGCTTGTGAGTGCTGCTTTTGTGATCATATGATGGACGGGCTTATGGAAGTGTAAAGAGTTCTTTTATCTTTACTGTATATGTTCCAAGAATGAATAAAGTTTAAATCTTGGTCTTGTCTTGACCCTACTCTCTTTGAGATTTTTTTAATTGGTGATTAATCTTAATTAAAAAAATTTCTCTCAGTCTCATACTTGTGCATCTTACAAAATTACCCCCAGTTTGCGAGATGAGGGCATCTCGCGTTTTTCAAGTGGGAGAGAATGTAAAATTCCTCCCCAGCCTCTCAAAATGTCCAGCATCTTCCCCTGTAATCAATCCCTCTTCAGAAATATAAAAGACTTGTTTCTAACTGTTTTAATCTAGAGAGAGAAAATATTCTAGAGAGAGAATATTCAAAATTTTAATATTTTTGGATAGAAAATTATCTCATCTTATTAAAATAAGTTCCCCTGAAACAGAAATTCAAAAAGAACTTTCCAATGTGCAATTGGAATTAATTGGAAATGGGTATAAATAACCTTAGCCTAAGGGTCTAGATTTTCAGAAATTTTTGGATTATGGTCCAATTAAGGTTCCTATGGGCCAATAGCATCAATCCATGTGTAGAGAGGAGATAAATCCAATTTGTAAAAGAAGATACCCAAAAATGAGTAAATGCTCACATAAGATGAAGAGTTGAAAATGTACAAGGTTTATTAGTAAAAAACTATGAGCAATATTAAAATGATTCCATTATGACACATATGTAAGGAAGGGGAGTTCTTTAAAGGAGGTGCATATTTCACATAAGATGAAGAGTTGAAAATGTACAAGGTTTATTAGTAAAAAAACTATGAGCAATATTAAAATGATTCCATTATGACACATATGTAAGGAAGGGGAGTTCTTTAAAGGAGGTGCATATTTCACATAAGATGAAGAGTTGAAAATGTACAAGGTTTATTAGTAAAAAAACTATGAGCAATATTAAAATGATTCCATTATGACACATATGTAAGGAAGGGGAGTTCTTCACATGCTTGAATGAGTTTTAAACTCATAAAAATTGAGATATTTCATCTCTCCTCTCTCCTAATTCAAGTCTAGTTCCAAAAAGTTAGCTTAACTGACCTAAAAATGGTCAAAAATTGACCAAACTGATTTGGAAATTCTAGAATCAGTTTGTTTGGTTAGGAGCTCAATTTTTCCTATAAATAGAAGCCTCCCCCTTGTTGAAAAATATATAGTGTTTATGCATCGTTACTCTACTCCACCTAAGCCAAGAACTGTGAATTCATTTAATAATTCACTAGTTTTTGGAGCTTCCCTCTTTCTTCAATCCCAATTAGTGGCTCCATCAACATACTTAACCAATTGATTGGTTGGGGGCCTCTACCGTGAACAAAGAATCAAGCAATTTGTAAGGTAATTAGTGAATATTGATCTTTTCTATAATTTCTCAATGTTTCTCTCTTCTCAACCCCTCTCAAGCTTGAGAAGCTTAATTGGCATGGTTTTTTAAATGCTATTGAAGTTAATTGGTGAATAGTAGTGAAGAGTTACATAATTTAATAAATGCTATTGAAGTTAATTTCCATTTATGTTTAAATTCTAATGGTTTTTATGTAATTTCTCTCTCTCACTCAAGAAATGGTCATACTCATGACCCATTCTCAATCCAAATCAAGCTTTTCAGAAAGCTTTTCCTTAACCCAAGATTAAGCTATGCTTGAGGCCAAATTAATGGCTTTTTTCTATGCTTTTAGTTTATGTATATTGATGATTCAATCCATTATGGATTAATGATCCAATTAGAGATCATTTTAATTATTTCCTTAAATATGATAAGCTTTATCCCTTAGAAAAATTGAGATTTATCAGTCATAGCAGCGGAGCTATGGCAAAATTTTTATAAAAATTATGCATAAAATAATTTCATTCAAAGCATAAAGAGGACTTCCTACCATATTCTAGGAATTATCATCCTAGATTAATTGAAAGATATTCATTGTAATCATAGAGAAATTGATTTTTATATTATGCATCATTGATTTTCATGCATAGAGCTATGCATAAAAGATTATTATTTTAACATAAAAGTGTTACTTTTATCATATTTGGATTTCATGCATAGAGGTATGCATAAAAGATTATCATTTTAATATAAAAGTGTTACTTTTATCATATTTGGATTTCATGCATAGAGGTGTGCATAAAAGATTATTATTTTAACATAGAAGTGTTACTTTTATCAAATTTTAATTTTCATGCATAGAAGTATGCATAAAGGATAATTTTTTTATATTAAAAGTGTTACTTTTATCATTTTTAATTTTCATGCATAGAAGTATGCATAAAGGAAAATTTTTTATATCAAAAGTGTTACTTTTATCATTTTTAATTTTTATGCATAGAAGTATGCATAAAGGAAAATTTTTTATATCAAAAGTGTTACTTTTATCATTTTTAATTTTCATGCATAGAAGTATGCATAAAGGAAAATTTTTTATATCAAAAGTGTTACTTTTATCATATTGGATTTCATGTAGAGGTATGCATAAAAGTTGATTATTTTATTATAAAAGTGTGACTTTTATCATAATTGAATTTCTTGCATAGAGGTATGCATAAAAGTTGATTATTTTATTGTAAGAGTGTTACTTTTATCATATTGTGAGCCAGAGAAAAAGCGTCACCTTCCGGTGTGCCGGAAGCTGGCCCAAAGGCGCTGCCAGAAAAGTCCCTAAGAAAGGCAGGGGAGAGCCCCTGTCGCCGCCAATGCTCGGCCGCCCGCCAGGGTGCTCGCTATCCTGTGCCTCTGAATCTGCCGCCCCAGCCTTGCTGTGTACTGAAAAAACGGGATGCCTGGGCTGGTGGGGGCCGAGTAGGGATCTCGCCAGAACCACTCACCTGGATCCCACTGAAGGCGAATAAGAGGCCTGCTGTCCCAAGCCCATAATCTCCAAGAACAATCCTCCCCTATCGAGGCCGGTGAGGGGTCTACATGCCACTATCTCTGATGAAAGCCGACCACCCGCAGCCTCTGAAGAATACAACCCTGGAGCCCATCCAAATCTAGTCGTGTCCTCTGAAGCTGACCACCCTCTCCCACCTCGAAAGTGAGTGGGGCGACTCTCTCCGCTGTGCCGCAGACCGCTAGAAGGATCTCATGCCGAGTAAAGACACCCATCCATTGTGGAGGTGGAGGGTCCTGTACTGGGGTCCGCCACTCCCGGGGGATGGCCACCTCAATGTCCTGTCTCATCGACTCTCTGCCCCTCATCCCACTGAGTCTCCTCTCCTGAGCCTCCAGAGGCAGCTGCTGAAAACATATCCAGTCGTCTAGGGACTGGGCTGGGCTGGAGCTCAACGGGCCCCACGACACGTGAGGCCGCGATCCAACCATATGGCCGCTGGGAAGTCGAATCAAGGGGTTCCAGATCAATGGCTGCCTCAAGCGCTCCTCATCGGTGCCCGGGGGAGTCTGGAAAAGTGACGGCCTCAGATGCGCCCAGGCCCTCAGAAGGCTAGCTGCAAAACGCTTCTCAAAGCCAAGGCCTACTCCTCTGGATCGCTGCTCTGTAAAGATCCACCTGATGCTGGGGGTCCAGGGGCCGCTAAGAGAAGGAGTGCGGCTGAGCATCCTGGAAACAAGAAACTCCTTCCACGGCTCCTGGCAGGAGGCCACGAACTACCAACTTGCCAAGCAAAGCTCGGCTTTGGCAAATAGGATCAACAATGCCTAGGCCGCCTCTCTCCCTTGGCTGAGTGATCACAGCCCATGCCACCTTGGCCCTGGCGGGCCGCCCGTCGCCACCGGACCAAAGAAAGTTCCTGATGAGCCTCTGCACCTGGCCAATGCACGCCCGCGAGAAGGCCCAGCAAGAAGTGATGTACCACATGGTAGCAAGCAGAACTTGGTTGGCCACAACTACTCGGCCAGCCAGAGATAAACGAGCGGTACTCCAATACAGAAGCTTCTTCCGAATGCTCAGAAGAAGGGGGGCTATCTGCTGCTCCAGAGATATGTCAATGCCCACGTAGCATCCCAAATAACGCACTGTAGTGCCGGGGGGCAGCCACACTGAAAACCATCAACTGGCCTCCAAGTCGAGGGGGGCATAGAACTGACCCACAAACCACACGACTTGTGCCAGTTGATCAAAGCACCCGAAGCTCTGCAAAACCTGTCCATGGCTGAGGCGAAGCGGCGGAGGTTCTCCTCACCTCCCTGAAGATAGACAGCAGTGTCATCCGCAAACTCCGAGTTTAGGAGCTCCTCCGAGGTGTGGATGGGAAGCTGGAGGCCCCGCAAACCTATATCCTGTGCCATCAAAAAAGTGCTCATGGCCTCCGCCACAAAAAGAAAAAGAAAGGGCGCCAAGGGGCACCCCTGCCGCACCGAGCGCGAGAGCTAGAACCTCTCTCCGCGCACGCCCTGTATCAGCACCTGGCTATGAGCCGATGTGTACAGTGCAGAGACCCCGGATCCACTGAGGGGGGAAGCCCATCCTCTCCATAGTGCCTTCCAAGAAGGCCCAGTCCACCCGATCATATGCCTTCTCGAAGTCGAGAAGGAGCACTGCCAGATCCTCCTGTCGAAATCTAGCCAAAGCCGTAGCCTCCCAGAAAGAGAAAATGTTATCCAGAATGCTCCTATCCTGGATGAAGCCTGTCTGCGTGGAGTGGATGATGTCCGAAAGGTGAGGCTAAAGCCGCCTGCTGCTGATCGCCTTAGCTAGGACCTTGTAGGCCGTGCCTAGCAAGGTGATCGGTCTCCACTGTCTAATCTCCAGTCTGTCTCCTCCCTCTTTGGGGATCAAGTGAATCAACCCCTCTGCCATGCTGTCCGGCATGACTCCCGACTCCATAATCTCCTGGAATGCCAATCTGAAGCCCCTATGTAATAGGCCCCAATACCTCTGGAAGAAAGCCACTAAGAGACCGTCCTCTCCTAGGCATTTGCCCCGAGGTAATGCCTGAAGAGCCTCCTCCAGTTCCGTATCCGAGAAGGGGGAGAGAAGGGAGTGCTGCAAATGGGCCGGCACAACCGGTCTCGTGAAGCTCCAGACTGCCTCCCGAGCCTCTCTCACCCTGTCATCTGCTGGCTCAGCAGAGAGAAGATCCCTGTAAAAATCCGTGGCTATCGCCCGAACCCTGGGGGGATCCACCACAACCTGGCCATCATCCTGCCGAAGACGCCTGAGACCCTCTCGTCTGAAGCGAGGCCCTGTCGCCTCAAAGAAATCTCGAGTCACTCTATCTCCAGCCTGTGTCCAAAAAGAAGCCCGAGCATGGAATCGGAACTCCACCCTCCTCTCCTCGATGGATCTGATCTCAGTGCGAGCTGACTCCATCTGCTCTGAGATCCAAGGGCTCGTGGGATCCCTCTCCTGGAGTCTCTAGAGGGACGCTAGACTCCTCCGTAGGCTCCTCTCCTGCTCTCTGAAGGCCTCCAGACGGTCCAAGGCAGCCTGTCTGAGCATCCGACTGATCTCCTGCAAGCCACTGGCAAGATCGTTGGCTGCCGTTCCTCTCCTGAACTGCAGCTCCTGCCAGACCTGCTCAACTCTGATCGCAATCTCGGGCTCCTCTATGAGACAATCTGGAATCCGGACGCTCTGGCCCCGCTCTCCTCTCATAGGGTCCTCGATCTGGAGAAGCACTGGAAAGTGGTCTGAAAACGAGGGGCCTGCAAGTATGCCCACAGTGCCACCTCTATCACAAACCCACTCATCAATGTAAAACCTGTCGATGCGGGAAAGGTTAACTCCTGTGGCCCGTCTATCCGAGCGCGAAAAAGATAGATTCCCCTGCAACCTGCCAAACTCCGGGAGAGTCCACGGATCCTGGCCTCTCACCTGCAGCACTAGTCCCTCCCAGGCAGCGAGCTCCGGCCCATGAATGGTCTCCTGGCTGCGCCCCCCATCCTGTCCTCTGCATCCTCCAGCATGTTGCAATCCCCTCCTAGGCACCAGTGGTCTGCCAAGGGGAGGGACTGCCTAATGGTGCTCCAGAACTCGGCTCTCCCGGTCGCCCCATTAGGGGCGTAGAAGTTGAGGAAGCCAATGCGGTCTTCCCCAACCCGAAGGATGATCCACTGCGCTCGACCCTGGACCAGAGTGCCAGAGTCCACAACCTCGGATAGAAGCTGATCGCTGACTGAGATGCATACTCCACCCTGGTTCCCCTGGTGGGAGCCATATGTCGGTGACCAAAAAGTGTGATTCCTACCTGGCAAGATCTTCCCGCCCCCGCAGGTGCGGGTACGCCCGGTAGAAAGGTGGTGCTCCTGGATGAAAAGGATATCTATGGGTCCTCCAACGAGAGCCCTCTGGATCTCCTGGCGAAGTCTGCCCCGACCAATGTAGCAGCGATGTCCACCGAGACCCTGGATGTTCCATGAGAGGATCCTCATGGATGAGCTATGGCAAGTGAAGCAGCCGCCCCACTGGCTCACCCCTCTCAGCCGGCCCGGATGATCTACCCTCCACTCTGTGAGTCTTGGGCGCCGGCTTGGAGGGAGAATAGTCACTGTCTGTCTGGGTGCGAAGTCTCTCCAAAAAGAGGGTGACCTGTCTCTGTGTCCAGCCCCACTCCGCCTTCGCCCTGTCCAGGGCATAGGGGTGAGACCAATCCTCTGCATATATGTATCTAAAGGTCGACTGCACCCTCGGGGCGGCATGGAGGAGAATCAGTAGCACCGCCTCAACTGAGGTATGGACCGGATCCGCTCGCCAATCTCCTATACCAAACAAGCTCATGCGGGCTGAGTGTAATCGGGTCTGCAATAGGTCCGTGAGCCCCAAGTCGCTGAAGTGGTGAGAAAACTCCAGGATCTGATCACGCAAAACTTCCTCTACAGAGTTGCAATCCCATGCTGTGTCTGGGGCAACGCTGAGAGGAAAGGAGAAGGCCACCATGATGCTCACCACCACTGAAGGAGAACGAGAGGGATGGCACACCACGCAGACTCGCAAGGGCGCGACCAGTGTCTCGAACGGGCCAGCATCCAGCTGGAGGCACCTGAAAAAACCGTAATCCACTGGTAGCCCCATCACTCGCGGGAACACTGTGGAAGGCGAAGCTAGGATCCCCATCTCCACCGGCCCGGAGTGGCGGTGGAACAGCCGCTGGACTGAACTCTGGCCTACCCAGCTGCGCTGCCCCGGGGCAGTGGTGGGTGGTCTGGCGAAGTATCTTGGAGAGGCCGAGGGAGGGATGGGGGCTCGCGGCGAGGAGGGGGGAGAGCGAGGAGAGGATGGAGAGGCATCTGCCAGAGGATAGGTGTCAGGGGGGGCCGTCGGGGGAGGCGGGAGGGGGGGGGGCTGGGGGGGAGAGGGGGGGTGGAAGGAGTGCTCTCCGTGTGAGGGGAAGGGGAGCCGGGGGTCGCAGAGTGCGGCCCGGGATCCTCAGGAATCTGCTCCAAGGAGGGGGCGGGGCCCCCCGCGAGGGGAGGCGGGAGCGGGGTCTCCACGTGGGAGGCTCCACCAGCGGCCTCAACGGGCACTGAGTCTGAATCCTCATCCATCGGGGTGGGACCTGCTGGCCGCCTATCCCTGACTCGAGCATAAGTGCGGGTAGGTGCCTGTACACCAGCCGGAGTCGCCTGTCCGCCAGCCTGTGCTGCCTGCTGGCGTCTGCGACGGTCCCTGCGGGCCGGGCATTTCCGCCGGCGAACCTCCTGCCATCCGCCAGCCTCCTGGGTCTGCGCGGCATCCTCTGTCGGGGCCTGCTCGTCAGATGATGGCGCCTGCTGTGGCGAGCCAGGGATGTCCGGTCTCTGAGGTGGATGCGCCACCACTCGGGTCTCCTGCAGAGGGTCCAGAGGCGGCATAGCGTGAAGGATGAACCCCCTTGCGAGGACAGGCGTGTGCGAGATGGCCCATCTCCCGACATGTGTAACACTGGCCGGGGAGGCCCGAATACTCCACGCGCTGTATCAGATGTCCTCCAGAAAGACAAGGGAGGAGGATCGTCTTCGGGAGGGACTCCGGTGACGGAACCACAACACGAATGGCCGGGAGTCCTGCTGCCCGAGCAATCACTGAAGCCGCTGTCTGAGGCGTCTCCACCACCTGCCCTAACGCCTTGCCAATGGATGACAAGAGGGGCAAGTACTCCCTCTACGGAGTCCAGGAAAGCAGATAGTGACGGGGAAACCTGTCGCCCCTACTCTAGCGGGTCAGAAGCGGGGTCGAAACCATGAGTCCATCGTGCCAGGAATGCCCGGGATGAGCGGAGGGCAATGGGGCTCCGAGCCAGCACCATCTGCCTGGGGGGACTCGAAATCCACCTGGTAGTAGCCACGTCCCAAAAAATCTACGCTGACGATCTTGGCAGGCACGCCAACAAGGCTGCCTTGCAGAAGGTCGCGAAGCTCTCTCCGCATCGGCGGATGGCTACCCACTATCTTGCAGACCAAGGAGGAGGCCTCAAGAGCGGATACTGTGGAAACAAACAACTGAAGATCTTCAGCTGTGAACTCCAGACGGAGACCGGAATCGGCAGGGGTAGTCGGAGCGGCTTCCATGGAGTCCTCCAGAGGGAAAAGGCCAGAAACCGGGGTCACCAATGGGAGGGACACAGCCTTGCGAGGAAAAGGAGAGGCGGAGGGCTACAGGGGATAGCGGGGGCGGGGCGGGGGGGGAGCTGAGGCGGGGGGAGCTAGCGGTGGGGGGAGGGGCGAGACGGAAGGGGAGGAGAGGGAGAAGGCGGAGGAAAAAAAAACAAAAAACAAAAAACGCGCAGCGGAGGAGAAGGCGGAGGGGGGAGAGGTGGCGAGGGAGAGAAGAGAGGCGGAGGAGACGAAGCCGCGAGGGGGGTAGAGAGGCGGGGGAAGAGAAGTCGGGGGAAGGAAGCAAGCGGGGGGGAATGGCGGGAGAGGCAGCTTGGAAGGAGGCGGAGGAGGATAAGGCGGGGGGAAAGAAGGTGGGGGAGGTAACGAGGAAGGAGGCGGGGGAGCGATGGTGGGGGAGGATGCGAGGCAGAAGGCGGGGGAGAAAAGGCGAGGAAAGGCGCAATGAAGGAGGCGGGGGAGAGGACGGAGGAGAATGCGGGGGACTGGCGGGGGGGGAGAGGGGGGCACGACGGCGAGAAGTAGCCGGGGGGGGGGAGAGGCGAAGCTCGCGCAGGCGAAGTTATGACGGTGTTCGACCCGACTCTTGGTCTTTCAAAGGTCTTGTGTTTAGATTTTAATTTCTATTATTACGATAGATGAAGTAAATCCCGGATAGAAATTGTTCTATGGATAGGAATCAACGGCTGTGCCTCTTGATGGGGAAAAAAGCGTTGATCCCAATGATCCAAGTGCAAGTTTCTTCCTTGAATTGACCAAGTACCGTTAAAGGTGCAGTCAGATCAGTTGATCTATAATGATCTTGACTACGTTAGAGTAAAGAGTTATCCTGGTGGAATCGCCCATGCTTTCCAGGTAGAGTTTCCGGTTTCGATTTTGGACAAACCGACGGATTAGTCTCTTGTCCGGATATCTGTGGGCGAGGCCCCGAGTGTGAGACCCCTACCCGCGCACAATGTGCTACTTCCGCTGCTAGTACCCCGAATCTGAAGCGTGGTGGAGACAGGGATCTCACATGGTGGGCACAGCCTGGGCCCTCCGGGCCCCTTGGGGGTGGTTCTACATCCTCCCCCATGCCCACACTAAGAGTGCCAATCTTCGCACTGGTGGGGTAGCCCTATGGGCTGGCCCCATCTCTACATGCAAACCTACATGCCCACAGAGGTCTGGCATCCGGTTGCAAACTAGATACACAGAACATCTGACATCATTCCAGAGGGAGACTCACAGCGCGGACTGGCACTGTTTCATGTGCAAGACAGTGCACACCTGACCTTGGACTCATGTGCAGGACAATGCACACCTGACCTCGGACAATTGAGATGGATCCCTGGCTGACTCGTCCCGGACTGGGCTCACATGGGACCAGTTCACCATCCCAGGTCCTGCACTTTCTGTACAAAAATGTCTACGTGGCATCCAAGTGTGGGATGCACGTGACATCCCCTTCTTCTGGTAAGCTCTTATCCTCTTAATTTGAGGCCTTGAGACTATTATCAATTTTACCACCTCTATCATAATTCTCAAGGGGTAACCTTGTAATTCAACCACTATCCCTTGAGATGATTTAATTCAATCATTTATGATTATACCCCAAGTAATTATCCAAGGCATGGATCATTCTTGATTCATATACCTTGATATTGCTTAAGCTCTTGCAAGCACACACACACACACAAACCCTAGAAGATAACACACACAGTGATGGTGGAAGGCTAAAAATCTTCTTCTTCTTCACACAAAAAAGAGGTCTTTAAAAGATAAGTGATGACCAAACATAAGTACTAAAGTACTATGTACATGTGGTCCATAATGTGAACACACTAGGTACATGAGCTGGCAGATAAGTATGCCATAACTTGGCAGGTGGATCAGGTAGTGTATCAAGTTGTAGAATCACTGGCGGTGTCGGCTACCAAACATGCCAGTTGATGTAAATGATGAAAGGTCATATTTTCGAGGTTTTACAAAAAAAATCCTCTCTATTAGTGAATTAACGGCTCATGGTGCTAGCATAGAGGTTTATCATCGGTATTGCATTATTAAATCCCGTGTTAATAGCCTGTGTTTTCGGACATGCCAGTGCAATGGAAAGGGAGCATGGGCACCTTCCCTAGGGTGCGAGGAGATGAGATCAAATGGTGAAACAAGAACGAATGCCTCGTTCTAATTTAGAAGTTAGAAGTCTGTGGGTTGCAATTTTCTCGCCGAAGCCGCCACCTCCTCATTTAGTAAGCAGAGAAAACCCACCTATCCTCGCATGTTTTAAGATCACGCAATCATAAATGTAGCCCCTCTCTCTCTCGAGACTATATTAATCCTCTCTACTTTTAACTACTTTGGGCCTTCTTAGGGAGAAAAATTTCCAAATGCTTGTGTGTCAGGCGGCACAATCTATCTTGGCTGATATGCAATCTTGCTACCACCACCACTACTCGCTTCTAAATGGTCTAAATTCCTTTAGCTTCCGTTCCGGAAACCTTTTTTTCAAGAAAACATACACATTTCCTCTTGTGTTCTGAGTACCCCGGAAATGTGAAGAAAATAACCATGTTTTTCGAAAAAAACTTTACTATTTTTACCCTTTTTAATACCGGAGTGATTCCTTTTAGCTATTATCTCAATCGGCCAATCTAGATTTTCAACGGCCGAAGGTTAAGATGAGGCACACCTTTCCCGAACACTGCAAGTTTAGCGTGTTTTTGAAAAAACCTTTTTTTCTCTTTGTTGTGCCTGCTCTTCTCACAAGCAAGGTTAGTGCTCCCTCCTCTCATATAAGCAAGGTAAGTGCTCCAATCTCCCTCCTCCCACAAGAAAGGAGAGTTCTCCAATCTCCCTCCTCTCTCAAAAGCAAGAACATGGTCCTTCATCCCTCCCACCTCTTATGCAAATGTGAGTGTATTCCATTTGTTTTTATTTTTTATTATTCTTAAACTTAAAATTTAAATTTTATAGTAATTATTGGTATGTCTTCCTCTAAAGGCATCAACTATCCAACCTAGTGTCTCATTGAGCAAGTGCTTAATCTCAGCTTGTTTCCTTCATGAATCGTTGTACCCTTGTAAACTTGGTTTTTTTCTTTTATGCAGTCTATGCATACGAAAGGAGTGTGCATTGTGCATACTAGTGTGCGTTGTGCATACCATGTGCATATGCACAAAACATTATACATAAACTTTTACATTATATAATATGTATATGTATACATATGCTTAGCATATGTGTTATGCATGATGCATAGGGGCTAGGGCTAAAGGGCTTATGCATAACACATAAGCCTTTATGTATAGCACTTATACATAAGTCCCTTATGCATAGCGGCAAATGCTTATAAGCTCCTTATGCATAGAGTTTAGGGATTAGGGGGCTATAAATTATTGCATTAGCTCCTTATGCATAGAGGTTAGGGATTAAGGGCCTATGAATTATTGCATAAGCTCCTTATGCATAGAGGTTAGGGATTAAGGGCCTATGAATTATTGCATAAGTCCTTGAGTATAAGGGCTTATGTATAATTATAAGCCCCTATGTGTAAGGGGATCATGCATAATGTTAAAGCATTATGCATAAGCCCTTCCTTATGCATAAGACTTATGTATATGATCTTATGCATAAGCCCTTATTCCCTTATGCATAAGGTATGCATAAACCCCTTATTCATAAGCCCTTATTCCCTTGTGCATAAGCGCTTATGCCTAATGAATAATCCCTTATATGCATAAAAATCAGGCCTTAGGTACTTAAGTATACACATAGCCTCTCTTGTAGATTCAATTTTTTAACAACTAATATTTTCTTGTTTTATGGTTTAAATTTTATTGAATACTTGTCTTTTGGAATACATTGCAAACTATTATAAAGGTGATCTCTATATCATTAATCTCAAGTGTTGCACCACCCTCCTTGGTGTGAGTGCTTATATATAAACCCCCTATGCATAAGAGCTTATGTGTCATGCATAAGTCTTTATCAATTAGGACTTATACATAATCTATAAGTCCATATGCATAAGAATAAGCCCCTATAGATGCACAAGGGGAGTAGGTATATACGCGTAATACATGAGCCCTTATGCATATAGGGGTTAGAAATTAAGTGTAAGACCTATGCCCTTATGAATAGAGCTTTAAACTTTAATGTAATATATCATCTCTGATTCGTAGGGGTTAGGAATTAAGGTCTAACTCCTTGTGTATAAGTTGCTAAGAGGTGTATGCATAAGCCCCTATGTATAGGGTATAAAGGGATTATGCATAGGGATTAGGGCTTAAGGGCTATGCATAACCTCTACTGTATAAACCATTTATGCATAGGGACTTATGTATAACCCCTAATGTATAAGGGCTTATCCATAAACCATTTATGCATAGGGACTTATGCATAACCCTATATGCAAATTTCCTTATGCGTAGGCCCTATAAGCCTTTATGCATAGGGACTTATGCATAAGCCCTAATGTATAGGGGCTTATCCATAAACCATTAAGAGAGGAGACGATAGTGACATTTACAAGGATTTATGCTTAGCACTTGATGGAGCTAATCTTAAGCTCCAAGCAGCAAAGGAATGTTGTGCACAACAGCTAGGAGAAATAGACCCAACGAATTATTAAGGTTACTCAGACTCCTCCTGTAGGCTCAACCAGAGTTTCAGCATGCATCGACACCATCGGTGAAGATGTGCAATATCTTAGATCGAAAAACTACAAGTTTCAATAGTGCCTCTGTCCAATCACATCATAAGCCACCTACAACATCCAAAAAGTATTGTTGCAAGACTAGAAGCTGACAGCAACAATGTCTCGCAATATCTGCATTGCTTGAAATATTTTGACAACAGCTACAGCGAGCACTATATGCTTGAATGCGGATGTTATTATCACCTCATGTGTCTATAGTGATGTTGTCATGTTATGGTAGTGATCTGTGTAAACACACTTAGGACTCCCGGGGTACTTTTTCCCTCACTAGGAGGTTTTTCCCCTTGTGCATTGTATATACGCCCAACACTCTAGGACTACCTTATCTTTGTTCTTGCACACTTAGTAATACTACTTTTGTGTTGTGTGCTCCAAACTGTGTGTGCATTCCTACAACCCTAGTTCTAACATTTGGTATCAGAGCAGACAAGAGCTTCGAGGCAGCATCGCACACAAGACCCTCCACTTCATCTCTTGCGTTAGAGATGAGGTTTCATAGGCATTAGCAAGTCAGTATAGTCTACTATATAGCACAAGTTGGTTTTGTGCAGGTTACTCTCTATACAAGCAAGAGTTACATCAGGTATAGTCAATGGCCATGGCTGATAACATTGATGTATTTCATATATTACCTACTGCTGCTGCTGCTGCTGAGGACAAGTTGGATGGGACCAACTACACATTATGGTCTTATATGATGCACCATGTATTGGTTGCAAAGAGCTTGTGGAATATTGTGCAGGGTCGTTATAATCGTCCTGCTTCAACAAGGACCATTATTGCTGGTGTTGAAGAAGGTGCAGTGGTGGTGGATGATGTTGCAGGTTCTGCTGCTGCAAGTTCTGCTCTGCAAGAGGTTCTATTGCTGCAAGTTTTGATGATGCAAGATGTACTCTTGAACAGGCAAATGGGATAGTAAAGATGCACAGGTTCATGCTTTGATTGCGCTATTTATTAAGTGTGCCATCATTCCCCACATTCGTGGATGTAAGACTACGAAGGATGCATGGGATATGCTTGCATGATTGTATCAAGGTTGGAATGAAGCTTGTGTAGCTTATCTGCATAAGCAGTTAGAAAGTGAGCATATGAATGAAGGTGATCCAATGGACAGTTTCCTAACAAAGATCAAGGATCTCAAGGAGTAGTTGATAGCTGCTGCAGATGAGATTTTGCCAGATAGTACACTTGTGCAGACCGTTCTTAATGGTCTTCCAAATTCTTACCAGAGCTTTGCATCCACTCTTAGGTTGATGATGAAGGGTAATCCAAATGCCCTTTTTTTTAAGGAGCTGGTTTCTGATTTGCTACAAGAAGAATAGTCCAGGCAGAATAGGAATATTATGCATGTTGCAGATCACGCTTTTGCTACTAGCCATAAAGGCAAAGGCAAATTTAAGCTAAAATCTGTGACAGGTGTGCAGATGGTGCAAAGAAGCCTGATAAGGGTGAGCAGAAGAAAGAGAAGAAGGTTAGGTGTAATTACTATAAGGAACTTGGTCATGTGATTAAGGAATGTCCTAAGGTGGTTGCAAGAAGGAGGTAAAGAAGAAAGAGGCTAGTATGGATGTTACAGATGCCTCCACCTCTAATGTTGAATCTGCTAATGTTGTGTAGGGGTCAAAATGGGCATTTGTTGTGCAGTGCAGTTATGACCCATCTTTGCACGATGTATGTATGTCTGTTATAGATTCACATGTATGGTATTTTGACAGTGGTGCTACTAAGCACATCACTTTGCACTGTGACATGTTTACTTGCCTTGAGCCTGCACCTGTTGGTAATTCCGTTACATGCGCAAATAACTCCGAGTATCCAGCAAGAGGAGTTGGAAATATTGTGTTGATCGCTACCGCTAGTGATAGCTCTCACACTTTTTGATGTATTGTATGTACCTAGGATCAAAAAGAACTTATTGTCTGTTCTAGTCGTGAAGTTCAAATGCATAGTTCATGATCTTTGTGTAGGTGATACAATTGTGGCATTAGGTTCATAATGTCATGGACTATATAAGCTCAATCCTTAGTGTGGAAGATGTGGCATCTACAGTTGTGGATACGCAAGCTATATCATATGCAAAACTGTGGCATGCATGTTTTGGGCATTTGAATTTTTCCAATTTGATGCGTTTGCAGAAATCTGAGATGGTTTCTTCGTTACCTACTTTGCAAGCGCTATCAAAGAATGTTTGTGAAGGCTGTATTCTTGGCAAGATGCAGCATGCTTCATTTCCAAAGAATGGTTTTGTGTGAGCTGCTGGTAAATTGCAGCTTCTTATACATAGTGATATATGTGGTCCAATGCAGTCACCATGATTTGGTAGCCATTTGTACTTCATGACTTTCATTGATGACTTTTCCAAGCATGCATGGGCTAAGAGAAAGGCAAGGGCCTAGCAATGGAGAGCACCCCACCCTTATCAAAGAATGCCATCCTCCCAGTAGCTGAGTGGATAGCCTAATATAAGACCAGAGACACAAAGACATTACGTATCTTGGTCACCCAAGATGTTGTTTTTGTTGAGGATTCAAAGGCGTTGCCTCCTGAGAAGTTCAAAGCTTTTCCCAAAGCTTTGGGATTACTTCCATTTGTGGATTGATCATCCATATGGCCTGGTACTTTCCTATACATTGAGTGCTAGCTCATGTTCAGAGCATCACTCCCAGGGGGGATTTGTTGCCATGTTATGGTAGTGATGTGTGTGAACACACTTAGGACCACTGGGGCACTTTTTCCCTCACTAAGAGGTTTTTTTCCCCCGTGTGTTGTATATACGCCCCAACACTATAGGGCTATCTTATCTTTGTTCTTGCACACTAAGCAATACTACTTTGTGTTGTGTGCTCTTGAGCTTCTTCTTCTCCATGCTGTGTGTGCATCCCTGAAACCCTAGTTCCAACACCATACATCCTTCATAGTCTTACATCCACGTGGGGAATGATGGCAGGCTTAACAGATAGCGTGATCAAGGCATGAGCCTATGCATCTTTGCCATCCCATTAAGCTTGCTCAAGAGTATATCCTACATCATTAGAACCTATAGCGACAAGAGTATATCCCATTTAGCCTGCACAAGAGTATATCCTACATCATAAGAACCTGCAACAATAGAACATGCAATAGCATAACTTGTAGTAGCAGAACCTGCAATAGAACCTGATGGCAGGCTTAGCAGATAGCATGATCAAGAAGGCATGAATCTATGCATCTTTACCATCCCATTTAGCTTGCTCAAGAGTATATCCTATATCATCAGAACCTATAGCAATAGAACATGCATTACTTGTAGAAGTAGAATTTACAGCATCATCCACCACCACTGCACCTTCTTCAACACCAGAATAATGGTCCTTGTCGAAGCAGGACGATTATAATGACCTTCCACAATATTCCACAAGCCCTTTTTGTAACCAATATATGGTGCATCATATAAGATCATAGTGGGTAGTTGGTCCCATCCAACTTGTCCTCATCAGCACATAATATACAAAATACATCACTGTTATCAGCCATGGCCACTGATTGTACTTGATGTAACTGTTGCCTGTATAGAAAGTAACCTGCACAAAACTAATATGTGCTATCTAGCGCAGCCCAAAATAGACCAAGAGGTACCTATCTTGCAGATCTAAAAGGACAAAATTGCCTGCATAGTGCTTGTAATGCAAAAACGGAGGGTGAAACAACCTCAAGTCAAAATTTTAAAGGTATCGAGCTTTACAAGCCTGTGCATAAAATATATTGACCTACTGATGCCTGTGAAACCTTGTCTCAAATGAAAGAGATGAAGTGGAGGGTCTTGGCAATGCTACCTTGAAGCTCTTGCCTGCTCTGATACCAAATGTTGGAACTAGGGTTGCAGGAATGCACACAGAGCTTGGAGAAGAAGAAGCTCAAGTGCACACAACACAAAAACAGTATTACTAAGTGTGCAAGAACAAAGATAAAGTATCCCTAGAGTGTTGGGCGTATATACAATGCACAAGGAAAAAAACCTCCTAGTGAGGGAAAAAGTGCCTCGATGGTCCCAAGTGTGTTCACACACATCACTACCATAACATGGCAACAGTCATTTTATGAGTTTTTTATTCCTTTGCCTTCTACAACAAGGAAAAAACCAATTTTTCCTTCCTCGCCACCATGAGCTCAACTAAAGCTCAAATCTCATCAAGGTCTTGTTTTAATCAATCCTCAATGCATTGCTAAACTTGTAAGTGATTAAGGCTAGTCACTTTATGCGTGTGCAATTTTTTATGACTTGGGAATGATTGCTAGCCCCCACGTCAAGAGTTGGGAGAGCTATTTCTTTGCCCAATCTCTTCCAAGAAGGATACATGCAAAGATTCAAAAATGAGGTGGAAAATTCAAAACTTTACTCATTAAAGTTTACTCTCATTAAATTTTGTTGCAAATAGGTAGAAAATTTTGTTGCAAATAGGTAGAAAATTCAAAACTTTACTCATTAAACTTTGTTGTCCACCATAGGTTGCTACTCTCCTCGATTGATTCATGTGATGATCTAGACTTGTTTACTTTCTTGTTAATGATGTTTTACAAGGGTTAATGAAGCCCAATCCTCTTCTAAGTGTTGCACTTAGGGTCCTCAACAAGAGTCTCTTTTTGGAGTTTTTCTTGCATTTTACTTAATTAATGCATTAATCATGATTAAACAAAGCACGTATAGTGATCCTAGACTATGCCATACCTTTTGTCCTCTTTTGCCTATGAATATACCTCTTATTAATCTTCATCAACTCTTCAAGGTATGCAAACACTAATCTTGATTTAGATAGATTAATATTTGATTAATTGAATTATTAAACTTTCTAGGTTGATTAGCCACTAACCCTAATCATGGATGGTCGAGTGCTTATTTTTTGGTTATGTTAATCATTTACTTATGTTTTAAACTTTATTGAAGTTAACCTTATTTAGCTAAGGGTAATAGTGGTTATGGTAACCCAATACAATTTTTATGAGTAAACTTGTTGGATGAGTCTAGCTTAGGCTTAGTACCTTCTTAATCTTATGCCTTCTCTAATATCTCCTATGATTTCATATGATTTATGATTTAGTAGTAGTTGTTTCCCAATTATGGCTAGCATAATTTGTTGCTTAAATCTAACAATCTTTTGTAAGGTAGAGTCAGAGGATGCAAATCTATAATGATGGTTTAATCTCTTAACATGATGTTTAGTGATGTTAGACTTGATGTAAATCTATATGTTGAAAGCAGTCTTCTTTTAAACTAATCCATGGTTTAACAAAATGGTTTTTTTTCTATGAACCATACCTTAACATGCTAATATCAAATGGACATATTATGCTTAAGTAATGATCTAGTTTAACTATAGGCTATAATTCTACAAAGGATTGATATCCATAGAGTCTTTTGTTCTAGTCATATGTATAGTATTTAGGTGGATGGGTTATTCTTAGTATACGTATGAAATGAATTCCCTTATTCTTATGTTCAACTAAAGGGTTACGACAGTTAGTTAACATGCCTAAGCATTGCTTTTGTAAAGACTTTACTCCATACTAACAAATCTAGGGTAGATTAATCCATGAACAATGTGCCTTCTTATTCCAATGAACTTATTCCAATGAACCGATCTAAAATAGAGATTATCTTTTCAATACCCCTAGGATTATAGTTAATATTATTGATGATTAAGGTCTAAGACTAAGAGGTAACTCTTGACGTAGGCATTATGTTGAGAAATTACCCCAAGTATGATATAATAAAGTCTATGGCAATAGATGGCCTATTGTGAAGTCCTATCATGAAGTAACTCAAAAAAGGGTGAGAGACCATGGCCAACCAAGAAGAAACCTTCCTCTCATGAAGAAGTACGTTGGTGCTCTAAGTTAAATGATTGTTATGTATGCGAGTGGTAACTCCAAATTGATGGATGTGAGTTAAAGGAATTAGCAATTTTTAGTTAAAAGTTTAAATGATTGTCTTTCTTTTGATTTCTTTTATATTTCTTGTTTTGAAAGACTATTTTCATACATTGTGGCAATGAGGAATGTCAGCCCAAGGGGATGGATTTGGAAGTTGGAGCTTATGGGGCTGGATATCTATGGGCCGGATGCTAGATTTTATTTAGGATCGGCATATGTCGCCCCCATTGTGTGCCTCCATGTGAGGATCAAATACCGAAGGTTTGACCCCTCTTATTCCTCGGGTATTTGAAAGGGTTTTGTTGCTTAAAGGTCAATCCATCGGATGGCTTAAAGGTTTTGTTGCTTAAAGGTCAATCCATCGGATGGCTTTGGGGATCCATGTTGTCACAAAAATTTAGCTGTGCAATTTGTTTGATGATGCAATTCATTGTGCCCCCCCCAATGAAGGAATTTCTTTCATAGTGAAGTATGTAACAAAAGAACTACTTTAATGGTGAAGCATGCAATGGGCTTAAAAAGGTTATCTACAACTCTACCTAATGATGAATGAGGCAACACTTGGGAGTGTGTTTGTAAACATGGAGGCTCTAAATAACACCATAAGACACCATAGGCAAGTTGTTCTCCCAATGCACATGTAGATGATGATGATGATGTGTAAAGTAGAAGGGTCAAATGACCTTTAGAAAAAGGAAGAGGCAACTTATGATAAGAAGATGTAAATGTGGAGTGACCTTTGGAGATGTGGAAGAGCCAAGAGCTCAAGCATAAAAGAGCACATGAGTGCCTCATTTTAAAAAGTATGCATGATCATTAATCACATTGATGTTATTTTCTTTATTTTATCGAGTCCACTTAAGAATCATTAGCATTTGATTAAGCATATCTACCATAAAGTTGATTATATATTTTGAACCTCCTTAGGTCCCTAATCTCAAGTTCCATTCCCTATTGCTGATGACCAGCATGGTTCTTAGGGATGTAGGTTGTGGTGGTAAAGACTACTTGTGGTGTTTCTCTAGGAGCATAAGTGTTTCTAGTCAAGACCTACGAGACCTATCCTCCATGTAGTGCTCCGGTGTTGTGGTGTAGGAAAAGTGAGTGGTGCATTTATCATAGGAAGAGCCAAGTTTGCTCTTAAGGCTAGTGGCACGGTTTCCCATTCTTTGGCAGTATCTACATGTAAGATTCCTCCCCAGCCTCTCAAAATGTCCAGCATCTTCTCCTGTAATCAATCCCTCTTCAGAAATATAAAAGACTTGTTCCTAACTGTTTTAACCTAGAGAGAGAAAATATTCTAGAGAGAGAATATTCAGAATTTTAATATTTTTGGATAGAAAATTATCTCATCTTATTAAAATAAGTTCCTCTGAAACAGAAATTCAAAAAGAACTTTCCAATTGTGCAATTGGAATTAATTAGAAATGGGTATAAAGGACCTTAGCCTAAGGGTCTAGATTTTCAGAAATTTTTGGATTATGGTCCAATTAAGGTTCCTATGGGCCAATAGCATCAATCCATGTGTAGGAAGGAGATAAATCCAATTTGTAAAGAAGATACCCAAAAAAATGAGTAAATGCTCACATAAGATGAAGAGTTGAAAATGTACAATGTTTATTAGTAAAAAACTATGAGCAATATTAAAAATATGAGATATGTAAGGAAGGGGAGTTCTTTAAAGGAGGTGCATATTTCACATAAGATGAAGAGTTGAAAATGTACAAGGTTTATTAGTAAAAAACTATGAGCAATATTAAAAATATGACATATGTAAGGAAGGGAGGTTCTTTAAAGGAGGTGCATATTTCACATAAGATGAAGAGTTGAAAATGTACAAGGTTTATTAGTAACAAACTATGAGAAATATTAAAAATATGACATATGTAAGGAAGGGGAGTTCTTTAAAGGAGGTGCATATTTCACATAAGATGAAGAGTTAAAAATGTACAAGGTTTATTAGTAAAAAACTATGAGCAATATTAAAAATATGACATATGTAAGGAAGGGGAGTTATTTAAAGGAGGTGCATATTTCACATGCTTGAATGAGTTTTAAACTCATAAAAATTGAGATATTTCATCTCTTCTCTCTCCTAATTCAAGTCTAGTTCCAAAAAGTTAGCTTAACTGACCTAAAAATGGTCAAAAATTGACCAAACTGATTTGAAAAATTCTAGAATCAGTTTGTTTTGGTTAGGAGCTCAATTTTTCCTATAAATAGAAGCCTTCCCCTTGTTGAAAAATAGATAGTGTTTATGCATCGTTACTCTACTCCACCTAAGCCAAGAACTGTGAATTCATTTAATAATTCACTAGTTTTTGGAGCTTCCCTCTTTCTTCAATCCCCATTAGTGGCTCCATCAACATACTTAACCAGTTGATTGGTTGGGGGCCTCTACCGTGAACAAAGAATCAAGCAAATTATAAGGTAATTAGTGAATTTTGATCATTTTCTATAAGTTCTCAATGTTTCTCTCTTCTCAACCCCTCTCAAGCTTGAGAAGCTTAATTGGAATGATTTTTGAATGCTATTCAAGTTAATTGATGAATATTAGTGAAGAGTTACATAATTTGATGAATGGTATTGAAGTTAATTGTAGTTAATTGATGAATGTTAGTGAAGAGTTACATAATTTGATGAATGTTATTGAAGTTAATTGATGAATGATTTTTGAATGCTATTCAAGTTAATTGATGAATGTTAGTGAAGAGTTACATAATTTGATGAATGCTATTGAAGTTAATTGATTAATG
Source organism: Cibotium barometz (assembly GCF_041138505.1). Taxonomy (NCBI): domain Eukaryota; kingdom Viridiplantae; phylum Streptophyta; class Polypodiopsida; order Cyatheales; family Cibotiaceae; genus Cibotium; species Cibotium barometz. The sequence goes on along the minus strand of NC_141070.1, from coordinate 33,241,504 downwards.
ATAGTTAAGAATTACATCCAAATGAAGCTTTTCATACAGCTTTTCCTTAATCCACAATTAAGCTATGCTTGAGGCTAAAGTAATGGTTTTTTTTCTATGCTTTTAGTTTATGTATATTGATGATTCAATCCATTATGGATTGATGATCCAATTAGAGACCATTCTAATTATTTCCTTAATGATAAGCTTTATCTCTTAGAAAAATTGAGATTTATCAGTCATAGCACCGGAGCTATGGCAAAATTTTTATAAAAATTATGTATAATATAATTTTATTCAAAGCATGAAAAGAGGACTTCCTACCATATTCTAGGAATTATCATCCTAGATTAGTTGAAAGATATTCATTGTAATCATAGAGAAATTGATATTATGCATAATTGATTTTCATGCATAGAGGTATGCATAAAAGATTATTATTTTAACATAAAAGTGTTACTTTTATCAATTTTCATTTTCATGCATAGAAGTATGCATAAAGGATATTTTTTTAATATTAAAAGTGTTACTTTTATCATTTTTAATTTTCATGCATAGAAGTATGCATAAAAGAAAATTTTTATATCAAAAGTGTTACTTTTATCAATTTTCATTTTCACGCATAGAAGTATGCATAAAGGATATTTTTTTTAATATTAAAAGTGTTACTTTTATCATTTTTAATATTCATGCATAGAAGTATGCATAAAAGAAAATTTTTATATCAAAAGTGTTACTTTTATCATTTTAAATTTTCATGCATAAAAGTATGCATAAAGGATAATTTTTTTATATCAAAAGTGTTACTTTTATCATTTTTAATTTTCATGCATAGAAGTATGCATAAAGGATATTTTTTTTATAGTAAAAGTGTTGCTTTTATCACATTTGAAATTATTGCATAGAGGTATGCATAAAAGATGATTATTATATTGTAAAAATGTTACTTTTGTCATAATTGGTTTTGATGCATAGGGTTATGCATAAAAGATATTTTTATACTAAAAGTGTGATTTTCATCATAAATAGATTTTATGCATAAATTAGATGTATAAGAGAAATTCTTTTATTCTAAAAGTGTAATTCCTACTAAATTGAATTTATGCATAAGAAGATGCATAAAAGATTGATTTTAATTCAAAAGTGTCTTTCTCATCTAAATTGAATTTATGCATAAGAAGATGCATAAAAGATTGATTTTAATTCAAAAGTGTCATTCTCATCTAAAATGAATTTATGCATAGGAAGATGCATAAAAGATTAAATTTTAATTCAAAGTGTCATTCTCATTTAAAATGAATTTATGCATAAGAAGATGCATAAAAGATTGATTTTTATTTCGAAAGTGTTAGTATGCTTAAATGGAATTTATGCATAATTAGATGCGTAAAGAAATTTTATATCAAATATAATGATTCTCTTATATTCTATAAATAGATATGGGAAGGGATAGGATGTGATAAGACGTATATGAGAAGAGTTATGATGTGATAAGATGAGTTAGGATGTGATAAGATGAGTTAAGATGTGATAAGAAACCTATGGGCTGAGTTAGGATGTGATAAGAGGAGTTAAGATGTGATAAGAGACCTATGGGATGAGTTAGGATGTGATAAGAGACCTATGGGATGAGTTAGGATGTGATAAGATGAGTTAAGTTGTGTATGGGATGAGATAAGAAGTGTATGAGATGAGATAAGATGTATATGGGTTGTGACAAGGCGAGAATGGATGTGATGTAAAAGAATAGATGTGAAGGCGTATGAGGCCATATGAATGGAAATGTAGAAATAGATGAATGTAGATGTGGATGTATGAATGTGAAAGTGGATGTATGCATGAAGATGTATATGCATAGATGTGAATGTGGATGTAGATGTATGCATGAAGATGTATATGCATAGATGTGAATGTGGATGTAGATGTGGATGTATAGATGTGAATGTGAATGTGGATGTATGCATGAGGATGTATATACATAGATGTGAATGTGGATGTAGATGTGGATGTATAGATGTGAATGGGAATGTGGATGTGGATGTATGTGAATGTGGATGTGAATGGGAATGGGAATGTGGATGTGAATGGGAATGTGGATGTGGATGTGGATGTAGATGTGGATGTATAGATGTGAATGTGGAATGTGGATGTGGATGTATGTATGTATGTGGATGTAGATGTGGATGTATGTATGTATGTGGATGTAGATGTGGATGTATAGATGTGAATGGGAATGTGGATGTGGATGTATGTATGTATGTGGATGTGGATGTATGAATGAGGACGTGATAGTGGATGTATGCATGTGGGTGTGGATGTACGGATGTGGATATGGATGTGTATGTATGAATGTGGATACGGGATATGGATGTATAAATGAGGATGTGAAAATGGAGGTAAGCATGTAGATGTGGATGTATGGATGTGAATGTGGATGTGGATGTGGATGTATGGATGTGGATATGGATGTGAATATATGATATGTGATGTGAAGGAATCTGAAGTGAAGAGATGGAAAATGATGTGATTGGATGAGTACATATATAAATGGAATGTGGAATAAGTAATGTGGATTAATGAGGGATAATGTGAAAAAATGAGAGTTAATATAGAAACTGTATTTGTAAACTATTGTAAATGCTGTTTGTAAATGGCTGTTTTATGTCAAGAATGCTGGGGAAGCATTTTGACCGTCTTGTGATTAAGGTCGTGGAGACCTAACTGTTAAAGTTGCAACTGCTGACGGAGAGTCAATGGAGGAGGTCTCGCGTAGCAGGGTCGACCGAGGTCTTGACCAGCCTCGGTTCGATTAAAAATGGTGAGCTTCCGGTACGGTGGATGAGGGACCAAGGAAGCGGCCTATGAGTGAAGCGCTAGGTCACCTGCGAAGGATCCTAGAGGGTGCTGACCATACGGTGCTCGGGCTCTGGGTCGCCTAGGATACCCACAGGTGCGTCGAGGAAGATATTGGAACAAGGAGTAAGAGATGTTTTGTGAAACCGGGCATGGATCTGGTTGATTGACCTTGCTGGTCTTCAATGGATGAGTCCATGGCTCTTTATATGGATCTCTTGGTTGATCTTGCTGATCTTCAACGAGAGTCCATCTTGATTTTTATAAGTGATTATATTGCCGAGTATTATGGGCTAGGAACTATTGAAAAGGCCCCTGTGTGGACAGGTGGTGAGCGTTCTAGTTGCCAATGATGCCATAGATACTCTGATGAAGGAATGATGGGAAATTATGAATCAACCGGATAAATTGGAAGATTGTGATCAGTGGTACTATGGTTTCATTAAAGGATTGTTTTAAAGTTAGCTGATGCTAACTTTAAAGGCAATTTTCTTAGCTGATGCTAAGAAAAAGGCAATTTCACATTGGGTGTGTAAGTGGTGTGGCTAGTTTTATGTTTGCATGAACTTCCGGCTAGGGGGCCTTGGAACTCTTTTCCTTGGTACCCGGGACAAAACCTAACCAAATTCCAAATTGGATCCCTTCACTACAGTGGTTGGGCGGTTGGCTAACCCATGGGATCGGATGGGGTTAGGCTGGACTGATGGATCCGTAAATCGAGACTCAATTTCTGTTATTACGATAGATAAAGTAAATCCCAGATAGTAATTGTTCTCTATTGATGGGGAAAAAAGCGTTGATCCCAATGATCCAAGTGCAAGTTTCTTCCTTGATCCGACCGAGTATCTTTATAGGTGCAGTCGGATCAGCGTGATCAGTAATGATCTTGACTACGTTAGAGTACAAAGTTATCTTGGTGGAATCGCCCGTGCTTTCCGGGTAAGGGAAGTTTTTCTGGGTTCGATTTTGGAAAAACCGACGGATTAGTCTCTTGTCCGGATATCCGTGGACGAGGCCCCGAGTGTGGGTCCCTGCCCCGCGCATGAAGTGCTACTTCCACTGCTAGTACCCTGAATCCGTCGCATGGTGGGGACAGGGATCTCACAGTTGGTATCAGAGCTTTTTGGTTAATAAGGATCAACCGTGAAGCCAAATATATCAAAAATTTATCAAGAATCAAAAAGGTTGTAATTGTGTGATATAATTCATACAAATTGATATTCAATCTGAAAATTCATAAATTAGTAATTGGGTCTTCAAATGGAAGTACCGCAATTATATGGAACCCTGACTTGCTTGAGGCGGCCTAGACATGATGGTATCTACCTTATAGTTCCAAGTATTATGACGACCCGTATATACCGAGGGTATAACTGTAGCTCTTTACCGGCAGTATATACGAGTAAATCTAAGACTTGAAATTATAAGCGTTAATGCTATCCAGATGATGATTTCGAATGTGGTTGATATGATTTTAATTTTGTTTGAGAACTGATGAATTGATTTGGATTCTGATTGAAAAATGATGATTTCTAAAATTTAGTTAAAATATAATAACCTGAGCAAAACTACAATGAGGATGAATGGGACGAGTCCCTCTGATGATAAATGATGCTAATGATTTCAGCAAATCACTATGAGATTAGTGGATTGTGCTGTCAAATTGCTACTGTTAACACTTGACCGTTAGATCAAGTTAAGGGATGACAAATTGAGAACTTACTTGACTGAAATTCCCGTGGAGGAATGTTCAGAAGGAAATTTTTCGGTCTAATGGACCTTTATCATGTTAAAGATATGAATGATATGATCTGAATGAATTGTTATTTAATGATGAGTTCTAAGGGATATTTATCCCAGTATTCTGTTGGGTTGACCAGAATATAAGGAACCCCAGAATAAAATTGGATCTTAAGAAAAAGAGTTGTCCTCTACCTTGCGAGATGAGGACATCTCGCACTTTTTTAAGTGGGGTAGAATGTAAGATTCCTCCCCCAGCCTTAGAGGTATACAGGAGTAAGAATCTCCCTTTCTGATCTTATAATTATTCTCTCTCTAAAATAAAAGAAAGATTCTGTTTAAAAAGGGAAGACACTTTCCCCAAAATACCTTCTCAGGAACCCACTTGTTTTAAGGATTCAGAACGATGAGTTCAGAAGTGAGAACCGGTATTTTGGATGCCAAGGTTTTAGTCATCAGTTAAAAGACTGCCCGACTCCTACCATGGAAAGGGCACAAGGAAGTCTAGAACCCAAATTCAGAGACTAATTCCTTCATACGAATCTAATCAGGGTCCGTCTCGGACAAGATTGCTTAACTCCATTAACTAGGTCCGACCCATTCATTAGGGTCGAGATGACCAGTCAAATGCTTGGCGACTTAGAGCATCAGATGCAAGCAATTCATAAAGATATAAACGCTGCCTAGGATTGACAGAGACAATATACGGATAAGAAGAGGACAGTCAGAGAAATCAAAGAAACAGTTATAGTCTTCAATTGAATACGGACCAAAAGAATTTCTTTATCTCTAGGGGAGTATAAGTAGTTATCCCCCAGATATTGTGGACCAAAGGAAGTAAGTGACTTAACCTACGAACTTCTTTTATCTCCTCATCTCAAAGTTCTTAACGCCTTCTATAGAAATATGTGCCAAACCCAAATCATGGAAAGATGGTAAAACTTCAGTGGCAAGATACCGTTGGCTTCTAGGTTACGCTAACTCCTTCCTTTATATAAGTCGCAACTTTTACTTATCGCTCACAGTAATCTTACTTCCATCGATCTCCTTCTTCTTAATCTCCTTCATGGCTTGGCAACAGGAATTAGTTTTATCCATGATGATTTCTCACCTTCAAGACGCAAGAGAGTCTGTGAAGAAAGATTTTATAGAACAGTATGAGCGCTCACTTTTCCCTCACTTGGGAACTTCTGTAGCGCAGACAAAATGGCGGACATATCAAGACATAACTAGGGTAACACCCTGGGGTCAGCAGCACTTTCGTAACAATGTCCGCTTGGCCATGGTTATTGAAGCTTTGGGTTTGGGTCCCCGATATTACTGCGTCATGAGATCAACACATCTTGGGTTTTCTGAGCGGGTCTTCTTACTGGCGTGTTTTCTTCCTCATCAGAAGATATGTCTTTACCCCGTTTTTGGCTTGCCTCTCAGAGGTCGTTTTGTTAGAACACCTCATACCATTGAGATAGGTGCGGCAATAGAATTATTCCCATAGATGAGTTACCTTATACGTGCGCAGCTTGTGAGTGCTGCTTTTGTGATCATATGATGGACGGGCTTATGGAAGTGTAAAGAGTTCTTCTATCTTTACTGTATAAGTTCCGAGAATGAATAAAGTTTAAATCTTGTTCTTATCTTGAATCTTGCTCTCTTGAGACTTTTTTTAATTGGTGGTTAATCTTAATTAAAAAAATTTCTCTCAGTCTCATACTTGTGCATCTTGCGAAATTACCCCCAGTTTGCGAGATGAGGGCATCTCGCATTTTTCAAGTGGTTGATGAATGGTATTGAAGTTAATTGATGAATGTTAGTTAATTGATGAATGTTAGTGAAGAGTTACATAATTTGATGAATGCTATTGAAGTTAATTGATGAATGGTTTTTGAATGCTATTCAAGTTAATTGATGAATGTTAGTGAAGAGTTACATAATTTGATGAATGCTATTGAAGTTAATTGATTAATGATAGTTAAGAATTACATCCAAATGAAGCTTTTCATACAGCTTTTCCTTAATCCACAATTAAGCTATGCTTGAGGCTAAAGTAATGGTTTTTTTTCTATGCTTTTAGTTTATGTATATTGATGATTCAATCCATTATGGATTGATGATCCAATTAGAGACCATTCTAATTATTTCCTTAATGATAAGCTTTATCTCTTAGAAAAATTGAGATTTATCAGTCATAGCACCGGAGCTATGGCAAAATTTTTATAAAAATTATGTATAATATAATTTTATTCAAAGCATGAAAAGAGGACTTCCTACCATATTCTAGGAATTATCATCCTAGATTAGTTGAAAGATATTCATTGTAATCATAGAGAAATTGATATTATGCATAATTGATTTTCATGCATAGAGGTATGCATAAAAGATTATTATTTTAACATAAAAGTGTTACTTTTATCAATTTTCATTTTCATGCATAGAAGTATGCATAAAGGATATTTTTTTAATATTAAAAGTGTTACTTTTATCATTTTTAATTTTCATGCATAGAAGTATGCATAAAAGAAAATTTTTATATCAAAAGTGTTACTTTTATCAATTTTCATTTTCATGCATAGAAGTATGCATAAAGGATATTTTTTTTAATATTAAAAGTGTTACTTTTATCATTTTTAATTTTCATGCATAGAAGTATGCATAAAAGAAAATTTTTATATCAAAAGTGTTACTTTTATCATTTTTAATTTTCATGCATAGAAGTATGCATAAAGGATAATTTTTTTATATCAAAAGTGTTACTTTTATCATTTTTAATTTTCATGCATAGAAGTATGCATAAAGGATATTTTTGTTTATAGTAAAAGTGTTTCTTTTATCACATTTGAAATTATTGCATAGAGGTATGCATAAAAGATGATTATTATATTGTAAAAATGTTACTTTTGTCATAATTGGTTTTGATGCATAGGGTTATGCATAAAAGATATTTTTATACTAAAAGTGTGATTTTCATCATAAATAGATTTTATGCATAAATTAGATGTATAAGAGAAATTCTTTTATTCTAAAAGTGTAATTCCTACTAAATTGAATTTATGCATAAAAGATCGATTTTAATTCAAAAGTGTCTTTCTCATCTAAATTGAATTTATGCATAAGAAGATGCATAAAAGATTGATTTTAATTCAAAAGTGTCATTCTCATCTAAAATGAATTTATGCATAGGAAGATGCATAAAAGACTGAATTTTAATTCAAAGTGTCATTCTCATTTAAAATGAATGTATGCATAGGAAGATGCATAAAAGATTGAAAATGATGTGATTGGATGAGTACATATATAAATGGGATGTGGAATAAGTAATGTGGATTAATGAGGGATAATGTGGAAAAATGAGAGTTAATATAGAAACTGTATTTGTAAACTATTGTAAATGCTGTTTGTAAATGGCTGTTTTATGTCAAGAATGCTGGGGAAGCATTTTGACCGTCTTGTGATTAAGGTCGTGGAGACCTAACTGTTAAAGTTGCAACTGCTGACGGAGAGTCAATGGAGGAGGTCTCGCGTAGCAAGGTCGACCGAGGTCTTGACCAGCCTCGGTTCGATTAAAAATGGTGAGCTTCCGGTACGGTGGATGAGGGACCAAGGAAGCGGCCTATGAGTGAAGCGCTAGGTCACCTGCGAAGGATCCTAGAGGGTGCTGATCATACGGTGCTCGGGCTCTGGGTCGCCTAGGATACCCACACGTGCGTCGAGGAAGATATTGAAACAAGGAGTAAGAGATGTTTTGTGAAATCGGGCATGGATCTGGTTGATTGACCTTGCTGGTCTTCAATGGATGAGTCCATGGCTCTTTATATGGATCTCTTGGTTGATCTTGCTGATCTTCAACGAGAGTCCATCTTGATTTTTATAAGTGATTATATTGCCGAGTATTATGGGCTAGGAACTATTGAAAAGGCCCCTGTGTGGACAGGTGGTGAGCGTTCTAGTTGCCAATGATGCCATAGATACTCTGATGAAGGAATGATGGGAAATTATGAATCAACCGGATAAATTGGAAG